>NC_136483.1:70708305-71070805 GCF_053919585.1 Euprymna scolopes
ACCGCCAGAAAAAAAAAATAATAAATCGACGTGGAACGATGTAAAATGATTCACAACGCGCGCAAGTTTTGTGATCGACGAATTTGAAAGTGACTGTAGAAGGCAATGTATCTGCGTTCATGGACTTTTACAAATAATATTTAAAAAAGCAAGAAAGAAAGAAGCTACGCTGGCCATGCGATGTATTTCATCGGCAGTAAAGTACCCCATTTCTAATACTCCATTTCCCAAACCCAACCTCCGCCTCCATCCATGTTCATTTTTTTCTCCGGACTGTCATTCCAGAACGACATTGATGCCAATTTTATTTTATCCCTTTTTTTTTTTTCGTTTGATTTCATTATTTTTTATTGCTTATTTTCTAGTTTGCTCGCCCTCACCCCAACCCATGGAGATGTCGCATAAAATTTCAATCATGTTTAATAAAGCCCTTATGATATTTTATCCGTGTGTTGTCATTCTTGCTTTGCGTTCAAGGTTAAATGAGTCATTCTTGAATCTTAGACAACGTGTCATTCCAGGGCGCAATTCTGCACCCGATGCACTTTAAATATTTTTCTTTTATTTTCATTCTGTATTACGAGGACATAGGGTGAAGCGCCATTTAAGAGTCGGAGATCCTGACCAGGGGTGATCACCCCGACTTAGCTTCTCCCAGCCCGTAACAATATCTATGTATATACATGTATATATATATGTATATATATGCATGCACATATATATGTATATATATTTATAAATATGTGTATATATATGTGTGTATATATGTATGTATATATATGTATGTATATATGCATATATACATGTTTATATAGGTATATATATATGTATATATTTTGTATATATATATATATTTTTTTTGTATATATATATGTGTGTATATATATATATATATATATATATATATATATATATATATGTGAGAATTGGTATTAGAACCATTGGAAGCGTCATTAATAATTTTAAAATATTGAATAAACAAATGAAACTGTTTTTAGAACACGTTAAAGAAATAAAATATTTTATTAAAAGAAGGAAGAAAATTATGATTCAATATTTTTATTTTTTCTTCTTTTTTTAAAATTGAAATATTTCTGGCTAATTTCAGACCGTAACAGATCCATCTTTAATGAGGGAAAGAGTTATATTTCCCGTTTCTTTTTCCTTGCAAGTAAAATCTTTGTGTTGTTAAGTCTAAGGCGTGCTGTTGCTGCTGCTGCTGCTGCTGCTGCTGTTGTTGTTGTTGTTGTTGTTGTTGTTGTTGTTGTTGTTGTTGTTGTTGATGATGATGATGATGATGATGATGATGATGATGATGATGATGATGATGATCGCACGAGGTGTAAACGAACTCTCTTGTGAGATTGTTTTTGACGCGTGTTCGCTAAAAGCTATAGGAATTGGTATTAAAGCTCTTGAAATTAAGAATTTAAAATATTAAATAAACAAATAAAACTGATCTCAGGACACTTTAAAGATGCAAAACAGTATATCAAAAGAGGGTAGTATATTACGACTCAATTTCTTTCTGTCTTTCTTTTTTTCTTCTTTTTTTTTTAAAGTTGAAATATTTCTAATTAATTTCGCACCGTCACTCTCTAAAGATGGACCTGTTAATCAGAAATATTTTAAATGACCTTGATAACATTCTAATCATCGTGCTAGTCTGCTCAGTAACTAAAAACATCGGGCATTGTTCTTCTGCTTCTCAGTACAGACTAATCAGCTTTTTGTGCGTCATGAATAAACTGCTTGAGTCTTTAATAGAGAAGTTGTCAACCATTTCAACAAAAAATAATCTATTCAGCTACATGCAGTATGGTTTCCAGTCTGAGAGAGATGAACTTCCGATGACAATGACGATAATAGTGAATCAATATACGAAGGCTTCATTTCTAGAGCAATAGCTCTTGACATCTAAAGCATTGGCACAAATATCTACTTCATAAGGTGTCCAGCTATTATATATCTGGAAATACCCTCTTAATCATCAAATCCTTTTTCTCTGATAAGTCTACTCAAGTGGTCCTTGATGGGCAGAAACCTGAAGCTCACGGTATTAACGCTGGCGCACCTCAGGGATCCATTCTGGGCCCAACTCTCTTTCTGATGTTCATACCTCTCAAATCACATTCTTCGTTTATTCGTCAACATCTATGCAGACGATACTATCATCTACGACCACAATTCAAAGGTCGATAAATATCAGAACCTTGCAGATTCGCTCAGCTCCGACCTGCGAGTACAATAGGGTAAAGAAAATGGCTAGTTACCTGAAATACATCCAAACCCAAACTTTTTTTTCTTTTCACCACTAACGCTCAAATGTCCGCTTTGCCCTTGTAGAAATGAATGGCTATTGCCTCGATGAAGCACCCGGCTTCAACAAACTTCTTGGTCTCTGACAGGAAATAGAAGATCTACATCAGATCTGTTGCCAAAATCACTGGAAAGATGGTGGGATCGGTCTAACGCTCCAGAAAGTACATCACACCCGACACAATCAAATAGATCAAATATCAAATACGGCCTAAGATGGAATACTGTCGTTACATCTGTGGTGGAGCCCCGAAAAGCACCATTTCTTACCTTGACAGGGTATATGATCGCCTTCGAAATTTAGTGGGAGATGACCATTTCGCCTCCTTACTCCCTCTTTCTCACAGAAAAGACGTTACGAGTGTGTCTCTGATCTATCGATACTTTTGTGGTTCGATTGAGCTCCAATCTATGGCCCCTCCCCATAAAACTTTTACGAAAAAGACTCGCTTAGCCAAATAACTGCAACCAAGTTTCTTCACTCCCTATCTGTGCTCAAAACTAAAGGAAAATTCCATGAACAGAGTTTCTTTCCTAGAGCTGTCCGCCTGTGGGACGCAATACCGTTTGTCTGCTTTCCGCCAATCTAGTCCTACCTAAATTCAACAGTATCTGATCTGATCTCACTATCTATATAACACTTAACCGTTATCCTTGAATGACTTTCGGGTCTTTATAAGTGGTGACCTTCCAAGTAAAGAAAATAAAATAAATAAATTTGTATAAACTGAAAATCTAAGCGAACGTATCTGAACACGTCCAGATTAAAACTAGGTTACTTTCTAACACAAAGAAAAGATTCCCTCCAAAAACGAACTATGAAAGATGTGAATTAGACATCAACTGAACCTCTATCTGATAAACGCACGATACTTGGCGTGTGAATAGCAAAGAATCTGATTTGCTAACTAACAAAGTCAGCACTACGTGAATATGTAAAAATACGAAGTAACCTGGATACCATGCAATAGCTTAACGAATCCTTGCGAAGATAAAACGCGGGCATTCTGTATATTTTCAAAACATTATATATATATATATATATATATATATATATATATATATATATATATATATATATATATATATATATATAGTAATGTGATTGATAATTTAAAAATCAAATTATGATTAAATTAAAAATCCGTTTTATAAGAAGGAACAACAACAAAATCAATAATTTGTACGATCGTTTCGGAAAACATTTTTGCATATAGTGTTTTTAACAAACAAAGTTTCCTCATCAGCAAAATATTGGGAAGGGTTTTTAGTATATGTAAAAGACACCATAAATAAACCTAGCATTAAAAGTAAGGCAGATGTATCTGGAAAAAATTAAAATAAAGGTATGGATTTAACTTGATAAGAAAATTAACATGGGTTAAAGATAGAAATAAAATAGAGTAAAATTATAAATCTAAATTTGGTTTAAGTACAATATTATAATAGTATTTTTCTAATAAAACTCATAAACACATACACATACATATACATATATATACACACATACACATACATATATATACATATATACATATACACATATACATAAATACACATACATATATACATATACACATATACATAAATACACATACATATATACATAAAAATACACACATACATAAAAATATACATACAAATATTTACCTTTTAATTTTTCGCCTTTTGAAATCAGGAACTAAGGTCAAAGCACTCATATAGATGTTTGTTATAGCTTTTCAGCTCATGAAATGATAAATTTTCAAAGGGAACGCTGGTATATTTTATATTCGTTAGCATACTTTTGATTAAAAACGCCAAAATTTAAAACTCGAAAGAAAGGGGAAGATAATCTTATTTGTATAATTAAATAATGCAAGTCATATTTCTTTAATTAAAGAATGCAAGGGAGATAATTAGTCTAACTTAATTTATTACAGAATAATAAAACAATATTATAATCTATTTTTACTAATAAGTAATTTTTAATGATTTAAGGTGGTTTATATTTATTAAATTTAAACCAACGTTTATGACTGCATGTGAAGATTAGTTCCTCTCTTGAATTTAATAGGGTGGTTGTATTTTTTATATCTTCATATTTCAAAATTTTTAGGGTCTCTTTTGTACATAGTGCACAGAATTTATCTCCTGGTTTATATGGCTTGCAAGATTCAATTACTTGCCATTTCAACTTGAAAGAAATATTGTCATTCTTGAGTTGCCAAATATACTTGGATAGAGTAGTTTGGTTTGACAGGGAGTTATTTTTAAAAGAATATTTGTGCGTTGAAATTCTATGTTTTATTAGGCCAGATGTGGAACCAAAATATATTGCCTCTTGCTTATTGTGATTATTTTCCGTTAGGTCTGGTGCCGGATTATTATATGGTGGGTTGGTTTGTAATTGATTGGTAGATTGGTTAAAGTTGGTGTCATTATTTAATCGGGTGGTTGAGTTATGGTTGCTAATAGATTCATGTAGATTTGGGGTTTTTTATACTGTGCAGCTATAGATTCCATTTTTTATTTTACATGAGCCTTGTAGGGGACATTTATTTTTTCTTCTACAGTAACATGCAAAATAAGAATAACGTTAAATTTCTTTCTTTTGATATTGAATCATATTACCAATCTATATCACCAATCCTACTAAATAAATCTCTATTAATGGCACGAAAACTAACTAATATAACTCAAGACGAAATTAAAGTAATACTTGTAGCTAGAGAGTCTTTAATAACCTTTGATAATAAGTATTGGACCAGGAAAAATACCCCTAACCATTTCAACATTTTAATTGGCTCTACAGACTCGGCTCAGGTCACCGATCTAGTTGGTCTTTTCCTTTTAAATGAAATTCATTGTATACTCCACAAACAGTTCAAACTTGAAGGAGGACTATACAGAGATGATGCACTTTTCGTAACTAACTCTACAGATAATGATTACGAAAAAGCAATTAAATCTCTACATAAATTATTTAAAAATTATGGACTTATAAAAATCGACTCTAATAAACTATGGAGGAAGGAAATGCAGAAGACAGTTGTCATCAATGCCACGATATCCACACGTGGCATAAAATACTCGTCCCACAGCAGACATGATCGCCGACATCATGACAAAACCTCCAACCTGGACGAAGCTGGACAAGTTTAAAAAGTTTCTATTCGGACCCTAAACTGACACTAATCTGCTCTCATATATCTTTGTTTTTGTGAAGAGAACAAATAAATAAATAATATGCTGAGAGCAAGTGGGAGTGTTGAAAGTAAGTACGATAACTCTTATCATTGACCCTTTTGTGATTACCTCCCTTTTACGCTGTAATCCAATAATCCCTTTTTTACTACCCGCTTCCTCTTCCTGTTCCCAAAAAATACACTTCTCTTTATACCTGTCACACGCGTGTTCGTATCCTCCTTCAAATCTTCGTTCCAGTTTCTTTTCTCTTTTCACTGAAATGCAACTCGCAACACTAGTTAACAATATCATTTTTCTAACAACATACCCTAAACTGTACTCATCCTTCATTCCGTTTCGACTAGAATCTTCTGATCATTCGGTTGCCTCAATAAAGATAAAAAAAATAAATAAAGTATAACAAACCCCCAAATATCCCTCTCTATCGAATAGTGTATCGATACTCGATGACTGGGACAATTTCCGAACGTTCATGTTAGAAATACATCCACGCTCCATGTTTAAAACTAATGTATCCTCTATAGCATCCGATTTAACTGATTGGTTAACTGGCGGTATAGATAGCTACATAACTTTCAGGTAATTCCAAAAGGAACCGAACAGTTAGCCGTGATACACCCTGAATATACTGCTCCCATTGCACATAGAAACGACTAATTCAATTGCTTTCAGTGTAATAGATGTTTTGAAACTAAAGTCACCTTTAGGACAGCGAGCAATCACTACCAAAGGATTCTAGAAAACGCTAGAGAATCATATGCTCAGTCTTAAAAGTAATAATCGTGTATATGACAACGGATTAGAGAAACCCTAGCAATGAGTTGCTGCTGTTTGTCGACGATGACATAAAACATAGGAGACGCAGGTGAAAAAATGCATCACTTAAAATTATTTAAAACTAGCAGGACCCGTTAACTGGCGTTGCCCGGTGGAAGTATGCCTCTCATCGTAAAAATTAAACTACGGTGTTGCTGGTGGCCAATCCCCAACGTCCTAATGTTAAGAACAGCTTTCGGAATAGACACCCCTAACCTCTTCATGTTAAGAACGTCGTATGGAATAGACACGATCAACCTCGCCATGGTATGACCGGCTTTCGGAATAGACATCTAGGGAGGGAAGTTGTGACAGAAAAAAAGAGCTTGAAATCAGGGAAAGCCCAGTATTAGAGTGTTTTCGTACACAAAAATCCGTCCACTATTTTTTAAGCTGTTTTTTTATCGATATTTAGAGCTGTTGTTTTTCGGTTAAAAACACCCGGTGAAAGAAAAGATCTTTTTTCTTTGTTTGTTTTAGCGAAATGTATCCGGTTGAGCGTGTTTCATCATTTCCAGTGAAAATATGTTCAGTTAACAATGTTTTTACTTTTTTTTCTGCGACGAATGTTCGTTTGAAAATGTTTTTGCTTTTCTGCGAAAACGGTGTCTGGTTGTGGTTGTGGTTGTTGTTGTTGTTGTTGTTGTTGTTGTTGTTGTTGTTGTTGTTGTTGTTTTTATAGTTACGAGTATTCAGTTAAAATGTATTGGGTTTTTTTTCGTTGTTTTTGAACTTTATGAAAGGAAAAATATTACTGCAATATGAAGTGGTAACGGTACTGAAAGTTGTTTGTTCGTTTGTTTGTTTGTTTGTTTTTAGGTGACTAAAAAAACGTAGATAACCAACAAAGCCGACTAAGTCTGCAGATCTCGGAGTCACCAAAATGTAAAATAGATGTCGACGAACGTTGGGTGTTCGCTAGGACGTCGGGGTCGCCAAAATGTAGAATAGAAAAAGAAAAGTCTCATTCTAACATTTAGTTATTGATTATCTTCGTTGGGATTACTTGTAAGAAAAAGGAGGGTTAATATTGGAAGGAGTTTATGTGTGTACCGCATTGAAGTTCGCATGCGAAAGTAGCCTTGTTGGCTTTTTTGTCTTCTCGTTCGACTCAGGATCAAAGGCCCGTGCAAAATCGTATCTCAAAAGAGGAGTGTGTTGTCAGCGAGAGCTGGGAAGAAAGAGAGAGAGAGAACTGCGGTGGTTTAACTTTTATGCGTTTCGTCACGTTTTCAGCTCGCCAGAGAAGTGACATCTGATTGGCCAAGCCAGAGAAGCTGATTGCTAACATCAATCAACACTGAAAATAATTTGCGATTTTTCACTTAGCTTTTTCTTCTTTTTTAACGATTAACATAATGTAGATCTTGCAGCTGAACGAAAGAAATTACAACTCTTTCTCTCTCAAATATTTTTTTAGCGAACAACACAAAGGAAAAAAAACGAGAAGTCACTTTTTAGTTTAAAAAATCAACTTACGGATTTTTAAGTTATAATTTATTTCCCGCGGAACAATCTTTTTTTTCTTCTTCTTCTTCTTTTTTAGCTGGTTTGATGAATTGAGAGTTGGTGCAACTTTTAGAGTTTCTTTCTTGTTCTTAAAGCGTTTAGTCGTTCGAGTTCTACGGTAACAACTCTCAGAATGATTCGTTATCATTTTTTTTTTTTTTTTTTTTTTTTGAACGCTATCTGCTCCTTCGAATACTTCGCCGCAAGGTCGATATTGTTGAGGTGGGTCTTTTGAATATTACTTTATTAGTTCGAATACTTTGTCGCCAGTTGTTTTGGAACACTGAGGTATTTTAAATTTGCCTTTTCCACGTGCGTCCTCGAATCCTTGTAGCCAGTTGTTATGGGAATACTGGGATATTTAAATTTCGGTTTTCTCTCATGAGTTCTCGAAACCCCGTCGTCAGTTGTTGTGGCCTATCTACTCTTTAATCAAGTTACATTTGCAAGCGGGGAATTTGTTCGAGTCACCAGCTCCAGGAAGGTTGTCAACCATGATTGAGGAGGCCTCCCTCTCTCAGTTTTGTTATTAGTTTTCTTTCTCTTAGATGGATGATCTGACAAGATCTATGGGTCCATCACACCGAGAGGGTTAATCATGTGCCTGGTTTCTATGCAAGGTATTTCTGCGTCCCCGCATGACTGAAGATATTGAGTATCTTACTTTAAAGTTTTTCTCTATTCTTCATAAATAAGAGCAGGATTGTAGATAGATTCCCCTCTAACATTTAAAAGAAATTTTATCTTTCAATTACTGTGAGAAAACCAATCTGCTGTAGCAACTAATTTGTTTTAAAATAAATGAATAGGATATTAATGATTACTTGAATGTGTAAGAGAATATAAAGCAAAGAAAACAAAAGAAATGGTGGGACTAGATCTACATAAAGAGGTTCCACACAACACAGATATATAAATGCACTTAACTTGGTGTTCTTTGAGTGACCTATGTTGGTCTATCTAAAAGACAAGTGTCTCCACGTGGAATGAATTGAGGTGCAAAGATTAGCGTTTATTTGAGAGCAGTAAAAGGGAGGAAGGGAAGGAGGATCTGCCTTAAGAGCCAAATTCGTGCTTTGATTTTAAATACTTCCTTCTTTTATTTAATTGAAACGGTATAATTGTCGATTTCTGTATTAATAATTTAAAACATACAAACTCATTTACCAAAGGGGATGAATACTAGAAAAGAGATTCAGATTTCCACTTTTTCTATTGTGTATATACATATATTGCTAACTATTACTAATATATTACAAACAAATGACATGCGAGAAAAATCTGGGAAAATAGTTTCAAGTAGGTAGATAGCATGGAATGTAGAAATGGAATAAAATAATACAATAAAATAAATTAATTGTTTTAGTAATATCTATTTTAAAGGCAGATTAAGGGATGGTCAAAATTTTAAATAGATTTAAAACTTTTTTTTTTAAATGCAAGACCATCTTACAAAATTTCATTATCGTATTTTATTGTACAACATAGGGAGTAGACAGTTAAAATGAATTCCGATAAGAATGGGAGTTTGGAAATGTGGTTTAATAAATACATTTAAAAACACAAACTAAGTTTATAGAATAAGTTAAAATAACAAAGGGATAAAAAAAATTACAATGAAATTTTATTATGCTTTCAGTTCAAAAGGGACTACAATATTTCGGGATAGGGAAACCTCTTTAAGCCATGGCATTTCGAAGCCAAACCCTTCTCTTCAGAAGAGGGGGTGTAAAAACACATATTATATAGAGAAGAAATTTTTAAAAAGATAATATTGCCTTTATGGAAAGAGGATCAAAGGAAAAACATGAAGCTGTACTCAGACTAAAGCTGATTCTAGGACTGCCAGCAATCACTGTGAAAGAGTAATAAAGAATGCGAGCGAGTTGTATGCTCAGTCCGTTAAATCCAAAGTAGTTAAACAGCGGCTTGGTTACCACCAGTTTTGGCAAATAGCAAACAGAATTCCGAACAGAATCATGTGCTCTATCCTAACCATCATCAATGGACCTGAGATAATCTCGTCAGCATTAGACAAAACTAAACTCTTTGCCAAGAACTTTGTAACTAATTCTACACTATGCGACTAAGGCCGTCAACCCTTCGTATTTCCTCTTTTATCAGAAAACACACTATGCGGCATACAAATATCTGTGCATGATGTTACCAAGCTAATCAAAAACCTTGATTCCAGTAAAGCAACTGACCCTGATGGCAGTTCAGTTATAGTGCTGAAAAAGCTTCAACCAGAACTAGTTCCCATACTTACAAAGCTATTTAAGTGTTGTCTTAAAGAGAATTGCTTCCCAACACCATGGAAAACCTCATCAGTGTGCCCTGTATTTATAAATTCAGGTGAGCGGTCATCTTCCTCTCAGAACAAACCAATAAATCTCCTGTGCGTCATGAGTAAGTTGCTGGAATCCATGTTAAATGGAGAAGTAGTTAAAATCTCAGCAAAAATAACCTTCTTTAGTGACATGCAATATGATTTCCGTTCTGCTAGATCTACCGCAGATGTGGTAACGGTTATATCTCATAGGATTAGCAAATCTCTCAACGGAGGCTTCCTTTCAGAGCTATTGTTCTTGACATATCAAAGACCTTTGATGGGGTATTGCATTTAGGCCTACTTAACAAGATCTCTAGCTACAGTATAGCTGAAAATGTTATCAATTATTAAATCATTTCTCTCTGATAGGTTCACAAGAGTAGTGGTTGATGGGTAGAAATCAGAAGCTCACAGTATTAATGCCTGAGCCCCTCAGGAGCCCATCTTGGGCCCAACTCTCTTACTGATCTAAATCAATGATCTTCCAAATCACATCCTAAGATCATTCGAAGACATTTATGCTGATGACATTACCATCTATGTCAACACATCAAATGCCGTAAATGAGCAAGTTCTCTCTGATTTTCTCTCCTCTGACTTGGAGCATGTGGTGCAATGGGGAAAGAAGTGGCTGGTTACTTTTAATGCATCTAAAACCAAGCTTCTATCTTTATATAATCAACGTTCTGATTTCCTATCTAGCATCAATTGAAATGAATGGCTCTCGTCTTGGGGAGGCTCCATGTTTTGACAAGCTTCTGGGCTGGAAAAATGGTGGGACCCTTCTAGCGCTCCAGTAGATATCTCACTGCTGATGCAATTCTCTACCTAAGTAAGAGTCAGGTACATCCACAGATGGAGTACTGTTGCCACATCTGGGCAGGAGCTGCTGGAAACTCTTATCATACTTTGACAAAGTTCAAAATAGACTTCGTAACCAGGTGGGGTGCCCTTTTCTCTTCCCTGAAACCTCTTCCCACAGAAGAGACGCTACGAGCCTGTCTTTACTTTATCACTATTTTCATGGCAAGTGCCTGTCTGAGCTCCAATCTATGGTACCCCCTCACCAAATTTTCATGAAAAACACTCGTCTAGCTGAAACCACTATCAATAATTTCCCCCACTCTTTTTCTGTGCCTAATCCTAAATGTAGATTCCATGAACAAAGCTTCTTTCTTAGAACTGCATGCCTGTGGAACTCTCTTTTATTTCCCTGCTTTCCAGCTGACTACAATTTGATCATATTCAAGTCTAACATAAACAAATTCTTGATGAGCCACTCCCTTAAGTAATCCAATTTACCAAATTTCCACTACTATAGATTACTACGGTATTTTCCCATTGACTTCTGTACACTCATTAGCCATTATCCTCGAGTGCCCTTTGGGGCTTGATAAGTGGTGACTTCTTTGTAAAAAAAAAAATAGGAAGAAGCTATAAAGGGCTATAGTGCCATGGGTTGCTTTTTATTGATTTATGTCCGTTATTTTTGGGGGTGGGGGAGATAAGATTGTGATTCCGGTTTGATCCTGAACTAATCCAATTGCCAAATTCCATTTGATTCAGTAACTGGATAACTTTCAGATGACAATCCGATTGTTATCCAATGTAATCCAAAGTGATCCCACTCAAAGACAGAACTTTCATTGATCTTGTGTGACATCACAAGCAAAACGAAAACAGCTGTCCAGGCAGGATTTGCAGTGATCTGACAGACCGAAATATCTTGATGAAGTGGAAGCATTACAATACAGTATAAAATATGAGATATCTCCAAAAATAAAAGCAAAACCATACAAAAACTGCTAAATTGTGCAAACCATTGATTATGAAGCAATTAAGTTATTGCTTATTCACCAAACGTGTTTTCCTGCTCTTATTTACTTATACTGCTTCCCTCTTTTAGGAAATCATAATTTATCATTCTATGACTAAGTGTAATGTTTAAATATAAGGCCTATACTGGCCACATGTATATTGTTACTGATGTATGTTACTAAAATAACTGACACAAATGTTATTTCTAAATGTCTGCTTTAAAGCAATAATGCTTTTCCTCCAAGATGCCTTCCTGTCTGTTTTGCATGATAAACATACTCTTAAATCCTCCCTAAATCCCTGCATATCTATATTGTATATTAATGCTGTATTCTTGTAAGTTATATCATCTCTCCTGTTTCAACTGGACAAAAAAAATGATTGCTCTTCTCCCCAAGCTGATATAAAATCACATACTTTGCACATACCTTGGGAGGAGGGGGTTAGCTTCCGGTTCTAAACTTTAGTAGGCTGACTCTTTAAAAATCAATAAATACTAAACATATATAGATTTCTATTGCTAAGGTATGCATTAGCTTAACCTATAGTTATACTCTATAGAATATCTATAAAATAGATAACGAATAGCCACAGTTTATGTCCAGATTATTAGTGATCTGTATTAACTAGCTACTATATCTTTCTTTCATTAGATGGGATAAAGTACTGGTGACTATCTTTACTTGAAAACTAACACCTAAAGCACATTTCGAAACGCCCCCTAACCCTTATACTATAATTTTCCAAGTAATCACTAATCCACAAACCACATTTGATCTTTTCTTAACTCTAGTAGATATTAACCTTTAATCTACACCCCACACCCATACATACCTCCTTTAAAAACGTAAGCAATCTTAATCCTATTCTGAGGAGTGTAACTTCAAAGCAGATACTAATTCTTTTATACCAACTTTATCAATATTAACTATCTATGGAACCAGGTGTAGGGAAAACCATCTCAGTGCTGATGGACCAGTAGATCTGGTTAGGACATCCATCTAGGATAAGGAAAACTCTGATTTGTAAACCTGTGCCACTGACCTCATACATTTTGGCACCAAACAGAGGAGGGAGGCCTCCTCATTCCTGGATGACAACCTCCCTAGAGCTGGTGACTTGATCAAATCACCGGTTTGCAAACCTAAACTGCTTAAGGAGTAGATAGGCTCTGCCTATCTATACTCCATATTCCTTCTTTGACTATTAGTCAGGAGCAGAGGTGCGGCCATAAGAACTCATTACAGACGCCCAGTGCTTAGCCTTGTTTCCTGACTAGGGCAATAAATGCCGTCCCCTACATTTGCCTTATTCCCTTCTCCTATATCTGGGCATCTTGGGGGTGCTTATTTACCATATATGTTAACATGATGGGACTGGGCCACTCCTGTCGGACAGGTTTGAAGGTACTGGTTTGACAGTTCCTGGTTGCTGTTTCCAACTGACAGTACAGAAGCCCTTTGATAGCGCTTAGAGCGGCTGTTCTATCATCAGTTGTGTAATATCAGGATATTTGTAGCGCCATATCACGCATGGAAAGACACCCTGCACTCATCTCTGGTTGGCATTCCTGAGGCCACCTTCCTGTGGATGAGGAGCCAGTTGATGGGCTACTCATGTTGCACGATGGTGGCTATCCACATGCGTTTTGCCTAGCACCTCAATCTAGATCTGAAACTACTAAATAGAAGGAAATGATAGCTCAATCCACAAAAATCTTCAAACCAGACACACACTCACGCCTCCTCCCTTGAGGCTTGCATTTACACATATCTGAGGACTTAGAACTAACTTAGAGGATGTAGAATCATTTCTCCTAGCAAACTCCCCAGATATCTTAGCACTAAGTGAAATTAAATTGCATCTTTAACATGTCTGGTTATCTTTCACTTTGTTGTAAGGACTTTAACAGGAACGGACTTGGAGTCTACATTTGTAACGCCCTCCCCATGTCTAGGGAATCTAAACTACAATAAGGTGACTATACTGAAACCACCAGGAAAAGGAAATGCATTGAAGCGTAGAAATTAGGAACTCATGATTTCTGGAAAATCTACAATAGTGTAGTAAATAATGGGCAATCAATAATTCCCCCACTATCCAACAATCATGAGGTTGTTTGTACAGCAACTAAGAAAGCTAACATGTTTGGCTGTTATTTTCCCTCAAACTCTACCTTGGACCCAGCAAACCGTTCCCTCCCTGATTGTCCTCTGTGGACAGAAACCACACTAGATTATCTGAAAATCAACCCTTTCCAAGTACATGAGACCATAAAAAACCTAGACACCTCAAAAGCATGTGGACCTGATCTCATCCCGGCTGTGCTATTAAAAAATGCTCTGCTGAGATTGCTCCAGTTCTCTCTAAACTCTTTAACAAATGTTTTACCGAATCTTGCTTTCCTGACAGCTGGAATATTGCTTCTGTGGTACCAGTTTACAAAATCTCTGGCGAACGAACTGACCCATTAAATTATTGCCCAATTAATCTCCTCTCACTTTTCACCAAAATATTTGAGTCTTTAATTAATCAAACTCTAGTCCACCACCTTACAACTGCTAAACTTCTGTATGACCATCAATATGGATTTAGGCAAGCCCGTTCTACTGCAGATATTCTAACTGTAATCTCTGAACGTATATACCAAGCACTGAATAAGGCAGGGGAGGGGAGGGCAGTAGCCCTATTTATATCTAAGGCTTTTGACAGGGTATGGCACGATGGTCTTCTCATGAAAATAAAATCTATGGTATTACTGGACGAATGCTTAACATAATTGAATCCTTCTTAAATGAGAGAAGAATCCAGGTTGTCCTCGATGGGCGTACATCCAAACAATATGATATAAATGCAGGTGTACCTCAGGAATCGATCCTTACCGGATAAAATTGTCTCTGACATGGGTATATTTGCCAATGACACCACGCTCTATAGCAGGCATGTGGGAAAAACTAATGAGCACATATCTAAGGCAATGGCGGAAACCCTAGAGGAAGACCTTCACTCTGTAGTGGAATGGGGTCAGAAATGAATGGTAACGTTCAAAGCTGCCAAGATAAAGCTCGTTTCTTTTAATAATTACATGAAATCTTACCAACCACCAATAGTTATGGCTAAAGATATATTACCTGAAAGTAGTTCGTTCAAACTACTTGGCTTAATGTTCACAGGGAACATGAGTTGCAATAAATATATTGAGATCATTGCCAAAGCTGCTGCGAAGAATATGGGCTCTCTTTACCATGCTAGAAAGTTACTTAGGCCTGAAAGTATCCTGTACCTCTACAAAGCCACCATTCGCCCATGTATCGAGTACTGCTGTCATATTTCAGCTGGTGCATCTGCTACTAGTCTCTCGCTCCTGGACAGTGTTCTAAAGAGAGTTGCCAACCTGATAGGTCCTGAACTGTCATCTAAGCTTCAACCCCTGTCCCATCGACGAAATGTTGCATCCCTCTGCTTGTTTTACAAGTATTTTAATGGTGGATGATGCTCTGACGAACTACAAGCTCTTGTGCCTCCTCGATGAAAATACCCCCGATAAACCCGACAAGCAGCGAAGTGCCACCCCTACACAGTAGAGATTCCCAGATTTAAGAAAGCCTTCTACTTTAATAGCTTCTTCCCCAAAACTGCTAGACTTTGGAATTCTCTTCTGGTTTCCTGTTTCCTCAACTGTACTGACATGCAGAAGTTCAAGTGTAATGTAAACAGACATCTTGCTGCTAAACTCCCTACATAGTACCCCTGAAACTTAGGTCCCTGATAGCAGCCCCTACATCAAAGTGGCAATGTGCCTTGTTTGGTTAAAAAATGTAATTAAAAAGATGGTAAAACCAAACAGGAAAACCATGTAAAAAAAATAAATTCATTGGACTTAAGGAGTCGGAGTCGGATAAAAAATTCTGACTCCAACTCCGACTCCGACTCCTTGTACTTTTAGAAATCAGACTGACTCCGACTCCAGCTAAAACCTCCGACTCCTTCCGACTCCGACTCCGCAACCCTGATATTATTAATCATTAAACTGTAAATCTTAAAACCTAACAAAATTATAACAAAGATTAATTATTAATTGCAGTTTGAAAAAGATAAACAAAGGTTTTTAAAAAATCATTAAGTCGTTTCTGCTTTTCCATAGTTCGTATAGTTAACAGAAGTCTTACGTCACGGAATCATGCGCTCCTTTTTCCCCAATGCTTCACATTCGGTTAGCAGTTCCCACCTTAACCGAGCTAGTATTATTTATACTCGCGCGGAGATCACGAAAACCTTCGTGCGTGCGTGTGTGTGTGTGCGCGCGCGCTTGTCTGTTTTTGTTTTGTTTTTTGTTTGTTTTTGTTTTTTTGTTTGTTTTTGTTTTTGTTTGTTTTTTCACAGAAAAGATACAATTCTTCGAAGTTGCGTTTGTTTCATCGTCCTAAATTCACTTCAAAAAAAATATATATGAAATTATTTCCCTTACATGTAAACACACCTAATAAGTTATCTCCCTTCAGATCCCCCTCAGCAGAAAATGGGTGCTTTTGTAAATTCGTTCATTGTGCTTAGGAAGACAACTTTATTCTACTTACATTTTTTTTTTTTTTTTTGTCATATGATAATTTTCGACGCTAAAACATTGCAAAAAAAAGAAGGAAAAAAATGTGGCATTAATGATTTTTTTCAACTACTTTATTTGGTGTAACAAAGTTTTTAACACAAATAAAAAAAATAGAAAAAAAAGCGACGATAATAGCAGCTAAGCAACAGAGGAATTGTAATTTATATTTAAAAAAAAAAAAAAAATAGGCGCTTCTACACTATTGGGACGGAATTTCGGAAATCGTAATACTAAAGTTCACATGAAACCGATGGTATCTATGTATACTTCGTATTTTTAAGATAATTATATCCAAAATTACGAACCTTATAGCTAAGGTAGAAAATTATTTATTAAAGAAAAGAAAAAAAAATAGAATTTGAAGAAAACGATCGTAAGGCAGGAAAGTTCAAAAGGTAGGTAATTTTCCGTTTCGATTTAAACAAGATGACAGCAATTTTTCACCTGCTACCGCGATTAAAGTTTTTTTTTAATATATATATATATATATTCAGGAAATTCCGACTGGATAATTTGGAATCTACCATTGTAAATTATTAGAATTGACAAAAAAATTCTGTTGAAACCATTGTTTTTTTTTATCTGAAAACTCCATTTCTCGACTACAAAATCTCGTCCCAATAGTGTAGAAGCGCCAACAAAATACGGAGGAATTGTAAGAAAAGAAAGATAAGACTTTTTTTTTTTTTTTCAAACAAAAAATGTTTTCTTTTTCAACTACTTTATTTAATGTAACAAAGTTTTATAACATTAATAAAAAAAATATATATATAAGCTTTAACTAGGTACGGCCAAAAATGGTGGAATAAAGATAGGGGGGACATAGTTTTGAAAGCCGATCTATCATAATTTTTTTGTAGGTTTCTGACTACTTTTTGATTGTATTTGAAAAATTAAAGACTAAAGTTAATTTCCAAAAGGACAAAAATATTTGTACATGTGAAAAAAAGTTACAAAAAATTCTTTCACAGCAAGCTAACAAATTTAGCTTAATTTGGAAGTTAAATAAATTCATTGTAAAAATCCTTTGAAAGATGAATATTAGTTTTCTGGGTCTATTTCAAAGATAATTAATAAAGTAAAGTCCTAAGATATTGATTTAAAAAAAAAAAAAAAAAAAAAAAAAAAAAAAAACCCTTGTTTGTGCAAAAAAAATAGCTTAATTCGCTCCCAAAAGTGAGAGATTCACATTTCGTTCAATTGAAAGAAAACAAAGTCCTCATCACATGGATTATACGGAAGCCCAAAATGTCAGACAGTTGTTACATGATAAGGGCTGTCCCCTTTTCATGTAAGTATAAAAATAGAGAGTTTAGTTAAAATGAAAATGAAATAGCAATAGACGAAATTCGAACCTCGTAATTTAGGTTTAGAAATAGATTACGTGTGAGAATTTAAAAATGTAAAACAAACGTTTGTTTAGAATATAGATAAAATATTTCAAGAAAAGAATGTGAACTGTCAAGTTTGTTATGAAATTTTAAATTGAAAGAATGCAGCTTATAAGATAATGTTTTTAACATATTGGAAAAATAGGTTACTGAGTATAGGTTAAAATTCCTTTTGTAGAAATAGGAAAAGTTTTGGACACGTATGTCCAGAACACGTGAAAGAAAGCACATGTTTTAACATGTGTATGACGTCACGGAAAATAGAAAGTTCTAGGAATAGAGAAAAAACTTTAGAGTTGGTCAGTCGGGGAGAAACTCGGAGAGAGACAGTCAGTCGTCTAGGAAGCGAGACGTCACTTTGAAACTAAAATGTGAAGTTGAATTCTTGATGATGGAAATCACGGCCGGTTGTGAAGAAATAAATTCATCATGTGTTTTGTAAAGCTCGTCTTGTCTTATGATTCTTACAAAAAGGTAAAGTGAAAATTGTATTATATATCTGTGTTATAAAATGTCTTTTCATACACATCTCGACTTCTCATATCCACAATGAGAATCTACATCATGCCTACACAATGTCTGAACAGTGAACACTATCTCCTCACTCCAAGAGCTTCACATAGCAACATATCTATTAACCTAAGAATGAACATATTTTTAATATATATGAATCGCTTCATAACAGAAACAACGACATTCTTTATAAACGAACAATCTCTCTAAGATACAACAACAAGACTCTCATATCCTTTATAACATGAAAACAAAAGAACATACATTATCCTTACTAATAAGAACACATTGAAATATATAACTATATAGCACAGTCTGTTGCAGGGCCGGTCGTCCGGAGACAATCGACCCAACAACTAACAAGGTAGACACAGGCAAAAAGATAAACAGCAAAAAGGCAAAGGAGAATGACAGACACAGGTTGTTTGGTTAAAGACGAGGGTTCGCCTTTTATTTGCAAAGGAAGCGAAAAATCGTATGATCTGGATGCTGGTCGCCTGGAAGGTTGCACGTCACTCAAGGCTAAGTCTGGAACAGGTACTCTAGACATAGTGTGGCTCAGGGTTGCTCGCTGGGTCTGGAGCGATCGGCTAGACGTCAAGGTGATCCGGAACAGACGTGAACACTGAAAATGAGGTGGTCAGTGTTAAGAAACTGACGACACTGAGAACAGAGTATCAGTGTTAAGGAAACGGACGACACTGAGAACGAACGATCAGTGTTAAGGAACGGACGGTCGGAAGAGAGCCAGGTGCAAGCGCGGTTGCAGACTGGAGGAACAAGGTGCAAGCAAAGTAGCAGACCAGAGGTGTGAGGTGCAAGCAAGGTTGCAGGCCGGAGGAGCAAGGTGTAAGCGAGGTTGCAGACCGGAGGAGCAAGGTGTAAGCGAGGTTGCAGGCCGGAGGAGCGAGGTGCAGGCGAGGTTGCAGGAAAACTGCAGGAGGAAGCTGGAGGCGCTGGAGCGAGCTGGAGGCACCAAGGGCTGGAAGGCTGCGGGAATGAGCAGGAAGCTGCTGGAGTGGGCTGGAAGCGTTGGAGACTGGGAGTGAAGTTCGCTGCTGGTGGGTCTCAGAAGGCAAGCAGTAGTGAATCGCATTAATAAAAAAAACTTGTTAGCCCTGATAAGGGCTGATTGTTTAGCCCTGATAAGGGCTGATTGTTTAGCCCTGATAAGGGCTGTTTGTACTGCTGCTGAGATGGCTGATGTCACTGGGAATTAAGACAGCCATTCTGCAATTCCCAGCAATGATTCCCCAATTTACAGACAGTCTTCTGCAGACTGAATAACCAGCTCAAAATTATCACCATGTGTACTGAACTGTTAGTACCCAAATTGGCATGGATTAAAGTGTCCAATAAAAGCTGCAAATGAACGAAATATTCTATTTCTAATTAATGAAGCTAACGTCAGCAACAATGAATGAATATTCTATGCTTACAAACTATTTCTCTACAGTATTAAACGTTCGTAAAGTTTTCTTTATTAAATTCTGCTAACTTGATACCTTCCTCAGCCTGAAAGGATTTCTTCAGTCATGCATTCACAATTAAGTAATATTCTTTTTCCACTCGAAGGATGTTCCCAAATCTTTGCCTTATAAAAGATACCACACTCACCGTATCATTACAGATTCCAATCTTTTAAATTTCCTCAAATGGGGAGACAGAGCATATTCAAGAAGAACTCTGACTTGCACCTCTGGCACGAAAAAATAAATAATTTTCTTCTAATTTTTGTTATTTTAAACATTGTAATTGTTCCAGAGTACCTGTTTGCTGACATTTTTTTTTTTTTTTCAACCCAAGCTCTCAACTAAGTCATGAATTCAGAGACTAGTCGATCCATCTTCCTTTTATAAATTCAATGATAATATTGGTAGTTCGAGAAATTAATTTTTCTTTGAGTTATATCGAATTCATTAATATGGACTATAGGAGCTTTTTTCGTAATGTTCATGAAAAATTAATTTTCTTTTTTTATTGTTAGGAAAGCAAAAATAAATTCATTCATTCTTTTTTACTATTGAAAACCATAAATTCAGTAAAGGTGTTTTTGTTGAAACAAAATCATACATTTCCACTAAGATTCAAATAAAAATAATGTGTTTATAGCAACCGAATAAATGCCCAGTAGTAACATTTCACAGTGATCACTGCTTTGGAACACCCATGTGTATGAAAAACGTGTAGGAACGTAATGTTGTGATGCAACCACCGCACACATAAAAGAAAAGGAACTATGTTATTTTTTTTATTTATTTATTTTTTTTATTACATTTTCACCCCAAACAAGGCACATTGCCATTTTGGTGTAGGGGGCTACTATCAGGGTCAACAACTACTGGGGTACTACGTAGGGATTTGGGCAGCAAGATGTTGGTTCACGTTGCACTTGAACTTCTGCACGTCAGTACAGTTCGGGAAGCAGGGACCTGGAATGGAATTCCAAAGTCTAGCGGTTCTGGGGAAGAAACTACTGGAGTAGAAAGATCTTTTACATCTAGGGATCTCTACAGTGTGGTACTGTGGTGGTAGGATTTTGCAGCCTGTCGGGTCTGTCGAGGGTGTTCACGTCGTGGGAGCACAAGTGCTTGCTTGTTATGCTCCTTTGTGTATGAATACAGTAAACAGGCTGGAAATTAAATCAAAAAAATAGTAAAAATTATACAAACGTTCATGATAGGAATGTACGGATGCACGGCTGGGAAGAAAAAAAGAAAACTAGAACTTCCTACCAACTACTTGACGTCATTTTCAGACAGCCTTTTGACTTTCTTACATTTTAGGCTTCCATAGAACGCCTTTTTAGACGATTTTGTTTATTTTATTTTTTTTTTTTTTGCTAGTGCAAAGCCAGAATCTCTCGTTTTTGAGGGCCAATTAAGCTATTTTTGTACGAACAAGGAATTTTTTTATTCAATATCTTAGGACTTGACTTTACTAATTATCTTTGAAATAGACCCAGAAAACTAATATTTATCTTTCAAAGGAGTTTTACAATGAATTTATTTAATCTTTTAGCTGAACTTGTCAGTATGTCACTATGAAAATATTTCCCATTATAACTTTTTTTTCACGTGTACGAATATTTTTTACTTTTGGAAATTAACTTTAACCTTTAATCTTTCAAGTACAATCAAAAAGTAGTCGGAAACCTACAAAAAAAAATATGATAAACTAGCCTTCAAAACTATGTCCCCTACATTTTTTCCGCCATTATTGCTCGTGCCTACCAGTTTCTCGTCTTCACCACATCGTCTCCATCAGGTGCAAATGGAACATTTCTTCTGGTGTACGCAACCGCAACAGTAGTCCCCTTTCCCCTTATGTGTCTTTTTGCATGCAAAACCTACGTAAAAATATCAATTTGAATTAAACCAGCAAGATTGAAATGTCGTTAAACAAAACAAACAAACGATCCTAAAGTAATTAAAAAAAAATTTTTTTTTTTTTTAATAATAATAAAAAAAAAAAAACATGTTAAATTTATGCTGATAGAACAGGTGACAACAAAGCAAATGAAAAGTAATGTAGGGATAAAATAAGGGAAATTACTCTGCAATAAATAAATAAGATTTACCTCCCTTTTCTCGTAGGATGTCTCGGTGGCGGGGATACAGCAGACTAAGAAGAATTAGCGCTGTAAGGTTTCCAACAAACTGGCGATCTCACATTGATGCGGCAACAATACTATAACCACTGACAAATTGTTAAAGACTCTGTTTCTTTGTGAAGTATTAGGAATTTTTACGAACTCATAGGCCACCCAGATATAGTCAGAATGATCCATTTTGTTCAAATAAAGAATTTGCTATTTTCTTCATATGATGTCATGCTAGGTACGGGCAAAATGAATGCTGACGCTCAAAATGTATAAACATTTTGACCCCTCCCTATCAAGAAATTAACCAATTTTAATGAAATTTTCAGTATTTATGAAATAATAGTCGCGGAATATAATGAACTAATTATTTTTATTTAAATCTTAGTGGAAATGTATTATTTTGTTTAAACAAAAAATACCTTTACTAAAGTTATGGTTTTCAGTAGTAAATAAAAAACGCAAGAATTTATTTTTGCTTTTTTTATATAAATAAAGCATCGTAATTTGTAACAATAAGAAAATAAAATCATTTTTATAGGAACATTACGAAAAAGGCTTCTAAAGTCCGTATTAATGAATTCGGTATAACTCGAAGAAAATTTGGTAAATATCCAGATCCGTTACTACAGAACACCGACCACTCTAATTTGTTTTTTATATGTAATTGAGGTCGCTGATAACGAATCTGATAGTCAAACTTGGGGCAAATTTACCGTTTGCATGGTATTTACCCCTGAACCCACGAATTACTTTCCACCATTTTGCAGCTTCCGTTTACGCTACGCGCATGCACGCTGTCTGTAGCATAAACGACGGCTTCACCAAGCAAACTACGTTGGGAAAGGGGATTTTTTTTTTTTTTTTTTTTTTTCTCCAGGACATAGAATTTTCTAATTTTCAAAAACACATTATAGCACATTTTAGGTGGAAAATTTAAAATTATCTGAAAAAGAAATAAAACAAGAACAGGAAAGCACTCCAAGTTGGATTGGGAGAGGGGGGGGGGTAATTTATCTGGTTTTTTTTTTTTACCTGGAACATAGAATTTTCAAATTTTCAAAAAGGAACGCACCGACATTTACCAATTAGAACACCATTTAACATTTTCCAAAGATTTTACTGTTTACATTGGGGCGCGAGCGGGGGGGGGGACGGATGTGATGTTGGGGCGTCGGATGTGAATGGTGTTCTAATTGGTAAATGTCGGTGCATTACTTACGGAAAAACGTTTAACTAAACTGCAAAAGCACCTATTAAGCCTGTGGGGGTCGTCAGGCCTTTTTAGGAACTAACTTCCTCCACAAATAAATAAAAATAAAAAGAAGACTTACATGCAAAACAAACGGAGGTTTATTCACAGAAACCAACCATTAACTAATAACATATAATTCTCTTTATAATGAGTTCAGAAGTCCTTTTTAAGTGTTCATATAAAAAAAGGAGAATGTCTTTTTTGTTGAACTGTTCATATGTTAAAACATGTTAAGAGAGACGATAGGTAATGTTCGCCTGTGAAATTGTATGAAGTGCGCGGAGCAGTGAAAATGGAAGAGTGATAGTAACACGCGTGGAACGTCCGAATGAGAATGCAGTTGAGAGGGAGATTTGATGTTTGTGTGTGCTTAAATACTATTTGGACCGGCTCCCAGCGAGCTTAGGAAGAAAAGTTTAGAAAAATGTCCTTGGAGAAATCCCATTGGACGGAAACACCACGTGGGGTGCTCTGTACTACGTCCGCTCGTTTTGAGTCGATTTAATATATAAGGCCACGCCAGAATTTGCGTGGGAGTTATTTTTTATTTTTCACGTGCCAACACAATCATAATCATACTGCGCGCCTAAATTGTATTTATTTTTATAACAATTTTTAATCCGAATCTTAACCGTATCAACTGGCACAAGCCACATAAGTTCTATAATTGAATCCCCCTCCCGCAAAAATAGAATGAAAAACATAAAGATGTTTGGTGCTTATGTTTTTGTAAACCACATTAAAAACTACGTGAGACAAAAAAAAAGTCCCCCAATTTGTTGTACTTTTCTTTAACTGTAAGTCATTAAAAAATGTCAGTCCGTAATATTTTGATTGGTACGCCATGTGAAAAGGCAGTTTGCTAGGTGAAGCAAGCCGTCGTTCATGCTGCAGCGCACGCACGTAGCGTAAACGGAGGCTGCAAAATGGTGGAAAGTTATTCGTGGGTTCGGGGGTTAATACCATGCAAACGGTAAATTTGCCCCAAGTTTGACTATCAGATTCGTTATCAGCGACCTCAATTACATATAAAAAACAAATTAGAGTGGTCGGTGTTCTGTAGTAGCGGATCTGGATATTTACCGAAAAATTAATTTCTCGAACTACCATTGAATTAAGCATTGTTTATTTAATATTTTCACACAAAAAAAATTATAATTGCAAAAAATATTTCAACTTTTTTTTTCTAATTACAGGTTTCGCCTAACTTTTATATGCAAGAATGTGAAACTTTCGGCGTAACATATTTTTTTATTGAACAATCATTTTAAAAAAATTAATTTAAAAACAGGAACATACAAAAATAATTAAATTAAAAAATGGAAAAGTTTATACAAACGTTCCATGTCGGTAACTACGGATGCCAATTCTTGGAAAGAAAAGAAAACCTGTCCGTTTTGCCCTCTCCACCTCTGCCCTCTACCTTTTCCCCTCCAACTACCCGATGTCATTTTCAGATACGTTTCACATTGTGTAAAGTCACGGCAACCTCACGTAAACATTCCGATAAATTAAAACATAAGTTTGTATTTTTTTAAGTGTTAATTTTTTCAATAATTATAAATTATTTCCTTTCCCCTTTGAATTCTGTATAGATATTAATAAATAATAGTGTTAATTTCTTCTTTTTTTTTTTTCAATGAATAAATTGTCAGTATAATTAATGAATTTATGCCGTTTAAAGTTTATGAAAGTTTAAATTCTATTAATAATTGTTTGAACTTTTATACTGAATAAATTATCATTGTAACTTAGTGAATTAAATTCACTGAATTTAATTGAGTCAGTTAAATTGAACTTCCAACACTTAAAATACATTTGTAATTTCATTAAAAAAATAATTTATCGCCGCATTTAGAGTAGCCGACGAAGCAAAAACGAGGGAAATAACAAAAAAAAAAAAATAAATAAATAAATAAATATTATCAAAGGCAAGAAAGATACTACATAACTAAATCAGTTTTTTGTGTATGTTCTAACTTATTTTTAAGTGTTTTTTTTTCTATTAAAAAATAAAGCGGTCGGAAGCCTGCAGAGTTGAAACTGTTTTGGAGTGGCATAACTTTTCGACTCCAAAATAGAGTCGGTCAAAATTCTGGAACACCGTAATGGGTTCATTGCATTCTATGATCATTAATTAATAAATACTGAAATTTTCATAAAAATTGGTTGATTTCCTGAATTTTTATTTATAAGTGTGGGGGGGGGGTCTGCAACTGCAAAAAAAAAAGAAAATGTTCGATAAGCCAGAACATTGTTAAATGATAATGAAATTATGTCATTAATGTGCTTCCATACTTCTTTGAATTTTGCCGCCATGACTTTTTTTTTTTTTTGACACAAAACTAATTTTGTTGCTACCATGGCCATATTTTTTTATAATTATTACCCTTTTTAGCAAAAGTTAAGTACATTTATTGTATTAATTCATCATTTTAAGACTTTACGAGGGACGTGCAATAAGTAATGCCCCTGATCCACTTCCACTTGTCTGATCTAGCTGAAATCTTGCATGTGCAATGATTTATATCTCTACGGGTTATGTGGCAAATTACAGCTCTGAACTAACTGTGGTTTCTGTTTTACAGGTGTTTGAACTAAGTCATGTGTGAAATGGAGCCTGTTGAATGTCGAGCAGTGATCCGGTTTTTGTATTTGAAAGGACGCACGCCACAGGAGACTTTTGATGAAATGAAAGAAACTTATGGTGATAATGGCCCATCATATGCCCTTGTAAAACGCTGGCATCGTGAGTTCAAACATGGCGGGAAGTCTGTAGAAACAGCTCTCAGACCTGGTCGGCCCCCTTCTGCCATTGATGAGGCATCTGTCTGTCAAATTGAGGCTGCCATTTTGGAAGATCGATGCATTACTATTCGCCAAATAGCCCAAGATGTCAAGATTAGTACACGGTCTGTGGAAACTATCATTCATGACCATTTGCATATGCATAAGGTGTCTGCCAGATGGATTCCCAGGTTGCCCACACCATTCCAGAAGCGAAAATGCGTCAAGTGCTCGAGGATGAATTTGGAGATGTGCTAAGAAGATGAGTCAAAGTTTTTCAAAAGACTGATTACACAGGATGAAACCTGGGTCCATCACTATGATCCAGAGACCAAAGCCCAGTCAATGCAGTGGAAGCACTTGGACTCACCACCTCCAAAGAAGGCAAGGGTGCAGCCCTCTGCTGGCAAGGTCATGCTCACAGTCTTCTGGGACCAGGACGGAGTAGTGATGACAGATTTTCTGGCAAAGGGTACCACAATTACAGGAGCCTATTATGCTTCACTTTTGAGGAAATTAAAGGAAGCTATCAAAATCAAGAGGCGGGGCAAGATCAGCAAAGGTACCCTCCTCCTGCAGGACAACGCTCCTGTCCACAACTCGTATGTCACCAGATCAGAAGCACGGGCATGTGGTTATGAAATCCACCTCCATCCTCCCTACTCTCCTGACCTTTCACCCTCTGACTTTCACCTCTTCCCAGCCATGAAGTTGTTTTTAAAAGGAAAGCGTTTCCCAGATGATGCAACCTTGATTTCTGAAGTCATGTCGTGGTTGGAGGGCCAACCTGGGGTGTTCTACAAAAACGGTCTCCAGAGCTGCATCAAACGATGGGAGAAATACATAACTCTGGGTGGTTTCTATGTAGAGAAAGACTAATAACTGTGCCACGTTTCGTTTTTCTACTCCCATGGGAAGTGGGTCAGGGGCATTACTTATTGCACGCCCCTCATAACTTAATACTTCACTTGGAAATAATTCCAGAAAACTTATATTTCTCTTGCCAGAAAAATGTAAACACAATATTTGTCATGATTAATTTTTATGTGAAATCTACGGTTTTTCAGATTTGAGATAAAATCATTTCATGTATTTTTTATTTCACATGCAATTTTTCTTTGAGAAATTAACTTTAAACTGTAACCTTTTAAATATAATCAAAAAGTAACCGAAAATTTTAAAAATATTATGATTAACCGGCGTTCAAAACCAGGTCCCATACCTAAGCAGCCATTAGAATTGCCCGTATCTATGTCACAAATATGTTTTTGAACCAAACAAAACAAACTTTTAACGATGCAAAATTACCAATGCAGACAGAAAAAGTCGAATGGAAAAGAACCTGCATCAAAATCAAAATGCAGCGGCATTCTAACAGAAAGTAATAATGAAAAACCATTTAAAGTAAGAAAAACTGTATGTTTATTTTTATAAAAAAAAATATTTAGTTTTGGATGGAAAAAATTAATGAAAGAACTTTCATAATTTTTTTTTTTTTTTTCACAAAAAAGTAAAATTAAAATTTTCTCCTTTTTTTTGTATTGGGTCAACTTTTGAAATAGACAAAAACTGATCTAGTCTTTTTTTTTATCCTAATTTTAAATTAACCATAAAATAAAATCTAATCCTACCTTACTTTTATTGTGTTTGATAATTATTATTTGTTGACTATTTATTGTTCTTTTTTTTTTTAATCCCCCTTTTTTTCTTTTTTTCATTTCTGGTACAGATTTCTTGACAATCGCCAATTTACGATTTAATCAATTTACGATTTAACTTGCCATCTACTCTCTTGCCTTCTGATTAGATAAGCACTTCAGCATCTTCTGGCTGTTTGCATTAATAATTTCATGGCCTCCCTTTCATTGTGTATAATAAATATATATGTAGAGTCAGGAGTGAATATATAACAGATTGGAGCTTTAAAATAGCTAACGAAAAAGTTAGATGAATATGTAGTTTGCACAACTAATACAACCAATGTTAAAAAGTGAGTTTTAAAAACAAATAGTAAATATTTGGCAGATGAAGAGTTGACCAGTAACAATTAACAGACGATAACAATAAAACAATAACAATAATGGCCTCATTTTCAAACACTAAAGATGATGCAGTTAGAGTTTTGGAACAACTGAATATAGGTAATGACCGAATCGTACTAGTTAAAGAGAGATTCTGAAAACAAAGACGTCGGGTGATCCAATAACGTAATCAATCAATGGGAGTGTTTAGAATTGGGTCCTCAAGGATTTACCTGGCAGTGCGACTCAAGTGGACATGCATCCAAAAATAAAGACACTTAGAATTGGAATAAAGAAGTTGTTTTGTGTTAATTTGCATGCATTACGATTCCAGAGACATTTGTGTTAGTATCTTCAAGTCGAGTGCCAACCACTGGCAAAGGAACCAGTGTAACACAAGGTATGACCCTTTATCTGTGTGCCACACATGCATTAAGTTATTACTGTTAACTTTGATTGCAGATGGTGGTCCATTAAGACTAGCATGATAAAGAACTGCCTTGGGTAATGTTATTCCTCTCGTTCGTTGAACTTGTTTATGTTTACACATTACACCCACACACACTTTGATAATTTGGTATGCAATATTTTACATGGACGTTATATATACCCATGAATCCTTTCATAATATACTTGATCATTCAACTGATAATCTACCCCTTTAATTAATCCATATCCTTCAGTGGTTTTTAGCCTTAATACGTGGTGAATCATTAGTAAACAAAAAAAAAATCGGAGAGATTTTATACACGCATGTAACAAGCACACATAGACACACAAGCATTGATGGGTTTATAAATAGACAATTATATGCACAACTATGACGACTGCATAATTTTACGCATACATGAGAAGACACACAACATTGATGAATATATATAACATGGCGTTCGTTGTAATGTTATAAAGGGTTGATATAGCTATATAACAAATATTTCAAATTACTTTTTGTCATCGTTTGTCCAAATATATCTTCTGTAACAGTTTTGACATGTTTGGGTACAACTTTTTCTCTCTGTGGTTTAATGCACTCAAACCAAAGAACGGCTTTCATATCTCATGTGAAAAATTATCTCACTAATTGTGAAGTCTTAACAGCAACTAATAAAACTCCATAAGAGAAATTTTTCTGATCATAAACTTGTTCTGGTCAACCTTTCAAATTATCAAGTGGAACATCACTTCATATGTGGTTAATGAATCCAGGTTCTGTTCTCAAACACCCATTTGCTTGTCCTTGCAAGACTGATTTTTTATTTGAGGAAGCTGAATATTTAAAAACAAACTCAACATACACTGACATTGTCAGGTCATCCATCTAGAAGGAACACTCTAATGTAAAATCTGTGCATTATTGCACCAAACTACTGGAGAGGATAGCCACCTAAGTCCTGGTTAACAACCTTCCTAGAACTAGTGCCAAACAAATGATCCAGTTTGCAATCTTAAATTGCTTAAGGAGTAGGTAGGCTCTGTCTATCGTCCAACTTTTACACTCCTTCTTTGTCTATTAACCAGGTGCAGAGGTGCAATAAGAAACTCATCCGAGATACCCAATGCTTGGCCTTGTTTCCTGACTAGGACAATGAATGCCAATTCCCATTCCTTTTTTCTTTCCATCTCTCTTGAACTGAGCAACTAGTTGATGCTTGTTTGCCACTCATGTCCATGCAATTAGTCTGCACCGCCCTTCTCTGACAGGTTGAAGGTACAGGTTTGACACTTTGTCTAGCTACTGTTTCTGACTGACAGTTCAGGAGCCCTAAATCTGTGGTAGTGCTTAGAACAGATGCTCTATCATCAGTTGTATAATATTGGGATAGTTTTAGTGCCATATTATTTATTTAATCACAAATATCCGTGAGCTTAGAAGTAACCTAGATGATGTAAAATCTTTTTTCCTAGTAAACTCCCTGCACATCCTACCATTAAGTAAAACCAACCTACACTTCTCAATCCCATCTAACTACTTTAACATGACATGATATCTCCCTCTCTACAATAAGGACCCTGACAGATTGAGTCTACATTTGTAACACCTTTCCCTTAACTAGAAAACACAGTTTAGAATCAGATGACCAGGCCTTTATGTGCTTTAAACTAGCCTTACTGCATTAGTTATTCATATTTTCTCTGCCGCTCTTCTTCAAATCAGGATTGTACCTTAATCAACCATGTTTCTGACTGCATAGATGCAGCACATTCCTTAGATAGTAATGCGCACATACATGTATTTGGGGATTTTAATGTCCACCACGGTAGTTGGCTTAGTTTCTTGAATTACACACATAGTTTCTGTATTGTTTATTTCCCAACACGGTCATGCTCTCATTTTGCAAATGCTAAGCTTCTTTCTGACCAACAGTATGGACTTAGGCAAGCCCATTTTACTGCGGATATTTTAACAGTCATATCTGAATGCATTGGATTAGGCAGGGGAAGCTAGAGCTGTAACCCTCGATAAATTCAAAGTCTTTGACAAAGTCTGGCATGAAGGGTTTCTCATGAAAATTAAATCCTATGCTATTTCTAGATGAATGTTGAACATAATCAGATCCTTCATAGACGAGAAAAATCCAGGTTGTCCTCAATCGCTGTATGTGTAAACATGATATGAATGTGAGTGTGCCCCAGGGGTCAATCCTTTGACCTTTATTATTCCTGATATTCATAAATTACCTCCCTGATAAAATTGTGTTTCAGATGAGTGTATTTGCTGATGACATCACACTATAATAGACATGAGGGAAAAACGAATGTCCTCATATCCACAGCAATGGCAGAGATACCAGAAAACAGCTTTCAGTCTGTAGTGGAATGCGTCCATGAATGGTTGGTAACATTTAATGCTTCTTTCCTTCAACAACTACAAAAACGTCCTCAATCACCAATTGCAATGACAAATAATACCCTACCTAAGAGCCCATCTTTAAAACTCCTCAATCTAACATTCACAGGCAACAAATACATTGCCAAGGCTGCTGCAAAGAAGGTGGGCTCCCTCTACCATATTAGAAAATTATTCACACCAGAGAGCATCCTATATTTTTACAAACCCACAATTCGCCTGATCTTAACTGGTGCATCTCTCACTCTTAGACAAGGTCCAAAAAAAGTCTCAAATATAATAGATCCTGCACTGTCGACCAAGCTTCAATCTGTCCCATCACTGCAATGTTGCATTACTGTGGGTTTTTTTTTTGTTTTTTGTTTTTTTACATTGGCATCGCCACTTATCAAGGCCAAGAGGCCACTCGAGGATAAGGGTTAACAAGTTTTACAAGTACTTTAATGGAATGTGCTCTAACAAACTCCTCGATGTACATACCCCCGATTAACCTGACAGGCAGCAAAACCCCACCCCTTTACTGTTAAGGTCCCTAGATGCTGGAAAGCCTTCTACTCAAATAGTTTCTTCCCTCGAACTGCTAAACTTTGGAATTCCCTCCTTGCTTCTTGCTTTCCTGACTGTACTAAACTGTAGAAGTTTAAATGTAATGTGAACAGATATCTCGCTAATCAACTCCCCACAGTCTCCTGTTAGACATGATCCCAAATAGTAGCTCCTTATGTTTCAAGTGGCAATGAGTTTCGTTTGGAGTGAAAATGAGTAAAAAAAATAATTAAGTGCAAACTGAACCGTGTTCAGTTGTTGCCAGGAAAGTAGATTAATTCCGGAAATTCTACAACATTGAACGACTGAATTATTTGTTACAACACAAATGCGAACCTCAAAATATTAATGTAAAACAATTGCAGAAGAAGTGGGTTATAGTCAAAATTGTCTGCTCTTTTTGACTTCCGGTTTCTACTGTTCATTTAGTTGGATAAGCAAACATGGTCAAGCAGACAAGAAAGCCATTCTTAACATAGGGAAAGGGGAGGGGTTTCATGTTATCTGAGAGGAAGATAATCATTAATTAGAATGGGCCATATCTTGCTTGTTACCATCGTTTCATCTACAGAGCAAAAAAAAACCCGAAATATAGGTTGGCAGATAAAGTTGTCACCCTAAAGAAATCCACACTACAGCTTTATTTTAAAACTTTTATTGAAAAAATAAATTCAGGTAACTTGATTATGTAGTAGAGCTGACATCTATTCAATGTAGCTGCCTTTAGCTTCAATCACTGCATCGATATGGGTCCAGAATTGGGAGCATGCCTTTTCCCCAAGACAGAAGCTTAGTGAATACTCAGCGGATGGCAGTGATCAGGCCGACTTTGGTATTGTGGGAGGTCATATTGGTGATGTTCTCCACATATGACCAAATGAAGTAGTCCAGAGGGTTCAGGTCCGGGGAGGAGAGAGGCTAGTGAGAGAAAGGTACAAACTTCAGAAAGCATGTTATGAGCATACTTTCTGAAGCACAGCCTGAGTCTCTTTGAATTTGTGGGCTGGTTCCAAGTCCTGCTACCACACCTAGAGTCTGCCAGCGTCCACCTAATTGCACCAGAGAATCACCACACTTTTCATCCAGGTACACTTTGGTATTGACTTTCAAGCCGACTTTGAAGATATAAGGTGGCAGGATGTGTCCCTCACTTGAAACCATACCAAAGACCATAAATGTGGCTGGAAACTTTGCTTTCATCACCCTATTATCCGGATTTGCTGGCAATGGTCCTGTTGCTATAACTTGGATCGGTAGGGAGCATGAGATGTACAGTGGTGCATCTTTGATCTCCCTCGTTAAACATTGTGTCGTTTTCAGATATGATAAAAGGCTTCTATCGCTCTTCAAATTTGTATACAACTGGTGAACTAGTAGATGGTCTGCAACAAAAAAAGAAAACTGATTTTTATCAAACAGAAATGGAATCATGTTGTGTTTTTCTAGGGCGACAATTTTATCATTCCACCCTGTAAAAAAAAAAAAAAAAGAGCAGATAATATTGACTATAATCAGCTGAGGGAGGGCGGGGTCTCATCACTCAAACTTATGGAGGAACTTCACTTATCAACTTGGAATGAAGAGTTAAAAGTCAATTTTGACCCCCCTCCCTCTCCAAAAAAGGCGATCATTAAAAAGATTATTTCCTTTTTGTCTTCTGATTATTTTAATTTTAAGGGATTACTATTCTCATCCTGGTTATTACACTTCCAATGTTTCAGCCGATGTAACCTCCAACCTTTTTTAAGATGCATCTTTTGTTAATTTAGAAACCTTCCAGTCAAATGTGAAGAAAAGCAACGGTCACATCATCCAAAACGTTGTGAATAGAAAAATCAAGATGCGAATAGTGTCCTTAATAAGTCAGATAATATTAATTATTAATAGTCATTAAAAATATTCCAAAGACTATTTTTCAAGAAGACGTCTCAACCTAAAAGGTTGAAAAAGAAATAAAGGAAACATGGCAATTGAAAAACTATGTAAAAAGAAAAAGTTAGAAGGAAAAAATTTCAATATAAAAAGTAAAAGGCAAAAGAAAGAACGACGTAACAGTTGCTAAAGTGAAAAAAAAAAGAAGTAAAAAAAGAAGAAAAAAGATACACTATTATTCTGCACTGATTTGTAAGCAGAAGACATATTTTTGTTTATTATTACAAACTCCTGTCGTTATATGTGAATAATGTAAACAAAAATCATAAAATGTGACAGGTTTGTCTGGGTAGAGAGAAGTACATGTTCACACAGAAATTATGAAATAGAATGCTTTTCAATAAAATGAAACAGACAAAATAAGATTACCGAAGTGAATGAAATTGAAAAAATAGCAGACATGTTGAATAATTATGTCTTAATGCATTATTTGTTCAAAATTTCTAGTCTGACGACCTCTTATTTTTGAAATCAGTGTTTGATTGAGTTAACGTATAAACAGGCGAAAAATGAAGAGTAAAATTGAAGTGAAATAGAAATGGAAATAAATAGTTAATGTATCCGGTATAATCCGGGCATGAAATACATTGTATGAATATGGCATAAGAAATGTGAAAGAAAATTAAATGAATCAAAGCATAGTTAAAAATATTAATAATGTAAATGCATTGACTCTGCGTTTCTGTAATCGCTGTAACCACTAGTCAACTCATTATTTTGAATTATGCTTGAAAAGAAGAAAGAGAACTTGAAGGGAACAGTCTCTAGTTAGATCGAAAATCTAGTGTAGCTTATAGACAATTTGGTAAGAACACACCTATGAAAGACTACTAATATTAGATCTAAATAAAACCTATTAATAACAATCCCAGTGAAATAGGTTGCTGTTGGAGTAGATTTTAAAGTGAGAGTGAAAATACTTCTAATCTCTTTTGGATCTGACTGCTTGGGTTTGAAAGCTATAATGGTCAATGAAATAGGAAAAGTTCGCTTTACTTTATATATATATATATATATATATATATATATATATAAGATAATAATGGTATAGAATCTTATTTAAAAGCATAATTTTATGTCTAAATAAAGTATCTTATTCAGAGATGGCAATTACACTTAAGTATTTGGCTTCCTTTTCATATGAAACATCATCTCCAGATGCAATCTCTACTGGATTTCCTCCATAAACTATGCAACAGATCTTTTTCAGTTTTTTACCAGTCAGATTGCATGCAATCTTGATGTAACCCGACTAGAGGAGTGAAAAAAAACTATGGAGATTCAATTTTTTCTTAATAAAATGGATAATTCAGTTGTTCTGGCTAACAGAAATGCACCTTCCAATGATATAGACATGAGTAAATTAAATTGTATTATTTCTGCTTACTTTTGTATGATTTTGTTTAACAGGGGAGAATGTTGTTTAAGTATAGATTTCTAGAGCATTTCAATCATCTCCCTTTGACAGAAGAACTCTTCAGATATAGCAGAGATGCCATCTTGCTAAGATTCTAAAAGCCTGTTACACTAATAGCTTCTTTAATTGGACCGTTTATCTTTGGAATTTCCTCCCTGTCCCCTCCCCTCATTTTCCCGGCTGTACTAACATGCAGAAATTGAAATGTAATGTTAACAAACGTCTTGCTGCACAACTTCCCAATTGGGATGCCTCTTATGAATCTGATCCCTAATCACAGTGGTCATATACCTTGTTTGGGGTGAATAAAAATAAAAAAATAAAATAAAAATATTGAACAAACAAGAAATTTGTTTATTCAAAAAGTACACAAGACAATGAGTCATGTTTCTGACAAAGGAGGAAGGATTGCTGTTTTCTGGCTCAGAACCTATTCATCTAATACTTTAGTTAGTTAGTTTTTTGACCTTGAAATAGCATTTTTGGAAGACAAAAAGAACAGTAGAAATCCTTAGAAACAAAAATAATTGAAAGTTTTATGAAAAAATGGTTTGCTCACAAATTTCTTTGGCCACTTGAAAAGATTGTAAGCAGATAAAGGTTTCAACTTCCAGTTGCTTAGAGTTAGGTTTAGGGTTAGGGTTAATGATAGAACGATTCTTTTTTAACTTTTTGAAGAACAATCATTACCCATCTTTACAAAAATAATTAATTTTAATTAACAAATTATTAAATGGACACAAATAATTGGTAAAGGCTGCCAGTCCAAAAAGTTCAAGGACAGTTCTAAGTTAAAAATGATGCTATATCTGTATAAAGAAATTGAATACACATGTTCATTTCGGCTGTCGCCATGTGAGTTTACATGTGTATAAATAGGATAGACATGGTGGTGTGCATGTATATATTAGCATGCCTTTGTTTTGTTTGTAAGAGTTTATATGTATAGACTCATGTGTATGTGTATTTAGTAAGCAGTACATGTATGCTTCGTTAAGCATACGGTAGTTTGAGAATGACTTCCAGTGTGTCTGCTGTTGGCACAAAGTGCTGAGGCTATTTTGTGAGGACTATTCTCTCATACTTCGATCGTTGAAGAAAAGCCGGAAAAGAGAGAGAAAAAAGCCTGAAAAGAGAGAGAAAAAAGCCGGAAAAGAGAGAGAAAAAAGAACTGTGTTTGGATTTTCAGAGAATGCACAAGATGTACAGACTGAATATTTTTTGTGCTGTTGTATCGATTGAAAGAAACAGCTGATTTGAGTGTTTGTCCAATCAAGAGTCGATGTGCAAAAACAACGTTCACTGTCGCTGCTGCTTCAAACAGACTTGTCTCAGTTTAGTAGGAAAAGAGAAAGCATGAAAGTAAAGTGAAAGAAATTGAGTTCAGAGCGTTTCTGTCCTTTGGTTACATAGTTCAAGGGTCTCTATTGATTTCTACGTAATTATTTACTTATAAAAACTTTTTAACAGATTTATCCATCAACTCAACTTAAGATCATACTGTCTTCTCCCGGATGTAATCATGCATTGTATCTGTTATAATAAGCTTGTTGACTGATGAAAATTTGGTAGCTATAAATCAAAAACCATGTTTATCAAATTAATTAATTCAACAAAGGATCTTTTAAAAGAATAAATTATTCAAATCGCTACACTTGATCGTCCAGTGAGCTGTAAAGTCATTAAGTGAGCAAGAATAAAGAGGGACTTATTTTATTAGAGACTCCTAGAATCAAATTAAAATCTGACCCCAACTCCTAGAATTCTTGCAAGTCCAACTCCTTCCAAAACTATAGTCTCTCCATACAACCTTCACTGGCCAGGTTTCGGTTGTATACATCATAACACTTCATACTTATGCCTGATAGACTATTCCATTATTCAACAGCGGTAATGTTCTGCTGATTTGTAAAGGCAGAAGTTGCTTGAAAAATGTAGAAACGAATACTTTACTTTTTTTGTTTTGTTTTTTGCTTTTTGTTGTTACATTGTTTAATGCAAAAACAATAATTATTATTGCTATTTGTGTTGTTGTTGTTGTTGTTGTTGTTGTTGTTGCTGCTGCTGCTGCTGCTGACCTGAACATTAAAAATGGATTTGAGGTTAATTTTTTTAGTTGTTAGATGGTGACGCCAGCCAAAATAAAAGTAAAGAAGATTTAAATACAAGTACAATTAAATCAGTGTGGAAAGAAAGAGAAGGGAAGGAAAACAAAAAAAAAAACAAAAAATGGGGGTGGGGGCCAACAAGTGGACAGATGAGAGAAATAGTATTGTGAAAGAGACGATTGACTAGGACGGTGGAGGGGGGGGAGAAAAGCGAGAGAAGTAAAACTGCCAACAACAATATTTTTCTGGTTTCTTTTGGATTTTTTTTATTTTATGTTTTTATTTTTGTCTCATATATAATTGAAAAAAAAATGCATTATTTTATATTGTGTATTTCTGTAATCAGGGCATAAAAAGAAGATAAAATTATTAAATATTAATAGAACAAACGATTTAATTTAATTAAGTATTATAAAAAAAAATGTCTTCATTTAATAATTTTCAAAATGCAAAAGTATACAAATGTTAGTATGAATAGGGATTGCGCTCATCAACATTGCATAGGCAAACTTAGATAAGATTTTGTGAATGTGAGATGCCCACTAACAACAACTAATTTGTGAGCTAGACAAAGCCAACCAGTCTAGGCCACTGTTGAGGGGGTTTATTCTCCGTTGACTAAGATATGATCCTGTGCTGTTCTAGGAGGTCCACCCTCCAACACTTTGCCTTCTCACCTTTTGAGAAGGATTAGTTTACTGCTCAACATCTATGAACCCTACTGGGGAATACCAATGGGGCTACCCAGGAATTTTTTTAGGCCAGAGTGCTCTTTCTTTAGGTCACTGGCTTTTCAGATCTCACTTTCCAACCTTGTGTCACATCAGAGAGACTACTTTCGAAGTTGGGATTTTTTTTATGTTGGATGAAACAGGGTTGATGTGCCTCAAGTGTGTGTGGAGGGAGGGGGGGAATGTTTCAAAACAGTCTGTGCTACAAGTTGGCCAGTAAGATTTTGATTAGTTTCAAGAGACATCGCTGAAACTACTAGTTTGAATAGTTAAATGCCTTTAGACGGCTGATAGATTGAATTGTTTTTATGGAAATCGCTCCAGACAAAACATAAAGCCATTTGATATAAGGAAAATGAAAACATCTCTACTAAAATATGAATCAATTTATTCAAAAAGAATACTACAACATAAAGAGAACCTCTTTCCCATTTTTATTTATTTTACAAAGGGAATCAAAGAATATCTTGCCAGATGCAAGTCTGTCTCTGCTTTATCGTTATAATCATGGTAAGTGCTCGTCTGAGCTCCAATCTATGGTTCCTCCTGGCTTGAGTTTCATGAAAAACACTTGTCCAGCTAAAATTACTATCAATAATTTCCCCCACTCTTTATCTGTGCCTAAACCTAAACGTAGATTCCATGAACAAAGCTTTTTTCTTAGATCTGCATGCCTGTGGAACTCTGTTCCATTTTCCTGCTTTCCAATTGACTGCAATATGGTTGTCTTCAAGTCCAATATGAACAAATTCTTGATGAGCCATCTCCTTAAGTGATTCAATTTTCCGAATTGCCACTACTAACGATGACTATGACTTATTCCCCTTGACCACTGTACACTCATTAACTCTTATCCTTGAGTGGCCTCCAGGTCTTGATAAGTGGTGGCTCCTTTGTAAAAAAAAAAAAAGTTGTTCGGTAGATTTGCTTTAGTCAAAAGCAGAATGTGGCATCCTGGAATTCTATCTTGCCTAATCGCTTCTAGAAAAAGGCGAGAACAGGAGATAGTGATGAGATAAACTCAAGAATTGAAGCATAATTCTTTCAAATTTCTTTAGTGTGCATTGATTTGTTGCATCTGCACAATGATGTTCTCATGCCTACATAAATCTAGGCATTATAAATGTGTAGGCATGAGGACATTGTGCAGTGGGTAAGGGATGGACAGGAATTGCATGTACATTTAGAAATTAGATCTTTCACATATAACTAAAGCGTAGCTCTGGGAACTGAGTACTTGTTTTGTACTGGCTCCTTAAGTGTCAACTATCAGCATTGAGAAACTCAACTTGCTACGCCAACACTTGTCAGTCACAATAAGGTGTTATCAATTACTACTAAACGCTTTGCAGGCAAAACCAAATCTAGCCTTGGCCACTACTCCATAGGCTCTCAGCATACAATATGATAGACATGCATGAACTCACTTATGAATACACAATCTGTGATAGTATGGCCCCATTACCTCCCCTTAGATAACTCTCCAAAAAAGGGAGTTCATAAAAAGAATCCCTTGCCTTTAGCACTAGACTAACAATAATAAAGCAAGGCAGCCAACATGGTTGCTTTCATTGTACCATGCATTCTGTGTTCTTCATTCTTAAATAACAAATAATATTTCATGGTAGCAGTGGCAAGATTAAAAAAAAATTCTACAAAAGATGAAACCCGAATGAATATATATATATATATATATATATATATATATATATATATATATATATATATACATATATATATATATATATATATATATATATATATATATATATATATATATATATATATATACTAGCAAAAGTACCTGTCGTTGACTGGGTTAAAAATAACCTACAGGAAATGGACTCTGATTTATGAAAGTATGATAGGTTATGAAATGGAAGGGTTGTAAATTTGGGTTGAGTTTGAGGGTATCGAAACCAAAGCAAAATATGAGGAAAGTAAAAATAAAATAGATAAACCCCCATAATTTATTATACCATACCTGTTCACACTGAAACACTTATCACAATATCCTGTGGATCTATATTAAAAAACCTTGTTAAACTTTGCTCGTATTTCCATTCTATGGAGGTCAGATGCGAACGAACACCCCATAATTTTATTATACCATATTTCTTCAAACTGAAACATAATTATCAAAGTATACTTACGCAGATAGATATGAAAAGTCTTTATTAAAGTTTGTGCCTATTTCCATTCTATAGAGGCCAGGCGCGAACGCAGACGCCACAATTTTATTATACAATCCCTATTTAAGTTAAAACATACTTATCAAAGTATTCTTATGTATATCTATATCAAAAACACTTGTAAACGTTTTTTGTAATTTTTTAATTTTTTATTTCCATACTTTGTGGACCAGGCGCGAATGCAGACCCCACAATTTTAATGAACCACCGTTCTGCAGGATCAAACATACCCATTCCTGTGTCTTGATACATCTTCTATCATTATATGTAATCAGTTTTTTAAAATAGTCAACCATATAGGAGCCTATTCGTGACTAGACACACACACCCACACACACACACACACACACACACATTCAGCTTTATATATATATATATATATATATATATATATATATATATATATATATATATATATAAACAAGTTAGTTTTTCTTCCGTGTTTTGTAAAAAAAAAAAAACTGTGAATTTGTTATTATCGTCTGGCAATTAAAAATTACAACAATGGCTACAAACGTTACTGATTTTGTGTTGGACATCAACCGACCTGACAGAAGTATTCAGGGTTTTTAAGCCGCATTGTGACCTTTATTTTTCGATTAGAAATATCCTAATAGAGAAACAAGTTGACTGCATTCTATTACTATCATGAGAAGGCATTAATAGGTACAACACCTGGACATTTGAAAAAAAAAAAAAAAGCTGACATAAATAACTCAGAAGTTATTTGGCAAACATTACAACTGAAAGTGAATTTCCACATTGCTCATTTTTATTTATTTTACAAAGGGAATCAAAGAATATCTTGCCAGATGCAAATTACAGACAATGAAATGCTAATTCAGAAAACAGAGAAACAACCTATGGAGCAGATCATATCTGGGATAACGCATTCAGAACTTCAGAAACAGCTTCTAACAAGGGATGACGATTTGACACTGCGTGAAGCAGGACACATGTGTGATAAACATCAAAGAAGCAAGCGCACGTGTTTGTGCTTTGTTTGGCTGTATGTAAAAACAACAACAATAACGAAGTTACTATCAGGTGGGATCTGAAAGAGAGACACTATGAAGATTAACTGAGCTTTATACCAAATCCGAGTCACATGTTTACAGGTCATGTGATGGGGAGAAAAATGGATAAAAACGGTGTGAGAAGTGGATGAGGGAGAGAAGGAAGGAAATTAAGTTAACAGGCATTTTGTTTAACCACTACCAGGAAGGAACTGTTCCAAGGATGAATTTATTTTTTTCGAGGTGGGGAAGGAAAAATCGGCAACTGAAGTTATTTCAACAACATGAAGCTTTCATAGACCACATGAGACAACTAAGTGAACTATGCAAAGGGAAAGGCAAGAAAAAGATGATGGTTAATTATTAAAGAATCAAATAAAAACATACCTTGTTTGTTTTAAATAGGATTCACACTGGAAGTCATAACGACACTCACAAAATAAATTAATTAACACATAAAGATGTTTTTAGTTCTACACACACATAAGAGAGACCGTCTGTCTTTTATTTGCGTTCTGAGACCAAGAGGGATAAAAAAAATGCAAACAATCGCTTATATATATATATATATATATATATATATATATATATATATATATATATATAGATCAAAGTGAAGATAACTCTGTTACTCAAAAAGCTTATATCATTTTAAAAAAAGTAACATGCCATCACAAACCAATACACAGACAATGGGAAGCAAGTCTTCACATGATCCAATGTAGACAACTGTTAGAGTTTTCTCTATTAAAATCTAATTTACATTGATAATTTCCAATAACAGGTACAATGAAATACAAGCATTGTAAACAATACAGAAGCTCACATCAGAATGGAAAATGTCTAGCATGGAGTACCATATGTTCAACTTGTGGAAGAAAAATCATTGGGCCAAAGTCTGCATCAACAAAAATGAGAAAGCAGCAAGACACCTGTAAACATCCATAACATGGAAGAAAGCCAATAGTAAACCAGAATGCTGAGAAGTACAAAATAACCAACACAAGTACCAAAAACACAGCAACCATGTGTACTCTCTAAATTCCTGTCAGAAGGACAATGAAGGGATATTTGAAAAATTCAAATAAATGTCTTTCAAAACTATCCAGAAACAAAATGACCGTCAGACAGAGATCTTCACAAACTTTCTAATCAAACTTCACAATCTCCCAGGCACTTATTTTCTGAAAGCTAAAGTTAACACAGGAGCAGAAGGCAATACACTTCCATTATGTACCTTTCGAAAGATGCCCCCATTACAAGCAGGATAGCCACTCTCCAGTACAACAAAGGACAAACCAACTGTTTTAACAGCATATGATGGTTCTAATATTATACAACACGGATCAGTCAAAATACAGTGTTCACACAAAGGTGAATGAAAGAGACTCCAGTTTTTTGTTGTAACAAGGTAACCTACTATCATAAAACTACCTTCAATAAGTGACCTTAAACTGGTAACCTCACATTGTGTAATCCAGGAAATTTCTATCATTATTTTCATGGCAAGTGCTCGACTGAAAATCTATGTTTCCCCCTTGCCAAACGTTCACAAACACACTCAACTAGCTACAACCACTATATATGATTTCACCCACTCCCTAACTGTGCCTAAATCTAAATACAGATTCCATGAACAAAGCTTCTTTCTCAGAACTGCCCGCCTGTGGAACATTGTTTCATTAGTCTGCTTCCCAGTTGAATACAGCATGGTAGCTTTCAAATCCAATATCAACAACTTCTTGTTGAGCTATCCCCATAAATAATCAAATTCTACCCAATTTACACCATTAACTATTGCTACACTACCACCTTACATTCATTAACCATTATCCTCAAGTGGCCTTCAGGCCTTGATAAGTGGTGACTACCAAGTAAAAAAAAAAAAGTTCCAATAAGATAAAATCTGGATCTGTTAAATATGTACCCAGACTGTTTTGATAGTATAGGTTAGTTTGAGAGTGAATCTCATATTGACCTTAAACCAGACAACCACACTGTTATACATGCTATATGACAAAGCAAGGCATCATACAAAGCAAGGCATCATAGTAATTGAGTCTACAGAATGGATCAGCAGTATTTGCATAACGGCTACAGAAAACTCTGTGTTTAGATGCAAAACATTTAAACAGAACCATCATGAGATGCCATTACCAGACTCCTAATGGAAAAACTTGCACAAAAGCTCTCTAATGCCAAATATTTTTCAAAATTGATGCAAAAAAAAAAAAAATGGCTAATCTTGATGCAGACTCACAAGTGTTGACTACATTCAACTCCTCTTTTGAGAGATTCTGCTTCCAGCGGATGTCTTTTGGTCTGATGATGTCTCAGGATGTGTTTATCCAAAAAATTGACATAGTTCCAAAGAAATGACCTGGCACATTTTTTTTTTTTTTTTGGAAAAACCCAAGAAGAGCATGACAAGAACCTGTACAATTTAATGAAGAAAAAAAGAACTTGGTTTTAACCTTTTAACAGTGAAAAGTGTGCAGTCGATGAAAAGCAGATTCAGTTTTTTTTTTATGCAATCTGCGATCAAAATTGTATGCACCCTGATCCTAGCAAGGTAAAAGAAATAAAAATATTACCCAGTCCATTGAACACCATCGACCTTCAAAGGGTGCTGGGAATCATCACATATATGGCATTCATCATCCTGCATCTGTCAGATTTCAGAGCACCATTGAGAGATTGCCTAAAAAAGAAGCAAAGTACCAGTGAATAGAAAATCACCAGAGATTCCTCCAGCAAATTAAGAATTTGGTTTGCAAGAAAATGTTGCTGTCATACTTTGACCTTGCAAAAACAAACCGTCATCCTAATCGATGCATCAAGTAGAAGACTTGGCACCCTTCCCCTCCAAGAAGGAAAACTCAAAACATTTGCATCGGAATCTTTAACAGAGTCTGAACAATATCATGCCAACATAGAGCAGTAGCACCTTTCAATTCTTTTGGTGTGTGAACACTTTAGAACTTACATATATGGAAGTGCATTTCAAGTGGACTGTGATCATAAGCCTCTCGAAATTATCAACTTCAAAAACCTACTTAAAGATCTGCCTCACCTCCAACACATGTTACGTTTGCAAAAAAAATGATATGACAATCGTATATATAGTGTGGAAAAGATATGGCATTAGTAGATGGATTCTCAAGGCTAACCAATAAGAAAGCTATAGAAGCCATTGACTTGGACCTGAGAGTGTATTATGTTCAATCTTAAATTCCAAATAACAAATGAGGATCTCACACTATGCGAACTGAGGAACATTATTCTAAGAGGTTGGTCCGATGCATTCAGGGAAGTGAAAAAAATTATGCTGCCATATTGGCCTTATTAGTATGAACTATCCATTGAAAATGCAATTTTATTGAAATCAATGATGATGATGATGATGATGATGATGATTTCGCTTATGAACGTCTCTTTGGAAAGGGATGGGATTCATTTCCAGAGGATTTCCCTCAATCCCGGCTTCAAACCAGGAGCTTCAAAGATCAAGGGTTTTCCTAAGGATGTTGGTGGTACCTACAATTGCAGAGGTCTGAAGGCTGCCTAAAACATCGGGGATTTGTAGTTTTTTCAATTTTCCTTCCAGACAACTTGATACTACTCCTAGTGTACCAACTACGACCGGGATTATTTGTGTTTTAACCTCGTGTATACACCTTATCTCCAAGGCCAATGGAGCATAATTGCTCCACTTCTCATTCTCCTTCTCTCTCACATTCCTGTCCCAGGGTACTGAAAAGTCTATAATCTGCCAGTTTTTTGAGACCTTGTCAATGACGGCCAAATCCGGACGATTATGTTCCAATTACTTGGTCGTTATGACACTTTTGTCCCACCATACCTCTACCCTGCAATCCTCACTTGTTCTCACTTCATCAGGCACCTCCTTAAACCATTTTCCAGCACACTTCACCCCAACCTTCTTACGCACCTCCCAATATATCCGGAGTCCCATGCAATCGTGTCTTTTGGGGTACTCTCTCTGGTCCAGTCCACTACACCCTGCTGCAAGGTGCGCAATTGACTCTGAGGTCTTACCATAAATCTGGCATTCTGCAGCAACTTCCTCTCCTAGAACCACTTTTTTGAACAATCGTGTTCCTAATGCTTGCTCTTGTGCTGCACAAACAAAAGCTTCAGTACTCTTAGCCAGATATGCAGCTCTAAGCCATTGCCATGATCTTTCATCGGCCACTTCTGCTATATCCTGGAAGAACCTTCCATGCATTTTCTTCCTAGCCAGTTCCTCTGCAATTTCTCTATTCATACGTTTCACATAATCAGCCTTGGTCTCACATACCTCCACTTCATTGGCCACAACCTTAAGCATCCACTCATCACTTCTAATCACATGCTTCTTCAACATTTCCTCGGTTCTAACACAATCTTTTACACTTTTCAATCCTCTCCCGCCATCTTTCCTCATTTGATACAGCCTCGCTATGCTACTTTGAATGTGAAATATACCAAATATTGCTAAAACTTTTCTTGTTTTGATATCCATGGCATGCAAATCCTTGTCAGACCATTCTAAAATTCCCGTACTGTATCTCAAAACACTGACTGCCCATGAATTTACTGCTTTCATTAGGTTTCCTCCATGCAGTTTCGACTTTGCAATTAGTTTCACTCTTCTAAAATACTTTCTCCTTCATTTCTGTTCATGATTCTTACACCCTCCAACACTCCCAAATACTTATACCCTGTATCTTCTATTTCTTTCATGATTTCTCCATTTGGCAGCACTATTCCATTCGAATGAACCTTTACTTCTTTTTCCATCACCGCCACCGCACATTTGCTAATCCCAAACTCCATCCCAATGTCTTCTGAGTATATCCCCACAAGTTTTACCAATATCTCCATTTCCTTTTCATTTCTACCGAATATTTTCAAATCATCCATAAACAGTAGATGGTTGAGGCGTCTGTCACCAGATCCAAAGTTATACCCCAGTTTTTCTCTTTTCAAGAGGATGCTCAGTGGCATCATTATCATTACAAAAAGAAGTGGTGATAACGAATCTCCTTGAAATATTCCACATTTAATGCCAACCTGCCCCATCTCTTCTCTGTTTGCTGTCAGCACCGTTTTCCATTGAGCCATACTTGTCTCCAAAAGCCCTACCACATTCTCAGCAACTTTCATCATCAATAATGTTTCACGTATCCATGAATGAGGAACCATGTCATAAGCCTTTCTGTAATCGATCTATGCTACACTCAGATTTCTCTTCTTCTTCGCATCCTGCGTTAATGCTTTATCAATTAGTAGTTGCTCTTTGGTATCTCTCCAGCCTTTCCGGCACCCCTTCTGTTCATCAGGAAAAACACTATTACTCTCAAGATGTTCATAAATTTTCTCTGCAAAGATTTCAGTCAACAGTTTCCACATCAGTGGCAGACATGTAATTGGTCTATAATTATTGGCATCTGTTCCCTTTGCAGGATCTTTCCTAATTAGTGTTGTTCTTCCCTTCACAAGCCAATCAGGGACATCTCCCGACTCTACGACCCTTTGCAAGGCAGCAGCCATAGGTGGATAAAGGCATGGGAACTGTTTAAACCAGAAGCCCATCACTCCATCTGGACCAGGTGCCTTCCAGTTTGTCATCATTTGTATGCCAGCCTTAATGTCAACGATGGTTATCTCAATGTTCTTCATCTGCTGCATTCCTGATAGCCTTTCTCTGACCTCTCCCAACCAGCTAGCCTTCTTATTATATCGCCCTTTGACAGACCAAATCCCACTCTAGCACATCCTGGTATCTTTTGCATTTGGATTGTTGTTATTTCCCGCCTGTTTACTACCATTTAATTCTTTGTACAGTTGAGACTGATTGTTCCGGAAAAGGTTGTTCTGCCGAAACGTAACTTTTTCCAACAAAGTTCCAAATTTTCATGACACCAATGTGGATCTTCTCTTTCAACATTGTTAGAATGCTCATGGTTACCTTTTTCAGCAATGTATTTCAAGCTCGTCCTTAGCTTTCTGTCCTAGTTTAACTCTTTTTCTTATTTCTTCGATTCTACCACCGTTTAATACTTTCTTCAAGCCGCCTCTGCCAGTGTGGCCTTCTATTCTTCGTTTCTCTCTTTTTCTTCCATATTAAGCTAAGACGATTCGCAATAATGTATGACACTGCATACAGAAGCCTGTTAAGTTCCGTAATCGATATGTTTTTCTTATGACGTTGTGAATTACTCCTTGAATTATTTTTACCTCGTTTTTCACCTTCCGCCTATCACTACTCTTTATACTTGGAATCTCTATGATATCGTCTATAAGAAGAACTTCTCTTAACTTCTGAAGTACTTCTTTTTCTACAGAAGTCAAAGTTCGAACTTCATCACCACTTCTCCATACATCTGCTCCTTTCACTGGTTCCATTGTCTCAGAGTCAAGGATCTCATCTGCCTTAGATCCTTCAAACTCCTTCTCATCACTTCCCCTAACCATAGGATTCCATTCCTCCTCAGTTGTCCGCCTCCCATCATCGCTTACATTTCCCTTCTGCACGTCCACTCTCTCAGTTCTTTCATCAGAGCTAGTTTCATCAATTTTACTTTCATTATTCATTTCATTCCTAACCATCCGTTCAATCTCTTCTCTTGCAATCACTGAAAGTAGGTTGTTATTTTTAATTTGTTTTAACTGGGATACCAAACTCGTGACACTTCTAGTTCCTTCTCCTCTCGATTCTCATTCTTCCTTCACTTTTCGGATATATCCACCGGATTTGGTACTTCCACTTCTTACAAAGCATTCCCACAATACTCTTCTTTCCTCATCCGTCCATGGTTTTTTATATTTTCTGTTCCAACTCCCTTCGTATCTTAGTACCCTCTCTGGCAATTCTCACTTCCCCTATATCCAGCCACATCCTCAGAATTTTGAACAGTTGTATGATGACGACAGGACCCACCCTGTTGACCAGTGGGACACCTACCAGACGTGAGACCATCGCAAGATGTTCCAGCCTCATTCACGTCGTTATTTTCAATATTTTGATTTGACATTCTCCCTTAAAAGGAGAGAATTTTAGGTTACACTACCACCGATAGTTTTATCGAGACATCATCTCTAGGAGGGTTCCCCACCAAGGTTAAAGATCCCCTTCCGACCTTTCTCCTCCTCCACCACCACTATTACCATTATCACCACCAACAACAATAGAAATAAAATCTACAATGATAATAGTAACACTAATATCGGTACTAATAATAATAACAGTAAAAACAACAATAAACACTGAAGGTCTCAACTTTATACTCATTGTGGTCTATTCTTTCAAGTTCTCATTTGTGAGATTGTTAAAGGAGCTTTTCACTCAGGAAGTGATCAAACTGACAAAGCAAATATTTGGAGAACAAGGAATTTCAGAGAAAGTGATAATGGTCCACACTTCAGCTCAGTCGATTTCAAGCAATTCACAAAAGAAGGGGGCTTCAAACATCACAATTCATCACTCAAGTCTCTGCAGTTAAAAGGCTTAGAGGAACATTGTGTCCAGGCAGTGAAATCTGCATTTAAGAAAGCTACCTCAAGTGGTTATGCATGTGGACAACTCCCATAGATTATATCTCTTATAAGAGGAAGGTTATCATCCCTTGATGACAGAACAGATAGAACAAAGGAAGATGGCAGACTGACATTAAAAATATTGTTCATGTAAAGTTATTTTGCTGCTTCTATGGAATTAGGATGAGATTTTGCAGTTGATAAATGGAGTTTTCAGATTTGAAAAGAACAATGGTTTTAACTGATTTTTTCGTCAATCCTAAATTACAATCGTAGCTTTCAAATTATGCAGGCAGAATTACCTGAATATTAGTAATTTATTAAAAAAAAAAAAACTTTAATCGTGTGAGCAGGTGAAAAATTGCTGCCATCTTGTTTTTATAAATATGGAAAATTATGGCGTTTTTGAACTCTCCTGTCTTACGATCGTTTTCATCAAATTCTATTTTTTATTTTCTTTAATAAAATATTTTCTACTTTATCGATTTTCGTAATTTTGGGATATAATCATCTTAAAAATAAAAGGAATACGTAGATATCATTGTTTTCATGTGAAATTCAGTATTACGATTTCAGAAATTTCATCCCAATAGTGTAGAAGCGCCATTATTTTTTTCTATTACTAACTCTTCCAATCTTGCACAAACAATATATCAGCCCTAGCAACATAGCTAATTTTTTTTTTTTTCTTTTTTACATGGAGTTCACCACTTATCAAGGCCCAATGGCCACTCGGGGATAAGGGTTATTGTGTGTACAGTACTCAATGGGATAGTGTAGCAATAGTATTGAAGAATTGATAAGGTGTCATTACTTAAGGGGTCAGTTCATCAGGAATTTGTTTGTGTTGGACTTGAAGACATCCAGGTTGAAGTCAGGAGAGAACAGGCAAGCGAAACAGAGTTCCACAGGATGACACAGCCAATATTTTGGTCTTCTATTAATATGTTATCAAATAACCAATCGCCTATCGTCTTTTTGGCTAATTATTGCTTAATTGGGTCAGGATCCAAAGGGTTAATAAATAACTTCATGCTCATATGAAGTGTTCTTGCTAATTCTTTATAACCAGGAAGTTTCGCTGTGCAATGCATTCTATGTCCTTCTTTCCTAAACAACAAATAATATTTCACTATCTAAAACTCAGGAAATGCACATTCACATGTTATAGACAGTGTGTTGGCCTAAAGCTTACACACAATCCTCACCAGATATTTCCATGACAACATTGCTCAATCAGCAATTACTACTAAACTGCTTAGTGGACGAACCATGCTAGAGCACAAAGGCTGTTCCTGCTGATAAAAAAAACTCCCAAACTTTCATCTTGATTTTAAAAAGCAAATACTGACTCTCTATTTTTCTCAACAGGAGCTCCATTCTTTTACTTAATTTTTTAAATCGAGCTTGTCACGATCTCGTGTCATCACTCCTTTGTTTACAATTAGAATAATGCAAACGCAAACACGCCAGCTAAAATTTGACAATCCCGGAAATATGCTATGACCAAATGCACTAAAAATAGCAACAGACGTTTTCAAACAACAAACAGAAAACACAAAAACTTCATGTTTCACAAACTAAACAAAAACAAAGGACTATTATTTTGAACCTAAATTAAAATAAATGCAGTTAATAAACACCACAGACACTTTTAACTGCAAGTAATATGGTGTAAAATTAATCTAAAGTCATTCGTTGTTTAGCGACACCATTACTGGATGTAGAGCCTGTATCACAAACGACTCTCCATAAAGCTAGTGGCTTTTACAGTACAGCATCAAGAGGCGGCAGAACGTGATTCACACTCCACTTTATTAGTTGTATGGTCGATTGGCATCTTCACACACACCCCTTGCCTCTCTGCAACAAACTCATAAATAAATTTAAATTAACATTTGTGTGAATTGAATTTTGTTATTCATTCATATTCCATTTCTTTTACAATACAAAACTAAGATGGAACTTAGACAGAAAATCTATTTCATGTTCGATCACGCAATATTGGTCACAGGCACATACAACAGTACAGTATATAGCAATAACACAGAATGTATGTATTTCTCTTACACATTGAAAAGTATGTCACAAGGTCGGAAAGTGGGATTAAATAGTCAGCGCCCTCCTCTCCCCCAAGGAAGAGGGAGGGGCACTCTAACCTTGCAAAAGATGATTCGGCATTTCACAGTAGAGGCACCTCGGGTGATTAGCAATTAATTATTCCCTTGTCAAAGAGAGAAGGCAAAGCCTTGGAGTGTGGACCTCCTAGAACTGCACAAGACTAGTATTACACCGAAATCAATAGATAAAAGGTAAACAATGCTCTGTTCCTCATCTAGTATCAATTGAAATGGATGGCTCTCGTCTTGGGGAGGCTTCATGCTTTGACAAGCTCTTGGGTTTGACCTTTACTCCTGATCTGAAATGGAACATGTATATCAAGTCTGTTGCCCAGGTCGCTGGGAAAATGGTGGGATCCTTCTACCGCTCCAGAAGATATCTCACTACTGATGCAATTCTCTATCTCTATAAAAGCCAAGTACGTCCAAAGATGGAGTACTGCTGCTACATCTGGGCTGGAGCTTCTAAAAATAGGCTATCCTGCCTTGACAAAGTACAAAATAGACTTCGTGGCTTAGTGGAGGATGCCCTTTTCTCTTCCCTGCAACCTCTTTCCCACAGAGCCTGTCTTTGTTTTATCGTTATTTCCATGGCAAGTGCTCGTCCGAGCTCCAAACTCTGGTGCCCCCTCGCCAATCTTTCAGGATAAACACCCGTCTAGCTAAAACTATTGTCAATAATTTCAACCACTCTTTATCTGTGCCTAAATCAAAACGTAGATTCCATGAACAAAGCTTCTTTCTAAGAAGTGCACGCCTGTGGAATTCTCTTCCGTTTGCCTGTTTCCCACCTGATTACAACTTGGATGTCTCCAAGTCCAACATAAACAAATTCCTGATTAATCGCCCCTGTAAGTAAGACACTTTATCAAATCTCCAATACCAACTATTACTACGATATTTCCCATTGATTATTGTACACACAATAACGCTTATCCCCGAGTGGCTTCCGGGCCTTGATAAGTGGTGATCCCCCATGTAAAAAAAAAAATAAATAAATAAAATACATGAATGATTGTGGAATCGAGGGGAAAAAAATTCTTGACGAATTAACACCGAATATGTTTGATTTAAAAAAAAAGATTAAACAAATTCCCAATAACAGCACATGTAATACGGATTTCTGATTTACAGATGTTACAACCTGTTAAACTTGTTACATTATAAAACATAATTTATAAAATGTTACTACTTGGTCAAATCTCGCGGTTACACAATGATTGGGTTGACACTTTATTTAAAAGTTTTAAAAAACTAATAAAATAAAAAAGAAACGAAAAAGGGTCTCTTAAAGGTTTGTAATTTATTTTATTCGGTCATACATTTAAGAAGAATTTTTCAACATTAATTAATAATGAATAATTCAGAAATGCGAAACTAAGGCTAAAAGACTGAAAAATATCTCAATTATTTTTGTATTTTCTTTTCACTTGTATCGACGATATTTCCAGGTTTGTTTTATTTATATATTTTTTCTTTTCTTAAGTAATTCATTTCATCCATTTACCACGCATTAAGCATGTATTTGCACCTTTGACATTTGTTATCTTCTAAAAGTTAAATCATCACATCTTATGTGGTTGTGGAATAAATATTCCCCACGTTTTGTTAGATTTCAATATATTAATTAATCAGTTCCGACTATTGACGGAGAATTTTGAGTCAGTTCTGGATGTTGAAGTAAAAGCTCGATGAACAAAGAAAAAAATTGCTTTTTTTAGTAAATTGTAGTTTACCATCCCCAGCTAAATTACTTATTATTTACTACTAAAAAAAAAAAAAAAAATAGTGTTTCTTCTTTATTAGAGCGAAAATCGAAATCTTGAACTTCAAGTAAAGGGGTTGTAATAATACACAGATACTTCATTAATAATTATTTTTTTACCTTATTGTTTTTCGAAATTTTTGGATATGTTAATTAATGTGACATGACAACTAAGTAGATACCTTGGTTCTACTTTAAATGTATTTAAAATCAAAATATTGACATTTTTGAATTTCACTCTAATAATGAAGAAGCAGCATCAAAAAATGAGATTGGATTTTTTTAAAGACATAATGTGAAAAACTTGGAAAGAAGAAAAACTGTTAGAATGTAGAGCGGGGGATCAGTTTCGTATACCAAATAAAGGTACTCATGCAGTAGGTGTATCAGAAATTTGGAGGAATTTTTGACACCCCTAACAGAAAACTGCGAATAAAATATTAAAAAAAAAACTCGTAATTTCTCTTTTAAAAGTGGGTTGTTTATTTTCTGTATGGAATATACTTCCAAAATAAACTATTAAAGTTGTTTGAAAAAATAATAGGAATATTATTTTTTACTTTTTAAAAAACAGTGTTTACAAAATGCCGGCGTGCCTTCATGCAGCCATTTTTTTACGTAATAAAATCATTAGAATTTTACGAGTTAAATATTTTTAAAGTTTTAAACTTTAAAAATCTATCAAAATTTTTTCTATTGGTTCAATTTTTACGATATTTTCAGGGTCAATGTGAAATTTTATGCTCTTTCCAATAAATCAAATATAATATTTTAGACAAACGTTCACCCCCCCCCCATTTTTAAATGTTTATTAAAATGTTAATAATTAATTTATGTACCAAAGTTTTATATATCACAAATTGAAGATAAAAGATCAATAAAGAAAATATTCTAATTTAAAAAAAAAAAAAAAAAAGATTGGGGGGGAAATTTACCTGTAAAGTCCAAAGTGTAAAACCTTTTTTTTTAAAACCCACGTTGATTTTTTTTTTTTAAATGAAAGCTCATGTTATGCTTATATCGTTTAAATGAAAGCTCATGTTATGCTTATATCGTCAAGTAAATACCAGACGCTGACGGCAAATTTTTCTATTTCATTCAATGTTTTCTTTTTTATATATATTTAAAAAAAAAAAATTCAATCGATAAAGAAGTATTAAAATATATCAATCAAAAACTCGTGTAGTTCATTAAAAGAATTTTTTTTTTTTTAATCGATGAAGTGGATTTTTTGTTTTAGGGGAAAAACTTATAAGTGAATGTGCGTTTCTTTTTAACTACGGAGGACGAAAAATACTAATTTTGGTTAACACACGCAATAAAAAAGAGGCATTATTTATGTCACTTGAACGAATTCATATTTGATAAATTTCATATTAGCAGCAGCAGCAGCTCTTTAAGCTTGCCGCAAAACACATTACGAAAATGCGTTTTCTACGATCCTCGCTTTAAAAAATCCTTTTATTCAAAAAATACATGGAATTTAAAATATAAATATGGATAAATTTTTACAATGAAGAATGGAACTACCCATTTAAGAGTAAATTTTATTAACTAAGTGATTTTTTGGCATTTATATATATACATATATTCATAAGCATGTCAAAATATGTTGATTTTCTTTATATTTTTTTTAAAGAAAACCGCTTTAAAAAAAAATAAATATTGCATGATTTGCTATTAAACCTGTTATTTTTTTTAATTTGGTCTTTGCTCTTTTAATTGAAAAAATAATTAGGGTTTGAATTACATTTTTCAAGTAGTTATAAGCTTTGAAAAATAGTTAGTTGAATTATTAAAGTTCTGATCATCATTTTTAATGGCCACTTTCTGAATACACCTAGTGATCCGTGCTGAAATAATGTCATTATTTAAAAAGCCATTCCTAACATGGGGAGGGGGGGTACCTATTCTGTACTTTAACCTTACAATTGAATAAAAAAACATAAAACTTTAATTAAACGTGGAAATATGATTTAAAAAAATAGCGTAGATCACTCTCTGCAGTAGCACCCAATTTAATATAAAATGATCCCACATTTTCTGGAGCATTCTAACATTTTAGAGAAACAGGTTTAGTGGTGAAAAGTAGGTACGGGCAAAAATAGGGGGACCTAGTTTTGAAAGCCGATTTATCATAATTTTTTTGTAGGTTTCCGACTACTTTTTGATTGTGTTTGAAAGATTAGAGACTAAAGTTAATTTTCTAAAGGAAAAAAATATTTGTACACGTGAAAAGAAGTTATGAAAAGTTTTTTCACAGCGAGCTAACCAATTCAGCTAAATTTTGTAGTTAAATTCATTGTAAAAATCCTTTAAAAGATAAATATTAGTTTTCTGGATCTATTTCAAAGATAATTAGTAAATTCGTAAGATAGCGAATTAAAAATATAAAAAAAACACCTTATTTGTGCAAAAAAACTTAATTAGCCCTCAAAAAGCAAGTAATTTACCGTTCACCAAAAATGCAATAAACTAAAAAAAAATGTAAACACGATTATAAGGAGGCCCAAAATTTCAGCCAATTGAAATGCTGTTTTAAAATTAAGTCATGATAGTAAAAGGAGGTAGGGGTGTCAGATTTCTTCTCCCCCCCCCCAGACGTGCATCCATACATTCCTATTCTGAACGGTTGTATCAATTTTTATCATTTTTTTTATTTAATTAGTTTTTATGTTCCTGTTTTTAAATTAATTTTTTTTTAATTATTGTTTTGAGATTATATAAAAATTATGTTACGCCAAAAGTTTCACATTCTTGCGAGCAAGGAAATTATTAAAATTTTGCATATAAAAATTATGCAAAATCTGTAATTTAAAAAAAAAAAGTAGAAATATTTTTGCTATTATAATTTTTTTTTGTGGGAAAATATTAAATAAACAATGTTTAATTCAATGGTAATATCGGTAGTTCGAGGAATTCATTTTTCTTCAAGTTATATCAAATTCATTAATACGGACTTTGGGGGCTTTTTTCGTAATGCTGTAAAAATTATTATTATTTTTTTTTTTTTTTACAAATTATGATGCTTTATTTATATAAAAAAAAGCAAAACTAAATTTTTGCGTTTTTTATTTACTACAGAAAACCATAACTTTAATAAAGGTAGTTTTTCTTTAAACAAAATAATACATTTCCACTCAGATTTAAATAAAAATAATTGGTTCATTATATTCCGCGATCATTATTTGATAAATACTGAAAATTTCATTAAAATTGGTTAATTTCCTGATTTTTGGTGAATTTTTAAGTAAAGGGTGGGGTCAAAATGTTTATACATTTTGAGCATCGGCATTCATTTTGCCCGTACCTATGAAAAGATTTAGTTAACATCTTTTACTTCTAAGTCCTATTGCAAAGTCGTAAAACCAGGTGTAATTACCTAAAAAAAAAAAAACTAAGAGGCCAGTCTCCAAAAAAAAATTTTTTAAATGCACAGAATTTATCTCCCATGGCCGTGCCCCCGACTTTTTTTTCTCTCCTAAAATGCTAGAAGGGCCCGGACTTCAACTAATCAGAAAAAGTCACTTCTTGAACGGATCACCTACTAACATTTACTACACAAGTGAGAATCCAAGTGCAGCTAGCAGTTAACGACTCAACTTGCCACACAAACTCTTGTCAATCACAACATGACAATATGGTCTCTTTGTAGGCAAACTAAATCTAACCATGGCAGTTAGACAATAGGTTCTTGACAGACAACACAAGACACAACATAGCAACACCTTATACACACAATCTTACAAACTCACTCATGAATAAGAACACAGATAAAACAATACTTTCTTCATCTAGACATTTTGAACTCTTATTGACTCTTTACTTCTGATTGTTCTGACAAGTCATAAATAAAATTAATATGTTTACGTATGGATAGATGGGCATCCTTTTGATATTGTCTTTTTCACTGTAACCATTGTTATGGTATAACATATTGGGTATTACTATAGCATGATTCCTACCTCAATATGGCCAAAGCAAACTGGTAGATCAACAAACACTGTTGTTTACTGTCGGGAAGCGTGCGCTGAGATCATATCTGTGACTAGGAGAGGAAAGATAAGGGGAACAACAGACAACCCAATACAAATAGATAAGGCCAGATTTGCAGAAATACAATCGTGGCCGTCTTTTAGCTAGAGATGAACTGCCAAAGAAAACATTGGAAATCCAAAGCAAAATAATCTGAACCATGGCACACGCATTGATGATCTATGTGCCTTTGGATTGTGTCAGGTTCTGATGTTAGGTACGTTTACTTACACAAGACATAGCAACGAAAACTAGAATAGACATCACACTATAGTATAACTTTGAGAGTAGGAATCACGCTATAGTAGCACCAAATATTGTTTATTTGCAAATTATACAAACATGCAAAATGTGGCGCAAGGCCAAAAACAGAGAGTGGGTTAAGTAAGTAAATAACTTAATCAAAATCCTTGACCTTTCCAATTCTCTGACGTCCTCAATCATACTAATTAGGTAACCTGGGGCATTAGGCACCACTTTTTTCACTGGCGTGATGTTTTATCTTCATTAAAGTTATTTTTCAAAGTTTTTGGGGAGGAGGGGGCTATCATGGGCAAAATATATTTGTGATATCTTCTTTAAACAAATAATTTATTTGTATTCATCAAAGAAGAATATATATTTTGTTAAATATTTTTAAAAGTCAGGTTAGCTTTCCAAAAATTTCAGTCACCTGGGGCAATAGGCACCAGGGATACTGTGTACAGTAATTACACCACCATTCCTTATTTTGGAGGTCTTCAAGTGAAATGCTGGTGCACAATATGTGATACCAGGAATCACATCCCCTCTACCAGCTCTGCAACCTTTCTCTTTACTTTTGTTATAGGTTTATTTCCGTTTCATGACACTGTGGTGATCAGTCACAATGCCAAAATCTCTTCGCTTTTGCAGTTTACAGACTGTGCTATAATTAAGTAACTTTAAAAGCAGTTTGGATTTCAAACCTTGTAGGGTTTTTTTCTTTGATTTATGGATTTGCATGAAGAAAACGGCCCTTGAATTGACCTATAAACATTTGTCATTTCAGGAAAAAAAGCAATCATTTATCTTGTTCTAAAGCCCCCACCCTAGCCACCCAAATGTTCAACTATATTGTTTTACACCTATTCAATAAAAGTTTATATAGCACCTCTCCAAGGGTTATCTATTGACCTGTATATTTTTAACATGCTAAAACTTAATTTTTTGATATTTCAAAATGTCATTTCGTTTTAAGTGGTCTTTATATACAGGAGAAAAAAACAAATGGTTGCTTGTCGCTTAATGTGAGGGTGAGACTTAATTCCTGAAATTTGTAAATGGAATTACAGTATTTATGGCCTTGAAGACCAAATGAAGACTTGCCATTAAAAAGGGTGATTTTTCGGGGTATTCGAGTCTGTTTCAAATGAATATTACATTTGAAATTGTCACCAGCAAGTAGTTCTTATGATATATTTCCAATGTATTCCTTATAGATTCACTAGACGCCATTTTGAATATTGTTGTTTACCAGCCAATCCAGTCTCGTTTTTTTTTTTTTGGGGGGGGGTCAAATCTCCCTTTAATGCTCTCATTTATAATTTAATGGGGTGAGTGGTGGGGTAATTTGTTTTTGAAAACGAGTCCGGATTGATTTGTAAACAACAGTATTCAAAATGGCGACCAGTGAATTTGAATACATTGGAAAATGTAAGTCTTAATATCATAAGAACTACTTGTTGGCGACAATTTTAAATGTGATATTCGTTCGAAACAGACCCAAATACCCTAAAAATCAACTTTTTAATGGCAAGTCTTCATTTGATTTTCCAGGCCACAAATACCAAAATTACTTGTCCTATTACTCATCTTAAGTCCAAGTTCCAAGCCTTTCATCTAAACCCCAAATATAGGATTAATGTTAAAGTAAGGTGTTTTACAACTTTTCAGGAATCCCTCACCAACAGCTTAACGACAGGCAACTATTTTTTCTGTGTGTCGTAAAGATAGCTTTAAAACAATTTAAATAAAAAAAAATTAAGTTTCAGCTTATTAAAGTATACAGGTCGGTGGAGACCGAGTGACAACAAGTCTCCTCAGATTTCCAGTGTTCTCCACCTCTTGACCACTTGTGCAGATGATTGCATGTTATCGCAACAGCTGTTGTCATTGATTTCTCGTTGGCATTAGCTATTGGTGTTTCCTGGGGTTTGGGTGACAAAATGCCTCCCCAAGGTACCAGATTTGAACTGCACACTTCCAGTGGAGATTTGGTTAGTATTCTCCTACCTCGGTCTTTCCATCCTCCCTGACCCTTCACAACTAGTTGGTGTGGTGCCAGTCGATGTCATCTACACCAGTTTATTTTTTTTATTATTATGATAATAATAAGGGTGCTTGTGCAGTGTACGTATGTGTATTTTGAATAGTATTTCCAAGTTAAATTAAATTTTGGTTTTGTATTACTGTACACAGATTCGAAAAAGTTGTCAAAAAACAAATATATAACAAATAAATGTTATCAAAAGCAAGATAAGTTACTTTTCTACCTAACTGGATATGTTTTTAGTGTTTTTATTTAATGTAACATGTTTATTATTTTGTATAGTTTTTATAATCTGTGTATAGAAACGAACCCCCCAAAACGATACCATAAAAATTTAAGGGTTTGTATTACAAAATAATGTTAGAGACATACTCAATATATGTCAGCCCATGTTACGGTAACATATATTGAGTGAGTTTGTAACAGTATTTTGTATAGATTTTTAGTTTGAACTTATTTTCCCAAACATAATGTATTCAACAATGAGCTTGCCGCCATTTGTCTTTTTGAAATATATCAATTAACACTGCATGATTTTCGAACCGAATAAACATTTTACATTAAATAAAAACACTAAAAACTTATCCAGTTAGGTAGAAAAGTAATTCATATTGCCTTTGATAACATTTATTTGTTATATATTTGTTTTTTGACAACTTTTTCGAATCTGTGTATAGTAAAACAGACCCCCCCCTTTTTTTTCATTAAATTGTTAGGTGAAAGTACAGAGTAGTTAGAAAGCCCACCCTATTAAAAATAGCTTTCTAAATAATACTTCAGCACAGTGCAAAAAACATTTATTTATAAGATAAAACAAGAAAATATGTTAACTAAAATTTAATGTACTCTTTATTTTTAATTCATATCAAAACTAATTAAAACTGATTATTTAATGAATTTTTAATTAATTTTTATTGTTCGGATATCTCGGGGGCGAATAAAAAATTTCCTATTTCATTTTCTGTTTCAATTATGTAAATTATTTACAGTTAAAATGTTATAAAAAACAAAAACTTGAAATTTTAAATATATTTCAAAGAAATAAATTACGCCCGGTACTAAAAGAAAACTTGTGAAAAATGCTTCTAACTTTAAAATATTTGGAAATGCTCAATGAAAAGTTTTATTTATTATTAAAAGAATGGACTGAAAAATATTCTTATATAAAAATTGTTTGTTTTGCAGTAAAAAAAATAAATAAATAAATAAATAAAATGAAATATTCGACTTTCTTCTATAGAAATAAAAATTCAAAAACAGATTCACTTACTATATTTTGTTAAATTAAAATTATCCCAATGTGCAATTATAATAATTATCCAAATGGAGAATTGTTCTTTCTCTTTAGAAGAAAATACATGGATGTTCGGTACGACAGCCATATTTTTTATGCCTATTTGTGTGATCATGTTGTCGAACACAGGAAACTTTAGGTACCCTTTACCTACAAATCAATTTGGCATTGTCACCTTCACTGGCTTCCTTATCTCTTGGTAGCCGTGGCAAAAGTTAATTACCAACTCTTTTTTTTTTTTTTTTTCAAGTTCTTTTCCTCCTGCCTGGCGGCATGCCTGCCTACTACCATGTTTTTTTTTTGGGGGGGGGGGGTGCTCAAGACACACCTCCAAACACCCGAGCAATGCCGGGCATCCCGCTAGTAATTTATAAATAATAAACTTTTAAGTGTTTAAAAATCAAAACTCAAAAGTATTACAAAAGAATTTAAAAAACAAAACTCAAAAGTATTACAAAGGTAAAATAATTGTCAATTAAAATTTTTTTAATTATCAAATAAAAAAAATAATTGAAAAAAGGACAAATACAACTGTTGAAGTCCATACTTCAAAAAAGGTCAAATTTAGTGAAATGTGATCTGATAAAATGGTATAAGCTTCCCTTTTTCTTTCCCCATTCTTTAGCTTACTCTTTCCTTTTTTTAAGTAGACCATCATGGGGGGGGGGGCACAAAACAAAGTTTTTTTTGGATTAGTATGGTGTACCCACTTAATGGTTTCACATATGTGTGTGTGAAATCACAAAACTAATGAGAATGGCTTGTTTGTAATCCTTTTGGAGCAAATGTAAACAAAAGCTAGCTGACCAAATTATAACAATTCAGACTGACTCCCTAAAGTTGCAATTACTTCTGAGCTTCAATCTATGGCCCTCCCTCTTGTCAAACCTTCACAAAAAGCACTCATCTAGTTACAACCACTAGCAACACTGTCCTCGGTCAGTGGAGGAGAAGTCCTTTATGACCGAGGTAATTTTTATTTTTGTTCCTATCCAGAGTGCCACTTTTTGGGAAGCTGGATTTTCCCCACGTTAAAAACCGACCTTGTGTCTAACTCTGCCCTTGTGGGGAGGCAAATAAATAAGTACAACCACTATTAACAATTTCTCTCACTCCTTATTTGTGTTTCAATCTAACACAAATTCCATAAACAAAGCTTTTTTTCTAAATATGCCCGCCTGCGTAACTCTGTTCTATTAGCATGCTTTCTATCTGACTACAACACGGTAATTTTAAAATGTAAGCATGTTATTGTTAAGCCGACCCCGTAAATAATCAAATTCTACCCAATTTCCGCCACTATTACACTGTTGTCGCGGTGACCACCGTACACTCACTTAACTCTTATCCTTGTAAAAATAAAAACAAAAAACTAAGGAAGCCCAGTTGCCAACATCAACCCCAAGAGAAACTAATCAGTGTCTAACTTTGTCTTCGAGGTGGTAGTGGTGGGAGTCGTAATATTGTCATTTCTTTCATTCATTTAAAAAATAAAAAATAAATAAAACATTTATTTCCAAGAAAGGTAATGAATTTAGAAACGTTTCGCTTTGATTTTCGTTTCTTTCTATTTTTTTTTTTTTAATTAATTTTCAGTTCCACAACTCGACGGGGTCATGGGGCCGTTGTGATTTTCATTTTGTTACAAGTTAAAAAAAAAAAAAAAAAATTCTTGGAAGCAATCGAACAAGTATTTATTAATTATTTTTTTTTCGGGTTTCGCGGTCTCCTCATGGATGACTTACACTTTCTTCAAAACTAAAACGAAAACAAAAAAAGATAATGCAATTAGAAACCCATTCTTAACATGGGGAGGGGAAAGTAGTTTAATAAACAAAAGATATCGTAAAAGTCGAATTTAACATAAAAATATTATTTAAAAAAAGTTAGTATGGTATCTTCTTTGCATTAATACCAATTTGATTTCACTCATATTCCATCTTTTCATTATGCTCATTTTTTTTTTTTAACGAAATATTCCAGAAGTTCGAAACTAAGGATGAAACGGTTCAGAAAAACGAAACTAAGGCTTAAAAAACGACAACATTTCTCTTCATTTTCTCGTTTCTCCATTAAATCTTACCGCCTTTTTTTTTATCAACACTTGATATATATTTTGCATATTTGGTTCTCTACAAGGTAAGTAATTCATTTTAGTCTTCTACGACAAATTCAAAATATTTTTCCACCTTTGAGAGTTGTTATCTTACAAAATATGAATTTGTTTAAATCATCGCATTTTTCTTGGTTGTTTGAATAACTCCGTCTCCTCTACTCACTCCCCTTTTTGTTTTCAGAAAATATTTCAACGCAAAAATGTGTTTTCTTCTACGCATTCGTTTAAAATCGTTCTTGATTTCAAGTCTAAATACTGATCCGTGTACGTTTAATTTATTTACTTATTGGGTATTCTTTTCCAGCCTCTCTTAGTGTAAAGTATGAAATTTTTGATCTAGCGGGTAGACACCTGCAATTTTAATTTAAAAAAAAATAAAGATCTTTCTTTTGGCGGAGGTGGATACGATCTAAGCACTTCCCTTCATTAAAAAATATTTCATCGCTTAGTAAAAGTGTAGAAAAATTGGCCGACGTACACGAGTGCTATACTAGCGAAATACACATCGGCTCTGATGTTGAACGTTGTTCGATTGAGAGAGACATCATTATTTTTACAAGGAAAGAATTTTTGCGTGCGTGTGTTTTTGTTGTTTTTTTTTTGTGAGGGGGGAGTTTATGTAATTATTAACAGGAAAATTGGTGAATATTATTCTCAAGTTTAATTAAAGTTTTACGATACCTGCGGTATTTGTTTTTTAACAAACAAACAATGAAAACAAAACAATAAATAATAAAACCATAAAAACATGTCCTTCCTTCTCTAAGACAAAGTGCGCGGTCGGTTCTGAGTGGTCAAGTAATTTAGTGTTGAGGGTGAGTCCTGACGGGGGTTGTGAAAAAAATGTTGCCCCAATCCCGAGTGCATTTTTTATTCAGTGTGTAAACACACTTTGAACAACACTCAACAGGTTTTGAAATTAGAAAAAGGAAAAAAAAGTTTTAGCACGTTGAAAGTACACAGGTTGGTACCATGCGTTTGGTATTTTATTTATTTATTTATTTTTTACTATTTCCGACTGTTCATTTTTCGGGATTTTTGTGTGTGTATGTATATATATATATATATATATATATATATATATATATATATATACACACACACATAGATTCGAAAATCAATATATAAAAGTACATATATATATATATATATATACACATAGATTCGAAAAAGTTGTCAAAAAAAAAACATATATAACAAATAAATGTTATCAAATGCAAGGTAAGCTACTTTTCTACCTTTTTTTATTACATTTTCACCCCAAACAAGGCACATTGCCACTTTGGTGTAGGTGGCTACTATCAGGGGCAATAACTACTGGGGCACTATGTTGGGAGTTGGGCAGCAAGATGTCGGTTCACGTTACACTTGAACTTCTGCATGTCAGTACAGTTGGGGAAGCAGGGACCTTGATAGGAATTCTAAAGTCTAGCGGTTCTGGGGAAGAAACTACTGGAGTAGAAAGATCTTTTACATCTAGGGATCTCTACTGTGTGGGGGTGGGATTTAGCTGCCTGTCGGGTTTGTCGAGGGTGTTTACGTTGTGGGGGCACAAGTGTTTGCATTTCGCCAAAGCATTCACCATTAAAATACTTGTAGAACAGGCAGAGGGATGCAACATTTTGTCGATGGGACAGAGGCTGAAGCTTAGATGCCAGTTTAGGACCTATCAGATTGGCGAGTCTCTTTTGAACCTTGTCTAGGAGCGAGAGACTAGCAGCAGATACACCAGCCCAAATGTGACAGCAATACTCCATACATGGGCGAATGGTGGCCTTATAGAGGTACAGTATACTTTTGGGTGTTAGTAGTTTTTTAGCACGGTAGAGAGAGCCTACCTTCTTCGCAACGGCCCTGGCAATGCTTTCAATGTAATTGTTCCAACTCATGTTTCCTGTGAACCTTAGGCCAAGCAGTTTGAAAGATGTACTTTCAGATAAAGAGTCACTGGCCATTGCTATTGGTGTTAGAGAAGGTTTTTTGTAATTATTGAAGGAAACAAGTTTAGTCTTGGCAGCATTGAATGTGACCATCCATTTTTGTCCCCATTCCACTACAGATTGGAGGTCATCCTCTAGTGTTTTTGCCATTTCTTTAGATATGTGTTCATTTGTTTTCCTGTCATACAGTGTAGTATCATCAGCATATATACTCATCTCACAGATAATTTTGTCAGGGAGGTCATTAATGAATATTAGGAACAATAGAGGTCCAAGGATAGACCCCTGAGGCACTCCCGGATTTATATCATATTGTTTAGATGTACGACCATCGAGAACAACCTGGATTTTTCTCTTATCTAAGAAGGATTTAATTATGTTAAGTATTCTTCCAGTGATACCGTATGATCTGATTTTCCTGAGAAGACCCTCATGCCATACCCTGTCAAAAGCCTTAGATATATCTAGAGCTACTGCTCTACCCTCCCCCGCTTTGTCCAGTGAATGGTATATATGTTCAGAGATTACAGTTAGGATGTCAGGTGTGGAACAGGCTTGTCTAAATCCATATTGTTGGTCAGTCAGAAGTTTAGAATTTGTAAGGTGATGGACTAGAGCTTGGTTAATTATGGTCTATAATATTTTGGCAAAAAGTGGGAGGAGGCTAATGGGGCGATAATTTGATGGGTCAGTTCTTTCGCCAGAATCTTGAAAACTGGTACCACAGAAGCAGTTTTCCAACAGCCCGGAAAGCAAGATTCATTAAGGCATTTGTTGTAGTTTGGAAAGAACTGCAGCTACTTCGGCTGAGCACTTTTTTAATAGCACAGCTGGGATTAGATCAGGTCCACATGCTTTTGAAGTATCAAGGTTTTTTATGATAGCATGCACCTGAGCGGGGGTGATTTTTAGATCATCTAGTGTGGCGTCTGTCTGCAAAGGAAAGTCAGGCAGAGGGTGGTTAGCAGGGTTCAGTGTGGAGTTAGAGGCAAACCGACTGGCAAGCATATTAGCCTTGTCGGTTGCTGAGCAAACAACCTCATGATTGTTGGATAGTGGGGGAATTGTTGATTGCCCATTATTTACTACACTGTTGTAGATTTTCCAAAAGTCATGAGTTCCTAATTTCTGTGCTTCGATGTGTTTTTTAGTAGTTTCAGTAAATTGTCTCTTAGTTGTCGCTATTTCTTTCTTAACGTTACTTCTAGCTTCTATATACTTCTGTCTGTCTGAACTGGACTCATGTCAGTTAAATCTGCGGTATGCATGCTGCCTTTGCGCAATGGCAGCTGCACAAGTAGAAGTAAACCATTGGGGAGAGTGGAGCTTGCTACAGAATTTCCGCATGGGAACATGTGCTTCAATTGCTGTTTTGAACCATTCAATGGTCTCATTTGCGCACTGTTTAGCAGGAAGAGAAAAAATATTTCCCCATGGGGCATCTCTGATAAGATCTCTGATGGCTTCTCAGTCAGCCTTTTTATAATATCTCGTTGTTTTGAGCACTGGCTCTTCAGTTTTAGGTCTAGAGTTTAGGATGATTTCGACCAATATCACTGCATGATCGGCGTTCCTGAGTGGGCTGTCAGCATTTGTTATACAATCATCAGGAACTGATGTCAGAAACAGATCTAGAAGTGATGCGTGTTGTTCTTGCTGATCAGAGAAACGGGTTGGAAACATAACCATTCGTGGTAGGGAGTGAGATATAGCGAAGCTATGTGTTTTGCTGCCCGCTGCATCTGTGTAAGTAGAGAATCCAAGCCAGTTTTTGTGGTGGACATTAAAGTCACCAAAAACAATACATGTACTTGTGCGCTAGTGTCGAGAGAGAGTGCTGTGTTTATGCTGTCAGAGACTTTGTTTATTAGGGTACAGTACTGGGTCGAGGGAGAGCGGTAGAGAAAATAAAAGTAACTAATGCTATGTTGTATGTTTAGTCTAAAGCACATAAAGGCTTGATCATCCGATTCTAGTTTTGTTTCTGTAGTCAAGGGAAGGGTGTTACGAATGTAGACTCCATGTCTGTCAGAGTCCTTACGGCAGAGTGGGAGATAGCCAGGCATGTTAAAGTAGTTAGAGGGGATGGAGGAGTGTAGGTTAGTCTCACTTAGTGCTAAGATATCCGGGGTATTTGTTAGGAGAAATGCTTCAACATCAGCTAAATTAGTTCTAAGCCCACGAATGTTTGTGAATGCAAGCCTCAAGGGAGGAGGCAAGTTGGATTTGTTTGTCCCTAGGCCTGGTTTAAGCTTATTTTTTGATTGTACTGTCATCATGTTTTTAAAGAGTTTCAGTTAGGTAAGGGGGAGCTGAACAAGAGGCTAGGCAAGGTATAATACATGCAACACAAGTAGACCTAGCATTACAAGTTGATTTTTTTTCTTTTTAGATAATTGTTATTTTATCAACTTGCATTAAGAGCTATGTAAAAGATGCTTAAAACTGTTTGAATTATGCAAATACCATCAATAGTCCAAAAGTTATGAGAATTTTAAGTGCCAAAATTTATGCTTTTCTGTGGACATTTTTCTTTAGAAAAAGTGGGCTAAATTACAGACGTCAACATTTCAAGAAATTCGGTAATTTCACCACCATTTATTTATTTTTCAAGCTATTCTCATGAAATTTGGCACTCTTATGTAAAATTGTGTGCCCTTTCTGATTATGTAGTCAAATCTAATGTATCCCTTTACCATAAGTCATGAATTATAAATTCAGATGTACAAATTTATATTTTTTTTAAACTGGCACATGGTATCATACAGTGGGTGTCTATTTATGAACAAAGCTAAGTATTATAGTAGTATTTAAATATAGATTTATTGAGAATAGACATTTTCCTGCCTCCTCACCAAAGGAGAGCTTAATCTTGGGTGTAGCCATTGAATGCCTAAAGAGCATTCATGGCCGGTATTTACTACTCCCTTCAAAAAAAAAAAATGGAGTAGATATGAATTAATCTCAGAAATAAATCAAAGAAAAATTTTCATATAGATTTTGGATTTCTGTAAAAGATGGAAATTCCCATAGTCGACCAGAATTTATGCATTTTGGGACCAGTCCAATTGTTAATTTTGTTAATCCTCTCTATCTGGCACAAAATATACCCTTATTTTCTGAGATGCAACCATAAATCGTACTTTACATGAATTCTCGATGTAACTTTCACAGTGCCAGGATACCAGGAATCCTGATAAGCAACAACTATATATTCACCAGTTGATGGTATTTTTTGTCATTTCTATTCTGTTGTTTTACTGAAAATTCAATTATGTAAACAAAGAAATAAAACAGTAATTTTTTTTACCTTATTTCTACCTTAACATTTAAAATTACTTCTATAAGTTTTAAGGTATGCTGAAAACGAATATTGCATTTAAATTTCTGCAAATAAATAAGAATATTAAGCAATGTTATTTCTTATGTTATCGCTGGTGGCCATCTGGATACGCGCAAGCGCAACCCCGAGAAACTATGCACAAACGCGCATACCAAGATGGCCACCAGCAACAACGTAAGAAATGACATTGCTTAATATCCGGAAAGCTACTTATTTGCGGAAAATTTAAATGCGATATTTGTTTTCAGTATACTCGAAAACCTATAACGGTAGTCATTTTAAAGAAAAATCTTAAGGTGGAAACAAGGTAAAAATTTACAAAATGCATCACAATGAAATTCTTTATCGAACCGCCTAATTATTTGTATTATTATTATTATTATTATTTAGATATCCTCAGTTAAAAAAAACGGGTTTGTTTTACAGATTCGAAAAAATAGTCTTGACAATGAATTTAAAATAAATTCAAGTTTCACAATATCTTTTTTTATTTAATTGTTAAGTAAAAGTACAGAATAGTTAACAAAAAACACCCTTCCCTCCCCTCTGTTAAGAATGGGTTTCTAAATAATGTTATTATTTCAGCATGGTAGCATAAGTGCACAAGTACCTTTTATTTGTTATGCTTTTTTGTTTTTTTGACCACTAAAAAACACAATTCTACCTTAAGTACAAATAAGAAGTTAAACGAATGTACTTAGTACATTTTGTTGTTTTTTAACGCTTTTAGTGCACGTGTACTGAAAGCGTTAAAAACAACAAAATAGTATTGTTTGGAAATCAAATTTGAAAAACTTGAAAATAATTTTTTTAAATTGACGAACTCAGAATAAAAATGACTAGTCTAGTAAGACGAAAGCAGAAACAGTTTTCTATTTTTAAGAGAATGCTTTAGTCAGCTCAGCGCATGACACGCTTAGCAACCGTTTTTCCGTAAGCGAATTTGATTTCTATAAAAGATAACATTTGAAATAAAATTCAGCGCAATTAATAATTATCAAATATTTACATACTATACATGAAAATAATTCTGAAACTATTATTTATATGAAAATGGATGATATATGCTGATTTATCTCATCAATTTTGAAATATTCTTCGTCAACTTTGCTCGGTCCTAACTTTGCTTCCTATCGTTGTAAAAATAAAAATCAAACACCAGTAGAGATGGACTTCTTTGTTTATATAGCCTGTAAAATTTCAGCGATATCCAATGAAATTTAACCCCGCACATATGTATCCAAACATAACGTATGAAATGAAAACATTGAAAAAAAGTGTTTCCCTTTTTGTTATTTTTTTACCAATTTTTCATTTTTAACTTTGAGCATAAAAACATTGAATGCATAAAATAAAAATAAATTATCATTGGAATGCTTATTTTATTCTCTTTCCATCAATATAATTCTTTTAAAAATAGACCAACAAATAAAAAAGATATGACTTGTTGAAGCACATTAGGTATGTAATATTGCCGATGTCCACGAAAATACAGCATACGTTTGTAATGCTAGTAGACCATCAGCTGACCTTTCTTCAACTAGGACTGTGGCCTCAGGAAAGCCCATCAGGGATGAGTGCAGGGTCTCTTTCCATGCGCGACATAGCACTACAAACATCTCAATATTATACAACTGTTGATGGAGCAGCCGCAATAAGCGCTACCAAAGAGTTAGGGCTCTTATACTACCAATCGGAAACAGCAGCCAGGAACTGTCAATCTGGTACCGTCAACCCAATCTAATTGCACAGACATGTGTGGTACTCAAGCACTCCCAAGTGCCCAGTTTTGAGGGGTGGGATGTGTCAGGAGTGGGGAAAACGGCTTTCATTGCCCTAGACAAGAAACAAGATCTACCACTAAGTGTTTTGTCGAATCACTGTGATAGTGTCTCTGCACCTGACTAATAGGCAAAGAAGGAGTATGGAAGCCGGGCGATAGACAGAGCCTATCTACTCCTTAAGCAGTTTAGGTTTGCAGACCGGTAATTTGTTTGAGTCACCAGCTCTAGGAAGGTTGTCATCCAAGACTGGAGAGGCTTCCCTCCCCTTAGGTTTAGATTCAGAGTTTTCCTTCTAGACGGGTGATCTAACTTCAAGTCTAACGTAAACAAGCTCTTGATGAGCCGTTCCACTTGTTAACAAATTTACCGAATTTCCATTACTAACGATTACTATATTGTCCAATTTCTACTGTACACTCTTTAACCCTTATCCTCGAGTGGCCTCTTGGCCTTGATAAGTGGTGATGCCTATGTAAAAAAAAAAAACTGGATAATTTTTTAGTGTTTTTATTTAATGTAACATGTTTATTCAGCTCCAAAAACAGTGTTTACCGATGTATTGGAAAATTTAAAATGGCGCCTGATTCTCTCTTTCACACGGTAAGTTTAGGAAAAGGGGTTATAAATAAAAAAAACTAGACAAAATACTGTTAGAAACTCGCTCAATATATGTTACCGTGACATAGGCTGCCATACATTCGATGGGTTTTTAACAGTATTTTGTATAGTTTTCTATTTTTAACTCATTTTCTCAAACTTGTGTTCAAAAGAGAATCCAGCGCCATTTAAAATTTTTCAATACATCGGTAAACGCTGTATGTTTTTCAAACTGAATAAATATGTTACATTGAATAAAAACACTAAAAAGTATCCATTTAGGTAGAAAAGTGACTTATCTTGCCTTTGATAACATTCATTTGTTATATATTTGTTTTTTGACAACTTTTTCAAATCTATGTGTACAGTAAGTACACTCCTCTATCCCCTCTAACATGCCCAGATATCTCCCACTCTGCCGTAAGAACTCTGACAGACATATGCACGGGCTTGGAGTCTATATTTGTAACACCCTCCCCTTGACTAGAGAAACAAAACTAGAATCAAACAATCAAGCCTTTATGTGCTTTAGACTTAACATGCAACATAATATTAATTACTTTTATTTTCTCTACCGCTGTCCCTCGACCCAGGACTGTACCCTAATAAACAAAATCCTGACAGTATAGATACAACACTTCCCCTCGACACTAGCGCACAAGTACATGTATTTGGTGACTTCAATGTCCACCACAGCAACTGGCTTGGATTTTCTACTTAAACAGACGCAGCTGGTAGCACAACATATAGCTTCTCTATATCTCATTCCCTATCACAGATGGTTACGTTTCCAACCTGTTTCCCAGACCAGCAAGAACAATACGCATCACTTCTAGATCTGTTTCTGACTACAGTTCCCGATGATTGTGTAATGAATGCCCACAGCCCACTTGGCAAAATCTTTTCACTTCCTGCTGAACAGTGCGCCAAGGAGACTACTGAATGGTTTAAAATGGCACTTGAAGCACATGTTTCCGCACGGAAATTCTATAGCAAGCTCCACTCTCCCCAATGGTTTACTTCTACTTGTGCAGCTTCCATTGCTCAAAGGTAGCATGCATACCGCAGATTTAACTGACATGAGTCCAGTTCAAACAGACAGAAGTATATAGAAGCCAGAAGTAACTGTAGGAAAGAAATAGTGACAACTAAGAGACAATTTACTGAAACCACCAAAAAACGCATCGAAGCACAGAAATTAGAAACCCATAAGTAAATAATGGGCAATCAACAATTCCCCCACTATCCAACAATCATGAGGTTGTTTGCTCAGCAACCGACAAGGCTAACATGCTTGCCAGTCGGTTTACCTCCAACTCCACACTGGACCCTGTTAACCACCCCCTGCCTGACTTTCCTTTGCGGACAGACACCACACTAGATGATCTAAAAATCACCCCCGCTCAGGTGCATGCTATCATAAAAAATCTTGACACTTCAAAAGCATGTGGACCCAATCTAATCCCAGCTGTGCTATTAAAAAAGTGCTCAGCCGAAGTAGCTGCAGTTCTCTCCAAACTTTACAACAAATGCCTTAATGAATCTTGCTTTCCGGGCTGTTGGAAAACTGCTTCTGTGGTACCAGTTTTCAAGATTCTGGCGAAAGAACTGACCCATCAAATTATCGCCCCATTAGCCTCCTCCCACTTTTTGCCAAAATATTATAGACCATAATTAACCAAGCTCTAGTCCATCACCTTACAAATGCTAAACTTCTGACTGACCAACAATATGGATTTAGACAAGCCTGTTCCACACCTGACATCCTAACTGTAATCTCTGAACATATATACCATTCACTGGACAAAACAGGGGAGGGTAGAGCAGTAGCTCTAGATATATCTAAGGCTTTTGACAGGGTATGGCATGAGGGTCTTCTCAGGAAAATCAGATCATACGGTATCACTGGAAGAATACTTAACATTAAATCCTTCTTAGATAAGAGAAAAATCCAGGTTGTTCTCGACGGTCGTACATCTAAACAATATGATATAAATGCGGGAGTGCCTCAGGGGTCTATCCTTGGACCTCTATTGTTCCTAATATTCATTAATGACCTCCCTGACAAAATTATCTGTGAGATGAGTATATATGCTGATGATACCACACTGTATGACAGGAAAACAAATGAACACATATCTAAAGAAATGGCAAAATCACTAGAGGATGACCTCCAATCTGTAGTGGAATGGGGACAAAAATGGATGGTCACATTCAATGCTGCCAAGACTAAACTTGTTTCCTTCAATAATTACAAGAAACCTTCTGCACCACCAAATGCAATGGCCAGTGACTCTTTATCTGAAAGTACATCTTTTAAACTCCTTGGCCTAACGTTCACAAGAAACGTGAGTTGGAACAATTACATTGAAAGTATTGCCAGGACCGCTGCAAAGAAGGTAGGTTCTCTCTATCATGCTAGAAAGCTACTAACACCCGAAAGTATCCTGTACCTCTATAAGTAGCAATACACATGAAAAAATTTAAATGGCTTAAAATATTTCAATATTGGTATATATATAGAAAGAGCTTGATAAGCTAAAAAAGAATCTTTTTAAATTTTTTAAGTCCAATTAAAATAAAGGAAGTTATGACTATTCTTGTGCCTTGTATGTTTGGATATTTTCCCCTCTTTAAACCATATGCATTTTGTCACATTTTTTGCACTACTTTTTCAGTAAAAATGCTATATCTTTGTTAAAGCACAAGACTAAGCAATGAAATTTACCATATAAGTGTATTTTTGTGCAAGGAATCTGAATATGTTACAGAAAATCTCCAGAAATGAATGATTTCCAAATAATCTGCAGTAAATTCACATAAATATGCTGTGATTGCTTAAAAATGTCATGCATTCATTAAAAGAAAAGAAGTTAGAGAACTCAAATTTTAGTTATAATGCATTTTATGTGCCAAAAACTGAAATCGAAATCTAGGATTGGTTTAAAATGAATATATTGCAATATTTCTTTGGTATTATTGTAGATTAATACCTTCTGTTACCCCCCCCCCTATCTGACCACCTCTCCAAAATATGTGATTCTACCTTTATAGACAATTGCATGTGAACAACTAGAAAAACTTTAATAAAAGATAAACAAAAATTATTTTAGAATTTAATGTAAAATGATTTCTCATTTTGAATCATTCAAGCGTTTTAGGGCAGTTAGCCCCTCCCCCTTTTTTTCCTATTATAGATAAATCCTTGGTGTTTTTTTGTTTGTTTGTTTGTTTTCTAAAATGTGATTATGCGTGGTTTTAAGAGGGTCTTTACAATTATGAGAAGGTGGGAAGGTTGCCACTCTGACTTTGGGTTAATGATAGGACTAAGGAATATTATGTGTGAACATCCTGAAGACTTGATAGAAACAAAACAAAAACAATTTTAGAATTTAGAGTGGGGGTTGGTTTCACATAAATGTAAAATAATTCACCATTTCAAAACGATCCTAGCGTTTTAGGACAGTTGACCAATTTATTTTTTTATGGGAGATTAATCATGTGCACTTTTTTAAACGTTTTTTATGCTTTTTTTTTTTTTTTTTTTTTTTTTTTACGCTTATATGAGCTCACAGAGGAAGCTTGCTTAGTGGGGAGCTCTGCCACTTGTACTTAGCGTTATTGTTAAGGCTAAAGGTTTTAGGAGGAGGCTTGCCACTTGTACCTAGGATTAGACATAGAATTAAGCGAGTTTTTTTGGGTTTTTTTAAGAGGGTGTTTGATACCCATTGTGAAACTTTACAAGAATTATGACAAACAGACAAAAATAAATGTTATTTAAAAAAGTGACGTCCCTCTAACAGAAAACATGATGCTTGGAAAAATATCAAGTATTTAAATTCTATTTAAATATAAAAAAAAGAAACAAGTTTTTGCTAATGCTGACAAATTGTTAAAAATTTTGAATTAATGTTATTTTTATTTTTAATTACATTTTATGTCTTTTCCTACCGTTTTTATTTTTTAACTGAGCACCTCCTACAAATATTTAAATATTGATTTTTTTTTTTTTTTTTTTTTTTTTTTTTTTTTAAATAATCAGGTAGATTAGTTTCCATTTGATAATAATTCACTGAAAACATTTTTTAAGGGACAAAAATTAGAAGTGTGTTTATCGTTCGTATACGTGAACCAAAACAATGATAGTTCACATTTTCGCTTGTTAAAATATTTTAAAATTTACTATTACCCAATTTTTAAAAATATTTGTATGTTTGATAACAAAATAGCTCTAACTAAACATGTAAGAATTTTTTTTTATAACCATATTTTCAATTAAAAAAAATCGATTTGGAATAAAAATAAACAGCAAAAACAAAGTCTGTTTACGCCATGTTATCGCTGCTGCTATCACTAATACTACAGAAGTCTTGATTCAAATTCATAATGATTTTTTCAGATATTATGTTTTTAAATTGCTATGTACCACTAGAAAAAACACTGTTCAATCATCTTTTTAAACATAGTAAAAGTATTGTTTTATTTAATAGTGAGTATCCGAAGAAAATTTTTTTCAAAATTTTCAATACTCATCATTTTGAAATCTTTTTTTTAACACAACAAAAAATCGAATGGTCAAATGAATTTCAGACACTGAAAATTATTAAAAATGACATCTCTTTTGGCTAATTTCTAAATTTCATTAAAAAATTCTTCACAGAAACACACTACGATTGTTTAGAAATGGGGGGGTTGGGGGTCGTTACAAAATCTTACCAAAAATGCTGTTTTATGATGTTCACATTTTTATCACTTTATTTGCTTAAAACTCTAAAAATATATAATGTATGTTATTATTTACTAATTCATTTGAAAGTATATTCATTTCTGAACAAAATGGTGGTATTTTGAAGACTTAAAGTGCTTTGGTTTTTAAAATATGACTGTTTTAGCAGAAACTCCTTGAAATCTGTGATTATCCAAAGCGTTTTAACGGCCATGTGTATTGCTACTATAAAGCCACCATTTGCCCATGTATGGAGTATTGTTGTCATATTTAGGCTGGTGCATCTGCTACTAGTCTTTCGCTCCTGGACAAGGTTCAAAGGAGATTCGCCAACCTAATAGGTCCTAAACTGTCATTTAAGCTTCAGCCTCTGTCCTATCAACGAAATGTTGCATCTCTCTGCCTGTTCTACAAGTATTTTAACAGTGACTGCTCTGATGAACTGCAAGCATTTGTACCCCTCAACGTAAATATCTCCAACAGACCTGACAAGCAGCTAAATCCCATCCTTTCACAGTAGAGATCCCGCGATGTAAGAGAGCCTTCTACTCCAGTAGTTTCTTCCCTAGAACCACTAGACTCTGGAATTCCCTTCTGGGACCTGCTTCCCCAACTGTACTGACATGCAGAAGTTCAAGTGTAATATGAACCGATGTTTTACTGCCCAACTGTGCCTTGTTTTGGGTGAAAATGTAATAATAATAATAATAAAAAAAAAAAGTAATACAAACTGTTTTTTTTTTTAATTATTTCTTTTTCTTTTGCAAGTGCGCGCACATGTAGTATGCGCATGCTTGCGCATACAAAATGGCCACCCGTGATAACATATAGAATTACATGGTTTAATATTTGGAAAACTACTTGTTTTTCCTCTAATTTTAATTTTTCGCCAATACTACACTGATAAGGCGGTTTGGTACGCGAGTGCACATTTAATAGCCTTCGTTTATGCTCGCGCGTTAGCATAAACGAAGGCTAGGCTGGGAAATGGAAAATAGTCTCAGAGTTCAGGGGTTAATAACATGCAAAAGAAATCAAACAAAAACACTTTTTAGCCAATAAACGCACAAAAAATGCCCCCTCTCAGGTGGCCAGAAAGTGGGTTCTCATTTTAAGTTAAATTTACATGGAAAAGTGATCACCCATTTTTCGAAAAAAGTAATTTCTTCATATCATGAAAACTATTTTTCCCCGACGGAAATGTTTTTTTAGATTCGTTTTTAGTAATATCTACAAAAAAAAATATTTTCTTATATACGGACGTGAGACGGGACTTAAAGTACAATAATACCGAAACCTATAGGTGTTACAAGAAAAGGTTTCCGTTTTCTTGTAAGTAAGAAAAACATTAGATAAGTGAAAAGGAAATTAGAATAGACCGAGATTCAAACTTTGTAAGCAAGGTTCCGAAATGGAATTTTGCATTATTCAGTTTCACATAAAATAGTTTAGATATGTTGTTGTGAAAGGAATTTAATCGTTCAATTCTTTTTATGAAAACTGAATTAAAATAAGGTCAGCTAGAGAAGAATGAACAATAGCAATTTAAAAACATATTAAAAATAAGTATTTTTTTATGAAGATTCTCTTTAAAATCTACCAAAAATCAAGTAATTATCCAATCAATATAAAATTTTCACCAATTAAGTGAAAAATAAACTTTATAATGGTGTACTTTTTTTTTCTTTTTTTTTTTTTTTTGCCTACAAGCTCCTCTTCCCCCTTCCTTCTTTAATTGTGGGTACAAATATGCTTAAAATAATTAACCGAAACCAAGCAAAATATATTGTATTGGGCTTGCAGTTTAGAGATACAAACATATGGGGAAGAAAATAGGGCATAAATTGTGTTACACTGGTAGTAAGAATGCTATTTGATTGGATAGTGAAATTGACGTCATTTTATGAATGAATAAAATGAAATATTGAAATTAACAATATTAGAAAACAATATTTTTTTATTAAATACAGAAATTTTTCTTAAAAATGATTTTTAGCAGTTTAGATTTTATTTATTGAATCACTCCCGCGTAATTTTATAAATAAAATGACAAAGATAATTAGAAATGATAAAAGGAAATGATATTGAAATTGACAATGGTAGAAAGCAGAATATATTTTACTTTTGATAAACAAATAAAGATGATTAGACATGATATTAATGAAACGATATTGAAATTGATAAAATTAAAAAACAAGGTTTGTTTTTTTTTTTTTTTGACAAACAAAGATAATTAGAACTCCTATTGTTCTGATATAATATACGCGGAAATATCTGAATCGATTTCCTTCTCCGCCACACAAATTCCAACAAATGTAAATTAAACATTTCTTTTGTAATTCCAAATAGACTGCGCATTTTTTCTTTTTCCGTGCGATCACAAACCTATGGTTTGTGTGTGGATGCTCTCATCATGAGAATCAACAAAGTTATCCTCGTGAATAACTTTATCATGTTCATAAACCCCATGATCAAGGCCTTCATATGCAGCCCAGCCATTGGAAATTATTCTTGTTCCCAGCAGTATCCACTCTCTAATTATTGGGAACAACGTTTCCCAATTTCGACAGTCTTCCACTACCAAGTTACATTGCTTTAACCCACATTCTATTAGCACCAAACACCCACGCATCATCTTTTATTCGGCCTCTATTATATTTTCTTTTTAAAAAAAGAATGACCTGTCAATTTTTACCTATTTCGACATAGTGTTCTTATTGATCCCACCTAACATTATTGAATGGTTAATTAAATCTTGTTTGCAGACCTCTTATAAACTGCATCCAGTCTACAATGGTGTGTTCTGCAACCTCAAGTTGTTCTTGTATGGTAGTCTGCTTCAGTTCAATACTCCAGTAGAACAAGAGCATTACGGTTTGCTTGATGCTGAGATGGCTTCATGATAGGAACAACCCATCCTAAATACCTTTTTCTTTTTTTTTCTTTTTTCTTTTCTTTTTTCTTTTCTTTTTTTTCTTTTTCTTTTCTTTTTTTTCTTTTTCTTTTCTTTTTTTTCTTTTTCTTTTCTTTTTTTCTTTTTCTTTTCTTTTTTTTCTTTTTCTTTTCTTTTTTCTTTTTCTTTTCTTTTTCTTTTCTTCTTTTTCTTTTCTTTTTCTTTTCTTTTCTTTTTCTTTTCTTTTTCTTTTCTTTTTCTTTTCTTTTTCTTTTCTTTTCTTTACTTTTTCTTTTCTTTTTCTTTTCTTTTTCTTTTCTTTTCTTTTTCTTTTCTTTTCTTTTTCTTTTCTTTTTCTTTTCTTTTTCTTTTTCTTTTCTTTTTCTTTTTTCTTTTTCTTTTCTTTTTCTTTTCTTTTCTTTTCTTTTTCCTTTTTCTTTTTCTTTTCTTTTCTTTTTTCTTTTTCTTTTCTTTTTTCTTTTTCTTTCTTTTTTTTTATCAATTTTCACCCCAAACAAGGCACAGTGCCACTTTGAAGTAGGGGGCTACTATCAGGGACATAATTTGCAGAGGCATTATGAAAGGAGATGAGTAGCAAGATGTTTGTTAACATTACACTTGAACTTCTGTATGTCAGTACATTTGGGAAAGCAGAATTCCAGAAGGGAGTTCCAAAGTCTAGCAGAAACTATTGGAGTAAAAGGTTTTCTTACACCTAGGGAACTCTACTGTGAAGGGGTGGGGCTTAACTCGTTTTCTGGTTTGTTTGGGGTACAAGTGCATGTGGATTTACATGACTTGCATTTTCACATCCGTCTATCCTAGAATTCTTGTAGCAATTTGGCAAGCTGCACAGATTTTGGAGTTGCATATTAGGCCTATTGATGTGGCCATATGGACTTCATTTGTTAATAATCTTTTCATAATGGTAAATAAATTCCATTTTATGTCGTGCATTGCCTGTGGCGTTAATACCTGGTCAGCAATTTGTTGTTGACTTTCTTGCATTCATTTTTTGGAGATCTTTCTTTCTTTTTTTTTTTTTTTAAAGTAAAATATTTCATTTTTAATAGCCAATCGAATTGTGTTACTTAAATATGACTTAACTTTTAAAAATTCTTTTACAATTTTTTTTTAATACTAATAATTATTAAATACTTAGTAATTAAGTTCTTTTACAATAATTTCATTTTTTAAATTCTATCAATATTTTATAGTAATGACATCAATTTCACGATCCAATCAAATAGCATTCTTACTACCAGTGTAACACGACTTATGTCCCATTTTTTTCTTATTTTTGTTTCTCTAAACTGCAAGTGGGCCTTGTATTGTGAGGATTGTAGATAAAATAAACAGACAAAAGAAAAAACAACTGCGCACATATCAGATTTTAAGGTTGAAAATCCGAATTTTTAATGTTTTATATTTTTCATCTTCTGTGTTTTGAAGTGTGAAATTCGTTGAATGTGTTAATAATAATCTTTCAGATTAGCAAAAAACAAGAAAGACATTTTCATTATTTTTGCGAAAACCACTACTTTTAAATCTTTGAAAAATAAATAATTTTCTTTTAGTTATCCCAATATTGCTAATATAGCATTAAATAGGAAATGCTTTGAAGAATTGATACCAAAAAAGAAAAAAAATCGATAAATAACTGCACATTTTGCTAAAAATACGATAATTTCTTTTGGTAGTTTCTTGCTTATTCACCTATGATGGCCCAACAGAAGATGCAACATATACAATGCCTAGTATTCCCAAAATGGTCACCCATCTGGTACTGGCCAATCTCATCGTTGCTTAACTTCAGGGGTTATGTAAGCAACAAAAATATACATCTCTACAATTATATAAATGCAACTTTGTGAGTTTGTTCCTTATAGACTCCAAAATGGCTGAACAGATTTTCATTAAAATTTACAGAACTTTAGTCTATAAGTCTGGGAGTGATACCAGTTAAGTTTTGTCTCAGAATACCCCCCCCCCCAATAATTATTAATAATCGAAACTTATTTTAATTAATTTATCATTGGTAAAGCCATTTTTTCCATGTCGTCGCTTAGCAATAATGATAGAACAACGGTCCGTGAAAATTTTACTGTGTGTAGTTGATAGCATGTTTTTTTGTTTTTTACATAATGTGGTCTGTAGGTTCAAACTCCCCACGTAAATTTTTTGTATCATTAACTGCAAAGAATTTTCTAAGATTTGAAAATTTACATTTTTTGGCATGATGTGGTCTGTAGGTTCAAGCCCCGCACTTAACTTTGTAAATGATTTTTTTTTTCATTAACTAGAAAGAAGTTTATATAAAATAATTTTATAAAAAAAAAAAAAGTAGGTTCTCTAGAGTGCAATGTAGAATAACATATTTTGGACTAAGTTACTACATCTGAAGCTTCCTCCTGGGCTATTTCACGGATTTCTATGATTATAGAAGTATAGGAGTGTGAAATATTTGTTGATCCTCATTCATTCTCGGTCAACGTCAGGTCTCCCTGCTAGTATCATATATATATATATATATATATATATATATATATATATATATATATATATATATATATATATATCGCTTATGAAAAAAGAATTAAATCTTTCACTTAATCATCAAATCGAACGTTAAAAATACATGGCTTAATATAGTTTTAGTCCCCTCTAGGCCTTCATACTTAATTTTAAACTATCATAAAAAATATTTTTTTTTATTAATGTCACTACGCAAATCTATGGAGTGATATAAAAAGTTGGAATTATTTGAAATTCAGGTACTTATATTATAATATCTTTGCATATTCTTATAGAAAATCATCCTAAATCTTATTTAGACGAGAAAAAAAAATTATTTGGTTCAAAACCCTTTTAAAGAAATATTTTAATGTTTTAGCGATGGAGTCAAAAATGACTGTGAATGGTATGGTTTTGAAAAATGTTAAATTCTATTAAAAATAGAAAAAGTCTTATTATTCTGCTTTTCATATAAAATTCAGGTTTTATCTTTCTGAAAAAATAAAGTTGCTCAAGAATAATGGATTTTAATTAATTTAATTAATTTTAAAAAAACAACTTGGTTTTTCTTTTTGGCCAGTTAAGTTTTTAGTGTTTTTATTTAATGTAAAGTTTTTATTCGGTTTGAAAAACGAGTCATGTTGAATTAAATTTTTTCATGAGACCGTTCTGTACTTTCACCTATCAATTTCATAAACAAAACGAACCACAAAATATGACAAATTCAAGGGAGGGGTTACATTAGAAACATAAAATAATGAAAAATTTAATTTAAATTTTTGGTAAATGAGACCAACACATAGCCTACCTTTAAAAACTTGTTTTCTAGGGTTTTCAGATGTGCTGAAAGCAAATATCGCATTTAAAATTGAAGCCAGCAACTAGTTTTCACTATATTGCAAACATACTTTTCTGCAGGTTTCATCATTAGTGTGTGGCAGTGTATTTTGCGGTTTTGGGGCAAGTTTCCTCTCTTCCATTTGGGAGTCTAACGTGGGCATATTGAGGGTTGCATTCCAGCAACTCGACTTCATCGACAAATGGCTCGTACTTAGATAACTGTAGGTTACATTTCATCAGGACTGAACCTGATTTAGAAGCCAACTGGGAAGAGAGATGCCAGATATTGATTTACAGTTGAACTGGAATATCCTCTCATGAGGTGTAGCGTTAATAGCAGTACACAGTAAGGAACGGATGGAGTGTAAGGCATGATGGAGAACTGTTTCTCAATGAGAAATTGGCAACTTTTTCGACCTCAATGCTAGCGATATTGTTTTCCATAGTCGCGTTCAATCTTTCCACCTAGCCATTTCCCTGTGGATTATAGGCGGTTGTGCGGCTTGTTGCTACTCCCTTCTTATGCGGAAAGTCTGTTAGTTTCATTGAGAGGAATGATGGACCTCTATCAGAGTGAATGAAGGAAGGCATGTCAAACAGTAAAAATAGTTGACAGAAACAATTTATATTTCGACAAGGAATAGCAAAGGGGAAGTGCGAATAATCGTCGATGATTGTCATTAGATATTTACTTTGACCGTTAGATGGCATTGGGTCCTTAAAATCAACACTTAAAGCATTCGAATGGTTGAGTCACTTTGATAAGCTTGGAATTGGTGGGATGGAAAAATCTCGGTTTTAATTCTACGCAAACTGCACAGTTCCCAATAGTTCGTTGAATATCATCGATGGAATAAGGAAGATTACGCAGGCGTACAAAATGAGACATTCATGTTATACCTGGATGACACAATGAAACATGTAGGTCTTGAAGGTCCTTGGGTTAGTCGAGGACCAAACCGCTTGAGAAAGTGTGTTTGCGGTTGCATTCTCTTTCCCAGGACGATAGATCACGTCAAATGTGAGTGCCGATAGTTCTATTCTCCAGCGTTCCACCTTCTCGTTTTTTATTTTGCTTGAATGTTTCAGGTCATTCATGAATGCCACGGAACGTTGGTCTGTAATAAGCTTAAAGGCGGAACCAGTAAGGAAGTGACACCATTTACGCACTGCCTCGATGATGGCACGTGCTTCTTTTTCAACAGAAGAATAGTGTTGTTTACTGACTGAAAGTGATCGAGAAAAGAAAGCAACTGGACGCGTATTCTGATTGAGAGTTACAGCCAGAGCAATGTCAGAGGCATCGGTTTCTACAGTAAGGGGTATGCTGTGATTGATTTTTGTAAGGGAAGCATGTTCGAGTTCTTCTTTGAGGTTGGAGAAATCGGTTGAGCAACATTCTGGTAGAGGGAAGATTTTGTGCTAGACGTCGAATTTTGTCTGAGAAACGAGGAATCCATTGAGCATAATATGAAAACATACCGACGACTCGCTGCTGTGACTTCGCATCTTGCGGTCGAGGATGATGTCTTAAAGTCTGGAAGAATTCAGGGTCTGGCTTTACAACTCCCAATGACACTTTATACTCTAAGAGGGTGATTTTCTCTGTTCGTATAATGCTTTTGTTTTCGTTGAAACTTATTTTGTGTTTCCTAGCAACATCTAAGAAGTGATTAAGATTTTCATCATGTTCTTTCATAGTACGACCACATATAGTGATGTTATCGACTTATGCAAAAGTGTTGGTGATCTTCTGTTTTATTAAGTTGTCTATAGACCATTGGAAGCATGATATGCCGTTTGTTACACCGAATGAAATGCAGCATAATTGGTATAAGTTCCCACAGGATTCGAAGGCTGAATTTCTTCTCCTCTCCTAGTATCGGTATCTGATGATACGCATTCCGTAAGTCAAGTGTAGTAAAGACGGAATAACGAGCAATTTTGTGGACGAGATCATCAATTCTTGGTAAAGGGTAAGCATCAAGGTAAGTGAACCAATTGATGGTCTGGCTGTAATCAATGACAACGCGCTTCTTGTGTCGGTCGTTAGTGATTACTAGTACCTGTGCTCTCCAGGGAGAGCGAAAGGGTTCGATAACACCGTCTTTTAGGAGATTTTGAATTCCAGCTTCAAGAACTGTTGATTGATCGGTGAGTGTCTTCTGGATTTTGTAGCAATGGGCTTGCAAGCAGGTGCTAGATGTTCAAATAATGGTAGGGAAATAAGACAGGACGCCATTATACCGCATATGGTGAAGGAATCTCTATGACCTCCGAGGGGTATTTCTACTTTGGAATTTAGTTTGAGAAAGTTATGTCCAAGTAAGACGTCTGAGCAGAGGGATGAGAGGACTGAAAGTTTAAAACGTGGGTATGTAGATCCTTCATATGATAATGTCACATAGCAGTGACCTAAAGTGTTGCTTGACAAGTCTGTGGACACCATTGATATCTTCCTGCAGGAAGCTTGCTTCGGCCAGCCATATTTATGGATAATGTTTGATGATATAAAGCTTTCTGAGCTACCTATATCCACAAGGGCTTCTAGGATTATCCCATTAACGGAAAGTTTGATTATAGCTTTCGATAGGCAATCGGGTGATGCAGCAATTACTACGGATGCGATCGATGGTTTGCAGCCAGAGGTTACTTTCCTAGGGACGCAGCTTGATCAAGACTAGTTGAAAATGCCCCTTCCTGCCACAACTATTACAAACTGCATTACAAGCAGGACACTTAATGCGTGTATGTCGTCGATTACCACAGAAGAAGCACTTCTCTCCACTCGCAGCAGAGAGGTTTTCTGAAGTAACAGGAACTTTGCCAGACACTGAAGGTTCGGCGATGGTGTCGCATGGTGTGAGGTTGATATAAGATTTGGATTGTATCTGGGCTGTTTCTAGCGAATGGGCTAAGTCAAAGGCGTCTTTTAATGTGAGTGTTCTCTCTAAGAGTCTTTGCCGGATTGCCTGAGAACGGATACCTGTTACGAGGGCGTCGCGAACTGTTTGATCACGGTGTTCTTCTGCACTTACTGCCTCAAAGCGACAATCGGTTAGTGAGTCCAGTTTCTGCAAGAAGTTACCAATAGTTTCACCCGGTTCCTATTTAGCAGTTGCCAGAAGATGCCTAGAATGTACGATATTTGAGGGTTTTACAAAAAGAGATTGGAATTTAGAGATGGCAGCTTCATAAGAGTTAGAATTTGCTATTAGTTTGTGTACTGGATGGGAAATATAGTTGATAAGGACATTCAGTTTGTCAGTGGGTTGGCAGTTGATTGAGTTTAGGAAATTGTTAAATGTGCGCAGCCAATGTGTCCAATGGTCTGAAGAATCAGGCGCTGAAGGGCTACCATCAAAACGCTGTGGCTTCAAGAACTGTTCCATTTTAAGTCATATTTCTTGATGAATAAATTGTGATGAGGACAACACGGAAGGCGAATGATAATCTGTGAACAAGACTTTATTCATCAAGAAGTACAGGTGTATAGGCTGTAACAAAAGGAAAGAGAATTGTTAAAAGCATGCAAAACAATGAATGATGTTAATAATATGACCATCATTATCATCAATAATAGTCATAATTAGTAACGGTTAAATATAAATTATTTAAAATGCACATAACTATATGGAGAATGTTGTTTAAAAGTATTATTGATTTTCAGTTAAAATCAGAAAAACTCATGAAGAAATGATTATGAAGTTTGTTTTCATATCAAGCAGATCAACAATTGATGTAACTTTTTGTAGAGTTGAATGTAATAATCAAAGAAAGCGCCCGCATGTGTGCGCATACAACTTACCTTCGGATGGGATCTGAGAGAGAGATCAAAGATGGCAGCCATGGATTTATAATGTGTAGTCGCGTGGAATCTCATGATATCTCATCTTCCACTGCACATGTATGCAAATGGAATGGAGTCAGTTTTCTAATAAAATACCTGTTGGCAGAGGGGTTAGGAGAACATGTGCTGGAAGTTGACAGTGACGAATTCTAGCTGAACTTTTGCTTTTCGACGTAATGGGGGAAAAGTTCGACCTTAAATTAATACCAGAATTCAACAGCTCGCCCCTGGTACTTGACTGGGTGGAGAAGGTGGAACTGCATTGCCTGTTGTCTAATGTGAAGAGCATTGAACACGTGGTTCCTCTATGTCTGTCCGACGGGGCTTTCGCGGTATATCAATAGCTTACTCCTGATGAAAAACAATTATGAAAGGATCAAGGCAGCATTATACAAGGCGTTCACTATCGACCCCGCCACTGTTTGGGAGCAATTTGAGGCAAGAACCTTACACCCGGCGAAACTTTCGACATTTATTTGGCCGAGCTGACGAAGTTGACGGTGTTGTTTGGTGGGCTGCCTGAGCGGGCCTTGGCATGCAAATTTTTTGCAGAACTCTCAACCAGAGCAAAGCAACTCCTGCGGGCTAGCTCAAGCATAGCTTCATTGCCCCTTAATGACCTGGTAGACCGGGCCAGGACCGTGAGGAAGAATACTTATGAGATGAAAGAACCGGTAGTCGCTGCTGCACAGCCCACACCAAGTAATGATAGATTGTGCCAGGGGCCCGGTCTGCGTGGTGGGGTATGTGTTATAGGTGCAATGGCTAAGGCCATGTTGCGAGGAACTGTCGGCGGCTACTGACAGCTGTTCGCTGCTACCAATGTAATGAGACTGGTCATATAGCCCGGGATTGTACGGGAAACAGTCGGACAAGCTGCCAGCATCAACTTCTTCCCCAAACAGAAATTAGACGAGGCGCTTCTGACCATTCAGGTCTACACCAATGAGTCAGTCAGTCAAGTCAGGGTGCTCTCTCACCATAGTGAGTGCGGACTTCTGCTGCACTTGGAAGAAGACTACTAGAGTAACCACCCTCAGTGGAGTGACGCAGACGTGTTGCGGGGTGGGTGCTGTGAACATTCGCACTAGAACTGGAAATTCAGCTAACGTCAAAGCACTGGTAGTACTCGAGAAACCGCTGAACTTTGATCTGGTTCTAGGCTATGATGCCATCAGAGCCCTAGGTGGAGCTCACACAACGCAGACGGAGTGGTACAGTTTCAGGAGAAGGTTCCAGTGTGCGCTGCTTTGAAGATTGACCAGCCAGACTTTATTGTTGAATTTGATCAGCAGCAGAAGGCTTGGATAGCCGCGTGGAAGTAATCGGAAAACCAGGAACCAGCCAAACTGTGAAATGAGGTAACAGTATCATGTGCTCGACCAAATGAGGCCTGCATACGAAGAGGAACTTCGTGATTGGATCAAGGATGGCTGGTTAATTCCCTACCCCTAAGAGAAACTTGGACCTCCCAGAGGCCTGCTATCTGCTGATGGCAGTTACTCAGCACAACAAAGCAAAGGTGAGGCCAATGATGGACTACCGTGAACTGAACGCGCATGTTGATGCGTTCACACCAGATGATGATGTTTGTGCCAGCAAGCTACGAGAGTGGCACCAGCAGGGTTCCAATGTGTCTCTGCTGGATCTAAGAAAAGCATATCTGCAGGTCCGAGTCAGTGAAACAATGTGGCCATTTCAGACGGTGGTGTTTGCTGGCAGGAGGTACTGCCTTACTAGACTAGGCTTTGGGCGGAACATGGCACCCCAAATAATAAAGACTATCATTAACGCTGTGTTGTCACAGGAAGAAACAAAGATGGGACATCGGCGTACCTTGATGACATATGTGAATGAAGACATTGTGTCATCATCACGTGTAAGGTCCAAATTGGCTGAGTTTGGTTTGACTTGCAAGGACCCAGAACGTTTGGAGAATGGTGCCTGTGTCTTGGGCGTGAACATTCGACAGGAGCGAGGGACTTTGAAATGGAGGTGCGAAACTGCAGTTCCTGAAGTGCCCGATGTCTTCATGAGCCGAGCACTATTCTCCCTGTGTGGAAAACTTGTGACGCACCTACTAGTGTGTGGATGGACTCATGTGCAACAGGTGTCATAAAAAGGAGGGCAAGCGCAATCTCCAAAGGTTGGGATGATGAAACAGCCGACGATCTGTTGGTTTGCATGGTGAAGGAGACCATCGCAAGGGTAAAGCAGCATGACCCTGCCAAAGGAGACTGGTGCGTGCAGGGAGACAAACTGAACGTGTGGGTGGATGGCAATTGGTATGCTGTTGGAGAAGAATGGGGTTGCGATTGAGGACGCCTGCTGGTTGCGACTGGCAAATGACGCTCATATCAACCTGGCAGAGCTCGATGTGGTGATAAGGGTATCAGCCTAGCACTCTAGTGGAAAATCAGGAAATTACGCATACACACGGATTCGCTATGCATGTACCACTGGATATCAGATACACTGACAGGCAAGACCAGGGTGCGCACTAAAGCAGCCAGCGAGATGCTGATCAGTCGGAGGTTGGAGACTGTAAAAAAGCTTGTAACAGAGTAAAACCTGTCTGTGGATGCGGTACTGGTCACTTCAAATTGCAGCCTTGCTGATAGGCTCACTCGGGTGCCACAGAGATGGTATGACACCATGAAGAAGAAAGACGAGCCAGTACCATTAGTATGTGCTGCCTCTATTGAGGTGGCAGATGAAATCAGGAAAATATGCCACCTCAGTAGACGCCCCGGAGTGAGACGGACATATTATTTTGTGCAGTTGTCCAATCCGTCTGTGTCCAAAAGTGCAGTGAAAATGATAGTCAAGGTATGCCAAACATGCCAGTCAATCGACCTCGCCCCGGCCAGATGGCGGAAAGGTCAACTGGGAGTAGACACGACCTGGAGCCGATTGGATCTGGACATAACCCACTACGGCAGCCAGCACTTCCTTACCTGGATCGATTGTGGACCGACAAGGTTCACAATCTGACGCCCATTAATAAGACAGGATTCCTCCATTGTCATCCGTGAATTGGAGTCCATATTTTATGAAAGGGGGCCGTCTGAAGAGATCCTCATAGACAACGACACGGTCTTCTGCAGTGGGGAGTTCAGACATTTCATAGACAAATGGGGGATCCAGCTCAGACACGGATGTGTATATGTGCCGAGTGGCAATAGCATAGCAGAGCGATGCCATCGAATCGTGAAGAGGATCGCGCCAAGAAAACAGTGCACCATTGCAGAGGCGGTCTATAGATATAATACAACACCAAAGGATGACATGACTGCTGCAAGCGCATTCACGAATGCGATCCATTGCTATAGAGTGCGCAGTGGACTTAGAGAGAAAGTTCACAATGACGAATTCTAGCTGAACTTTTGCTTATTGTATTTATTTTATTTTGTTTTGCTGTTTAACAGCCCATTTAACTGCACTTTTTTTACTAGAAAATTTAATAGATTTAGGTTTTATTGATTTAAAAAGCAACTTTTAATTTATCTTTTTTCCATTTTTCCAAAGTTTTTAAATGTGCTTTAAATAATCTCTATATATAAATTTGTATTCCTGTCTGTTTGTTTGTTCACAATTTGATTAATATATACAAAAGGTCCACTACTTTACTCTTTCTTTTATTTCTATATATTGCATGATTCTTGCAAAATATACAATTAAAAGGTCATCTCATTTGCATATTGCATTAAGGAAAATCGATTTTACTAAATGGGGATTTAGCTGCTTGTCGAGTTTGTTGAGGGTGTCTACGTCGTGGAGGCACAAGTGTCTGCAGTTCGTCAGAGCATTCACCATTAAAATACTTGTAGAACAGGCAGAGGGATGCAACGTTTCGTCGATGGGACAGAGGCTGCAGCTTAGATACCAGTTCAGGGCCTATCAGATTGGTGACTCTCTTTTGAACCTTGTCTAGAAGCGAGAGACTAGCAGCAGATGCACCAGCTCAAATGTGACAGTAATACTCCATACATGGGCGAATGGTGGCCTTATAGAGGTACAGGATACTATCAGGTGTCAGTAGTTTTCTAGCACGGTAGAGAGAGCCTACCTTCTTTGCAGCAGCTCTGGCAATGTTTTCAATGTAATTATTCCAACTCATGTTTCCTGTGAACGTTCGGCCAACATCAATGATCTTCAAAATCACATCCTTACATCATTTGTAAACATTAATGCTAATGACACTATTATCTATGGTAGCACATCTAAGACCGTAAACAACCAAGTTCTCTCCGATTCTCTGATCTTGAGCACGTGTACAATGGGGAAAGGGGTGGCTGGTTACTTTTAATTAGCAATACACATGAAAAAATTTAAATGGCTTAAAATATTTCAATATTGGTATATATAGAAAGAGCTTGATAAGCTAACAAAGAATCTTTTTAAATTTTTAAAATCAAGGAAATTATGACTATTTTTATGCCTTGCGTGTTTGGATATTTTCCCCTCTTTAAGACCATATGCATTTTGTCACATTTTTTGCACTACTTTTTCAGTAAAAATGCTATATCTTTGTTAAAGCACAAGACTAAGCAATGAAATTTGCCATATAAGTGTATTTTTGTGCAAGGAATCTGAATATGTTATTGAAAATCTCCAGAAATGAATGGTGTTTAAATAATCTGCAGTAAATGCACATAAATATGCTGCGATTGTTTAAAAATGTCATGTATTCATTAAAGGAAAAGAAGTTAGAGCACTCAAATTTTAGTTGTAATGCATTTTATGTGCCAAAAACTGAAATCGAAATCTAGGATTGGTTTAAAATGAATATATTGCAATATTTCTTTGGTATTATTGTAGATTAATATCTTCTGTTACCCCCTCCCCATCTAACCACCTCTCCAAAATATGTGATTCTACTTTTATAGACAATTGCATGTGAACAACTTGAAAAACTTTAATAAAAGATAAACAAAAATCATTTTAGAATTTAATGTAAAATGATTTCCCATTTTGAATCATTCAAGCATTTTAGGGCAGTTATCCCCCCCCCCTTTTTTCCTATGATTGATAAATCCTGGGTGTTTTTTTTTTTTTTTTTTTTTTTCTTTTTTTTTTTTTCTAAAAGGTGATTATGCGTGGTTTTAAGAGGGTCTTTGTACAATTATGAAAAGGTAGGGAGGTTGCCACTCTGACTTTGGGTTAATGATAGGACTAAGGAAAATTATGTGTGAACATCCTGAAGACTTGATAGAAACAAAACAAAAACAATTTTAGAATTTAGAGTGGGGGTTGGTTTCACATAAATGTAAAATAATTCACCATTTCAAGACGATCCCAATGTTTTAGGAAAGTTGACCAATTTATTGGGGGGGGGGGTTAATCATGTGCACTTTTCTTTAAACGTTTTTTATGTTTTTTTTTTTTTTTTCTTTTTTTTCGTTTATATGAGCTCACAGAGGAAGTTTGTTTAGTGGGGAGCTCTGCCACTTGTACTTAGCGTTATTGTTAAGGCTAAAGGTTTTAGGAGGAGGCTTGCCACTTGTACCTAGGATTAGACATAGAATTAAGCGAGTTTTTTTGGGTTTTTTTAAGAGGGTGTTTGATACCCATTGTGAAACTTTACAAGAATTATGACAAACAGACAAAAATAAATGTTATTTAAAAAAGTGACGTCCCTCTAACAGAAAACATGATGCTTGAAAAAATATCAAGTATTTAAATTCTATTTAAATATAAAAAAAGAAACAAGTTTTTGCTAAAGCTGACAAATTGTTAAAAATTTTGAATTAATGTTATTTTGATTTTTAATTACATTTCATGTTTTTTCCTACCGTTGTAATTTTTTAACTGAGCACCTCCTACAAATATTTAAATATCGATTATTTTTTTTATTTTTGAAAAAAATTTTTTTTTTTAATAATCAGGTAGATTAGTTTCCATTCGATAATAATTCACTGAAAACGTTTTTTAAGGGACAAAAATTAGAAGTGTGTGTACCGTTCATATTTTCGCTTGTTAAAATATTTTAAAATTTACTATTACCCAATTTTTAAAAATATTTGTATGTTTGATAACAAAATAGCTCTAATTAAACATGTAAGAATTTTTTTTTTTTTTTTTTTCAATTAAAAAAAAAATCGATTTGGAATAAAAAATAAACAAAAACAAATGTCTGTTTACGCCACGTTATCGCTGCTGCTGAGTGCTACTCTCACTAATACTACAGAAGTCTTGATTCAAATTCATAACGATTTTTTTGGATATTATGTTTTTAAATTGCTACGTACCACTAGAGAAAACACTGTCCAATCATCTTTTTAATGAATAAACATAGTAAAAAGATTGTTTTATTTAATAGTGAGTGTCCAAAGAAAATTATTTTCAAAACAACACAAAAAAACGAGTGGTCAAATGAATTTCGGACACTCGAAATTATTAAAGATGATATCTCTTTTGGCTAATTTCCAAATTTCATTAAAAAAATTCTTCACAGAAAAACGGTACGACTGTTTAGAAATCCGGGGGAGGGGGGTCGTTACAAATCTTACCGAAAATGCCGTTTTATGATGTTCACATTTTTATCACTTTATTTGCTTAAAACTCTAAAAAAAAAGTATAATGTATGTTATTATTTACTAATTCATTTGAAAGTATATTCATTTCTGAACAAAACGGTGGTATTTTGAAGACTTAAAGTGCTTTGGTTTTTAGAATATGACTATTTTAGCAGAAACCCCTTGAAATCTGTGATTATCCAAAGCGTTTTAACGGCCATGTGTATTGCTATTTTAATGCATCTAAAACCAAGCTTTTATCTTTACATCATAAGTCTCTGATCCCCATCTGGCATCAATTGAAATGAATGGCTCACATCTTGGGGAGGCCTCATGTTTTGACAAGCTTCTGGGCTTGACCTTTACTCCTGATCTGAAATGGAACACGTATATTAAATCCATTGCCATGATCACTGGCAAAATGGTGGGATCCGTCTATCGATCCAGTAGATATCTCACTGCTGATGCTATTCTCTATATAAGAGCCAGGTATGTCCAAGGATAGAGTACTGTTGCCACATCTGGGCAGGAGCTGCTAGAAAGGAGTTATTCTGCCTTGATAGAGTTCAAAATAGACTTCGTAACCTCATAGAGGATGTCCTTTTCTCTTCCCTGCAACCTCTTTCTCACAAAAGAGATGTTGCGAGTTTGTCTCTGCTGTATCGTTATTTTCATGAAAGTGCTCGACTGAGCTCCAATCTATGGTCTCCCCCTTGACAAACTTTCACAAGAAACACCGTCTAGCTGAAAACACTATCAATTATTCCCCCCCCCCTCTCTTTATCTTTGCCTAAATCTAAACATAGATTCCATGTACAAAGCTTCTTTCTTAGAACTGCACGTCTATGGAATTGTCTTCCATTTTCCTGCTTTCCAGCTGAGTACAATATGGTTGTCTTCAAGTCTAACGTAAACAAGATTTTGATGAGCTGTTCCACTTAAGTTAACAAATTTACTGAATTTCCATTACTAACGATTAATCTATTGTCCAATTTCTACTGTACACTCTTTAACCCTTATCCTTGAATAGCCTCTTGGCCTTGATAAGTGGTGATGCCTATGTAAAAAAAAAAAAAAAAAAAAAAAACGCAGTGGAACATAAATATTTTCGAGAGTTCTAGGCTTATATCACTTCCCAAGTTTATCTTTCTGTAGTTTTTGGAAAATAAGTCTTATTTTTCTTTTCAGAAAAAGTCATCCATTTATAATAGAAAATTAAATTTTCTACCCGTATTATTTGGATTCATCAGACTACTGTTCTCATCTTGAGTGTTATTTTTGCAAAGTTTCGGTCGATATAATCTCTGACCTTTGGCATATTTTGTCAAACTCTGGAATTTGAACGGAATTTTGAGCATAACCCTTTATTTACTTCATGGAGGTAACATGCTCTTGTTCCATCCTAGAGGTCCTAAGTTAATTTTGAATTGTATTTTTCAGTCACCCACACTAAGGATTGAACCTTCAACTTTCAGGAGAATATCACTTTTTACAATTAATTTTTCCAAGTTCTCTAACCACTGTGCCACGGCTCCTTGTGGATAATTCTAGTACGAATTTTAGGAGCCTTAAACCTATTATTTCTAGTTGTTAATATCACTATTTATTACTAATTATTATTATTATTATTATTATTATATATTAGTGTGTGTGTATATATATATATATATATGTGTGTGTGTGTATGTATGTTTTTTTTACTTATTATTTGTATATATTATCTATTGTTTATAATTAATGGTTCCCAATTGTATTAAATTCTATACTAGGTCTACTTAGTAATTGCTTATTCGCCAGCATATGTGCTGCTTCTTTCAGCTTACTCACCAGTATTTTTCTCTGTCTATAATTTTTACTTCATCACATAATAGTAAATAGTTTCCCTTTTCTTTTTAGATATGGTCAGCTATACCTGACTTATCAGTCTCTCCACTTACTACGGCTTTTCAATGTTCTTCTAACTATACCTTCAATGGACAACATATTTCACCTTTGTATAGTTTTCCACATTTACATGGGATTTCATAAATGGAACAAGAGCATGCTACCTCCGTGAAGTAAATAAAGGGTTCTGCTCAAAATTCCGTCCAAATTCCCAAGTTGACAGAAACATTCCAGAGTTCGACGATACACCTGAAGAAGGTCGGAAGTTATCAACCGAAACGTGAAAATCACATTTAAGATGAGAACAGTAGTCTGATGAATCCAAATATTACGAATAACCATTCCTCATCTCAAAAATTTAGAAACGTCTTAACTTTTCTAGTCTATATTTTCCAATAGTATATAATACCTTTCAGAGATCCATATATTGAATATCAAATTCTTTTAAATTTATTAATTCATCAGATGTGACAACTTTTGAGTTTAAATAACTTTTAATGCAATGATTCTGCATTATTTGACCAGTTTCTAAAATTACCATTTTTCCACTTTGGTTTGCAAACAGAATTATGAATCTTTTCTGATAATCTACTCATATAAGCTATTAATTTTCTATTAACATTTTGTACAGCTTCATACTTTATATTCGTTTTCATTCATGGGTTCAGGTAAACTATTTTTCCTAAAGAAAATGTTCATAAAATAATCTCTCAATTTTTGGTGTATTGAGGCCATTAAAAAAATCAACTTAAATTTTCTTTTCTGCGTCAAAGATGCCAGTTTGAATTAGGAGACCACGCAGAATCTAATGCAATTTAACAATTGCTTATTCTTGATCTGACCTAACCTGCACACCATGTGTTATATTCAAATAAGCGTTCTTAATTTTTTTTTATTTGCAATAATGTGGCTGAAAAATTAATGATAAGTTTTAAATGTTTTTTTTTTTTTTTTTTTTTTTTTTTTATATTGATCTTTTGAATCCATTCTGATCACTTTTCTGTTTTTGTAATTTAGCATTATCAAAAAATATGAACCCACATTAAAAGTTTTATCAATTCTAATTAATTCATTACAAGAAATCAGATAAGTAATTTGGCAAGTAAATAGTTATCAACTTGTATAACTGACTGAAAAAGCCATTACCCATAAGTTTCAAGTATTTCTGAATCTGGTCACAAACATTAGAAATTTCAGTAAAACAGGTCTGCTCTTCAAAGGATCATTTAAACAGTGTGGTAAATTATCACAAGTTTTCATTATCCTTTGCTGCTGATGTAAGTTGTGCTGTTCCATTCAAACTTGAGATTTAAAAGCAAGCTAAGAAATAGTTAAAGAATTACTAATTTGAAGACACAACAGAAAAGGGATGAGTCAGTTCTCAAAAAGTTCTATTTCATCCAATATGAATAGTGGCTTCAATTTTTGCATTTTTTACAAAATACTTTCATTCTATATGATTGTTATAATACACAGAACAACTAGAATGACATTTTTACTGAATAAAATATATTTTCATAAATTTTATGTTTCGTAGTGTTAGATTAATGTTATATGTCCTATAAACAGTTACATATACCCTTACAAAGAACATCATGAAACACGTAGACGTCAAAGAAACTCATCATATACCAAAATACATTATATACACACCTGACATTATATATGTAATTCCCGCTATCCAACAATTGTAAAATGAATCCCCCCCCCCCTTTTTTTTTTTTTTTTTTGTAACAGACCTTAGAATTCACCTGAGGCAAAGTTGCTTACATAACGATTCAGCAGCAGCTGCAGCAGCAAATAGTTGTACATTAATCTGGTCATACATATATAGTAAAACCGGGGTTGAAAAAAAAAACACAAATAAAAATTAAACAAAAACAAAAAGTGGTTCCCCTAACTCTAGCTTGTTTCTGCAGAAATTACTAATACTTCCCCCTTCCCCCGATTTTAAAAACCTTGATTCTTACTTTACCTATCAAGAATTAAACACAATTTTTAATTGTGTTTAATGGAGCTCAGGAAATGAATCAAGATTTGTTTTCACATTGAAATACACTAAATCTGGATTTAATTTATCATTTAACTTATTTTCATTTTCTGCAAAGAAATAGTGGTTGGGAGAAACTTAATTTTATTTGGTGCTTTCAGTAGTGCTCTGAAGGCCTAAGTTTTATGTTTTCTCCTGTATTAGAAAATGGCTTTCTCTTCTAAGAGAGTTGATGAAAAATCTTAACACTATCTAATATATCCTATTTAGTTTATCTTTTTTTATCCTGGGCAATGCTAGGTAGTTCTGTTAGTTTAATATATGATGAAAAACGGCTTTAAACTTTGTATTTTTGTATTATAATTGAACTATAAACATTTTTTTTTTTTTTTTTTCCAGAAAGCAGAAAAATCTTCAGAGTGTGACAAAAAAAACGCTTACCATGGATTCTAGCAGATCCCAAACTTTTGATGACCAGCTGTTTACACCTGTTCCCTCGCCATTAAAAGTAATTTCCCCAAAGAGTAGTCCTAAGACTGGAGACAAATCATCTCAAGATTCTCGAGGGATCAGCTCATCTGTTACCGTATTACGACCACGATCTCCAACAAAATGTAGCACAGGTGAGAGGGGCCTGATGGAATTTGTTGAACGTGGTATTAAAGATGGTTTTAATAGCGGAGTCCCTTGTCCGTGGGAAGACATCATCTGCGCCTTTTCGGCTACGTTCCTTTTCAGGTCTTTAAGCGGTTCTTTCATCCCAGATGTTGACATGCACATGTATTGGTGTAACTTTTGTCCGTTTAAAACAAAAGAAAAACGTGAAATGATCACTCATTCGATGAGTCATCGCTTCAAGTGTAATTACTGTGACGAGGAATGTTTTACGCGCTCTGATGTTGTGAAACATTCAATCCGAAAGCACCCAGAATACAAATTGACCCGGCATGCTTTGAAAGCGTGTATGCTGCTTAGGGACTTGCTTGAACAAGATGAGACCTCCATTATGTTTGGCGGCAAAAATATCGACTCTGATGACAAATCCGAGAACTTTCATCTTGATTACCCTCAACAGAGTAACAATTCTGACCATGGCAGCAGCAATAGTGGCGGAGAATTTCTTAATTTGACGTCAAACTTTCTCCGTAATCAGAATTCGCACACACCAATGAAGATCGCTGACACATATTCAATGTTTCCGTCATCAAAAAAGGATACAAATGATAATAGTAATGAAGAAGAAATGACAACTTTGCCGTTAGAAATTTCAAATATGAGGTCTCTTGTAAACATGACACCTTCGATGGCCGAATCAAATTCTAATGAAAGCAGTGTCAAATTCATCGATCTTACAAGTGCCGAAGGCCATAAACAGAACACCAGCACAAAACAAACTGCTTCAATCACAAATGTTCAATCTGATGTCGAATCATCAAGAAATGACGGCAATGCAATCCAGAATTTGATCAGTTCTACAGATGAAACGGATTTGCAGATTGTTGATGTTCAATCTGCAAACACCTTTAATGCAAGTGCTTTAACGACAAATTCTGCAGATGGAAATGATGTTCAGAGCTTCGACAACAGCATTCAACCACCCGTGTCTCAGCAGAATCCTGCTACAGAAACCCTTCAGCTTTTGGAAAGTTTAAATCCTGATAAGGCCTCTGAGAAGACAAAGGAAATGCCAGATGTGTCTGAGGAAACTATGGGGGAAAAAGAGTCTAGGGAAAGTTTGAGTGATAAGGAGTCCGAGGAAGCTGTGGGTGATAAAGAGTCTGGAGAAGCCCATAAACGAAAAATAGCCGAATTAAACCTGGACAGTAGTGAGTTGGAAGATGAAGATGACGATCCTGACTATCAACCAGAAAAAGCAACCAAAGCCGAGCGTATAGTCCGCAAAAAGAAGAAAAAAGAACGAAAGTTGTCTCACAAGGAATTGCCCGTTAAAAAGAAAAGCGTCTTGGAAGATAATTTTAACGTTGACGATCTACCAGTGGGTTTACCTTTCTTCCGGTGTGGATACTGTCAGTATCGTACGCTGAAAGAGAAAAGGGTTGAAGTGCATCAAAGTCAGAAGCATCCTTCAAAACCCTCTCGATATACACGACTGATTGTTAACAGTAATAGAGAAGTTTTACAAGATACCAACAAACATTCCAGCCAGAAAAGTAACGAAATAAAACCATCAACATCATCATCATCATCGTCCAGTCCTGCTCCAGCAAAAACCGATAGCCATGATAACGATGATGGCGAGAAGGAAGTTAAAGATAAATATGCGTGCATGTTCTGCACTTTCAAGTCCGCTAATGTGCAGATTATTCGCCAGCACATGTTTCGTCTTCATCCAAGTAAGAAATTTTGCTGCATTGACAATGTACTTAAGCAGCAGAGTAAAAACTTCTATACATTTTTCTGCTGCCGTCATAAATGTAACTTCCTCTCCATTGAACCACAAAAATATATTGAACATGTCGAGAAATGTACACCGTTGCCCAAAACAGAAATCGAAGACTCCAGCAAACCCACAGGTCTACAACAAACGGTGACCTTTGCGCAAAGTCTACAAGACGCTGATGGTAATCGAGGAACTAAAGAATTGTCAACTGCGCGAAATTATTCCTGCCATAGGTGTTCATTCTCTGCAGTCGGCAATGAGGCGATGAAAAAGCACATGCTTTCAGAACATCCAAAACTTCATATGATCGCCCTTGTCAAGAAACCTAATGCGGCCCTCGAGTTTTACTTGTTCTGTCCCGACGAAAACTGCAAATTTATCACGCAAGAAAAACACGAACTGGATACGCATACAAAGCAAAATCACACGACTAAATCTGCTCCATTCAATGATGAAGATTTTGACATCAAGCCGTTCGGAGACCAGACAGACGGCGAACCAATCGAAAAGAATACTATAACCTATATGCCAGCTTATGAATGCTTGTATTGTGAAACGTCATGCATATCAACTTCCCTTATGAACATGAAACGGCATGTTCAAGAGACGCATCCTCAGGAGGTGATCATTGTAAGAGATTGCGTGGCTTATAAACGAAAACGGCCATCACGAATCTATGTTTGTGATACCGAAGGCTGCATTTTTAATGACCTTGATTATAAAGAATACCTTACACATGTTGTTGCCCACAAAGGTGGAACAATATATGGATGTGCTAACTGTAATTGGGCTGGTCAGGAGAAGAAAGATTTTACCGACCATATGAAGAGACAGAAAGGCATTAAGCATTCCTTAGTGGAAACTGCAGTTGTTATGAACGATGATGGAACAATAGTTAAAACGATTCTTTGATTTCATTTACTATGTACTTGGTACTTAACATATTTATTTTTATATATATATATATATATATATATATATATATATATATATATATATATATATATGCGTAAGACAACTTTTATACTTGGGAGAAAAAATCAGAAGTCTGACAAGTGATTTAGTATAGTTGGAAGGAATTTCTCCAAATGTAGTACGACATGACAACTACCGAAATATACAATCAATAAGAAGTTAAATTCTGATTATTTTTTATTTGCTTTAAAAAGATTACTTGGTGTTTGTGTAGATTAGTGATCTTTTAATCTACCGCATTTCAAGTGAAAACATTGTGTGCTTATGTGTCATGTCGAAATAAGTATAAATTCCAAAAAATGATCCGGTAAAAAAATAATTACAAATAAAAATAGAATTTATTGAATTATCAAATGTTTTAATGTGAAAGAGTTGTGCAACGAATTCAGTATGACAAACTGATTATCTCTCCTGACTTAAATTTAAGGGTTTGCCATATCGAAGCAAACTTTAATTGGATGATATTTTTTTTTATTAAAAATATATCTAGCATATCTACTACTGGGGCATTTTTCTTAATTTATGGAATATATATTAATTTTGAGATGATACTTAAGTATGTAATGTTTTCACCTCAAATTACTCACCAATCTTCACAAGCACCAACTTTTTTTTTTTTTTTCCTTTTTTTTTCTTTTTTTTCTTTTTTTTCTTCTTTTTTCTTTTTTTTCCGTTTTTTTTTTTCTTTTTTTTCCGTTTTTTTTTTTCTTTTTTTTTCCTTTTTTTTCTTTTCTTTTTTTTCCTTTTTTCTTTCTTTTTTTCTTTTTTTTTTCTTTTACATCTTCTGTTCTGTGTGACATCAGTTTCAGTGTTGAAGAAAAATTTACATTCTGGATCATCTTCTGAAGAGAAAACGGTTTGAATCTGACTGATGCCAAGATCCATAGATTGGATCTGAATATGAAAATTGACACCTGTGAATATTTGAATATTACTCCAAATTGAACAGATTTTTTTTTGTTGTTTGTAATAAAAAAAAAAATAAATAAATAAAAACAACAAAAAGGGTCAAAATGTAATATTAAGAAAATGAAAACTTGGAAAATATTTTTAAAATATATTAAAAAAAATAAATAAAAAATAAAAATAATTGCATGCTTCCATTCATTAAAAATAGGATTTTTTTTCTCATGACATCCAATTTTTTGGTCTCTTTGCATTAGTTTCTCATAAATTGTGTACATTTAGTTGAACTTCAACTCCTTTTTTTTTCCATCAGTTGCTGTTTATATTATACTTGCATCTACTTAATCAAAAATGATTAAAGTTTTGTTTCCTTTTTTAAACATCACCTAATGATTCTCTTTCTTTTTGCTTAATCAATAAGTCATACTTTTTATCATTTCTATTTAGTGCTTGTCCAGAATTCCTTATATTAAAAATCAAAACTAAAGAAAAGTTTGTATGATGTTACCCGTAACAAAATGAAAATATCATATTCCAAAAATTGATCAAGTTTTATTTTTATAAAGCAAATCATTTTTAAGAGATTAATGCTAAATCGTAGGCATTACAGCAAAAATATTGCAAGTTTGAATTATCATTAAGTTATCTCCTTTCTTTCTTGAGATTTTATTTTCGAATGACCATGCAAGGCAGTCACTCCTCAGTTACTCATGAAATTTGATTTTCTTTAGAGAAAAAAAAAAAACACTTGATCAATTTACATAGTTCTTGGAATGATATTTTCATTTCATCACGGGTACATCAGATTTTCATTATTTTTGTCTTTTTAATATGAGGGAATTCTAGTCAAGAATTTTTTTTCTTTTCTTCTTTTTTTAATGGATATATGAATGGAAACCATCTACTCTTTTTGTACTGGAGAGGTAGTCATTGTAGATTTGGTTACCACTCCAGTTTTGTCTTTGTGTTCGAACAGAGGAGGCTGTAAAGTTTACCAGAGTTCCCAACAGCTGAGGCACATTCTATGTATTCTGAGCAAACAGAAAGGCTAGTTTCACAGTGTAGTTGTCTGAAGTTGTCAGATTCGTTGCAACTTGAGCTTGGTTTGCTTTCTCACAAATTTCAATTGTTTGGTCTAAAATCGAATCTTCGACATCATGAATCAGATGTTATGTTTGATTCTTTTCCCAAACACATCTGAGGTAGCATCTTCAGATTAACATATTTTGAGATCATTGAATCGATTGAATAGTTCTATGCAAAATGCATTGGTTTACATTAAGATTTTAGTTCGAAAATGTACCTGGAAACTTAGCGTTTGAATTAATTACCTTAAGATGTAGTTTTGCTCGTCCCAATATATGATCAAAATCAAATTCACTACTAATGTCTGTGACCCAGGAACGCTTGACAACCAGTGGCTTTTAACCAGTAAGTAGATGTCACCATAGATGTTAAAAACTTGCACTGCATATGGTCGTTTGGTTTGCTGCAGCAAATTTGACAAATCTTCCATCATTAGCACGTTGGTCTCCAATCGCAACTCGTCCGACAATATTACTGTTACTGATGTTGCCTGTGAGAGTATTCCAATCACCTCCAATTAATTATTGGAGATGATTGGGATACTCTCACAGGCAACATCAGTAACAGTAATATTGTCTTGCGATTGGAGACCAACGTGAAGTTACTCTGTCAACAGTAAACTGCAAGTTGTAGAAACAGTCTTTCTCTGGATTGTCAGTGTTATGCATGGGAGCTGACATTGAGAACCAAACCATTTTTTTTTTTTTTTTTTTAAGTGGATACAGGCCTGACGAGGGAGATAGTTCACAGGCAAGGAGTGATGCTTTGGCACAATCATAAAAAGCAGAGCAACTCGAAGACCTGTCAGATCACTGGTAAAAGTGAAATGAAGTGTCATATTAAGGGACTTTGATTTTAAAACAGCTTGTATCTGACTTCTGAGAGATCATCTATGTCAATGTACCTGAAGAGGGCATACACTGTTAGTGCTTGAGTTTCAGTAAGGGGGGTGGGGGGATATTTCCTTTATATCTTACTAGCGGTGGGGGGGGTACCCAGCTGTGGAGAGGTGGTGTAGTAAGGATGTTGAGCAAGGGCCAGGCGTAAAAAAAAAATAATGGAAATATAACAGTGTTACAATATTCTTTACTAATAATGGGGTATGATCTCGTACAGTCGGGAGATTCTATTTATAAACGATGCTGTTAGTAACTGACGAATCAAATTAATTCACATCCTGCTACCAACCAATCAGAAACCAGAATTACTCCATAAATCCAACTCTTCTTGAACTACATCAATGATCTCCCAAAACATACTAAAATCATTCGTTAACATCTATGCTGATGATACGACCATCTACAGCAACACATCAAAGGCTGTAAATGGCAACAATCTCTGATTCTCTCTCCTCAGATCTTGAGCGCGTGGTTCAGTGGGGGAAGAGGTGGCTGGTTGCCTTTAATGCATCTAATGCTCTGATCCCCATCTGGCATTGATTGAAATGAATGGCTCTCGTCTAGGGGAGGCCCCATGTTTTGATTAGCTTCTGGGTTTGACCTTTACTCCTGATCTGAAATGGAACACGTACATCAAGTCTGTGGCCAAGGTTGCTGGAAAAATGGTGGGATCCTTCTAGCGCTCCAGAAGATATCTCACTAATGATACCATTCTCTATCTGTATAAAAGCCAAGGATGGAGTACTGCTGCCACGTCTGGGCAGGAGCTGCTAAAAACAGTCTATCCTGCCTTGACAGAGTACAAAATAGACTTCGTGGCTTGGTGGGGGATGCCCTTTTCTCTTCCCTACAACCTCTTTGCGAGCCTGTTTTTGTTTTATCGTTATTTCCATGGCAAGTGCTCGCCTGAGCTCCATTCTCTGGTCCCCCCCCCCCCCGCGCACCAATCTTTCACGAAAAACACCCGACTAGCTGAAACCACTGTCAATAATTTTCCCCACTCTTTATCCGTGTCTAAATCAAAACGTAGATTCCATGGACAAAGCTTCTTTCTCAGAAGTGCACGGCTGTGGAACTCTGCCGCTTACCTGTTCCCCCCCCCTCCCCGAATTCAACTTGAATGTCTTCAAGTCCAACACAAACAAATTCCTGATGAACCGCCCCCTTAAGTAATAAATTCCCAATACTAACTATTACTACGATACTATCCCACTGATTAGTGTACACACAATAACCCTTATCCCCAAGTGTCTCCTGGGCCTTGTTAAGTGGTGACCCCCATGTAAAAAAAAAAAAAATACCATAGGCAGTTGTTTGGTGAACTTAATCATGTGACACACGAGATATTTGAAAACTGAAATAAACTTCAATTGCTGATCCCCATCTGGCATCAGGTGAAATGGGTGGCTCTCGTCTTGGGGAGGTTCCATGTTTTGACAAGCTTTTCGGTTTGACCTTTACTCCTGATCTGAAATGGAACACGTACATCAGGTCTGTTGCCAAGGATGCTGGAAAAATGGTGGGATCCTTCTACTGCTCCAGAAGATATCTCACTACTGATGCAATTCTCTATTTGTATAAAAGCCAAGTACGTCCAAGGATGGAGTACTGCTGCCACATCTGGGCAGGAGCTGCTAAAAACAGCCTATCCTGTCTTGACAGAGTACAAAATAGACTTTGTAGCTTAGTGGAGGATGTCCTTTTCTCTTCCCTGCAACCTCTCTCCCACAGAAGAGACGTTGCGAGTCTGTCTTTGTTTTATCATTATTTCCATGGTAAGTGCTCGTCTGAGCTCCAATTTCTGGTCCACCATCGCCAATCTTTCATGAGAAACACCCGTCTGACTGAAACTACTGTCAATTTTCCCCACTCTTTATCTGTGCCTAAATCCAAACGTAGATTCCATGAGCAGAGCTTCTTTCTCAGAAGTGCACGACTGTGGAACTCTCTTCTGTTTGCCTGTTTCACACTTGACTACAACTTGGATGTCTTCAAGTCCAACATAAACAAATTCCTGACAAACCGCGCCCTTAAGTAAGACACTCTATCAAATCTCTAATACTAATGATTACTACAATTCTATTTCATTGATTACTGTACACTCAATAACCCTTATCCCTGAGTGGCCTCCGGGCCTTGATAAGTGGTGACCTCCATGTGAAAAAAAAAAAAAACCTTTCTGTAACAATTTTGCGTATGTTTTTTTTCATGTCAACACAGGAAGAATGTTTTGCTCTATGGATTCCAACTCGAGAACTGTCTACTGCAAACCAGTTACCTCCAACAACAAACCATCGGAAACTGTTCTGAAACTAAACATGGCTTACACTTCTAGAGCCTACGGGTCCAGCGTGCGTCTTTATTCTGATGGATCCCAATCAAAATTCGAATTGTGGCAAATGAAATTTTTAAGGTATCTATGAATTCAAAAGCTACACAAATACTTCAAACACAACCTGAAAACAGAAACGACCCGAACTTCATTGAAAAGAACGCAACTGTCTTTGCGGAATTAATACAGTGCTTAGATGACCGAAGTCTATCACTGGTAATGAGAGAAGCCCTGGACGATGGCTGCAAAGCATTAAACATATTGAGAAAGCATTATTTATTGAAAGGAAAACCCAAAATTATTTCTTTATATACTGAACTGACCTCTCTGATGAATGGAAACCGAAACCATTACTGATTATATTATAAGAGCTGAAACGACTGCAAATTCTTTAAAAATGTCTGAAGTTATAAGCGATAGTTTGTTAATTTCCATGGTCCTTAAGGGATTAAGGAGTGATTTCAAGCCATTTACCACCGTGATAACCCAGAAAGAAAAACCCATCTTTTAGCCAATTCAAGATAGCACTCAGAAGTTACGAGGAAACTGAAAAAATGATCACAGAAAAAAAACGAATCTACAAATATAATGAAATTTAAAAATACACACATAAAAGCACCCAAATTAAATTATACCAATGTTGGGAATAAAAACCGCAACTCTGCCAAAAACAATTTTTCTCCTAAGAAAAGTACAAAAAATTATTTTCTATAACTGTGGACGACCTAATCACGAGTTTCCAATGTAGGTACAGGACTCTAAATGGCAACTCCATTAAAAATGTGGAGAGCTCCGTTAGCGAACATACATTTTTATTTTCATGTACGCTTAACGGTTCAACAAACAATAATTTTCTTGTTGATTGTGATGCAACGGCACACATGATTACGAAGGAATCTGATTTTATCAATGAAAACGCTCTTTTAATCCCAAAATTTAAATAAAATATATTTTCTGTACAAGCTGCCATTAAACAAGGTACAAATATAAATTTTAGCCCCAATAAATCAAAAAATTCGACATTAAAGAAAATGGAAGACTATATTATTTAAATAGCGTAGTCCTATCGAAAACCGCCTGCCATGATCTACAGACATGGCATAAAATTCTTGGACACTGCAATATTCCAGATATCAAAAAGTTGCCGACTGTAGTTGATGGAATGAAAATACAAACATCAAAGAACTTCAACTGCAACATCTGTATGCAGGGAAACTATCAAAACAAGATACCAGACAAGAAGGCCAAGAAAATCCTATCAATGGTGCATTATGACTTGAACGGTCCTGTGGAACCGATGGCCAGAGAACATTATAGATATGTGTTGAATTTCGCAGATGACCATTCCGGTTTAATAATGGTGTACTTTTTAAAGAACAAATCTGATACTCTGCTTGCAACTAAAATATATTTAGCTGACATGGCTCCCTACGGTGAAGTAAAGTGTATTTGCTCTGACAACGGTACGGAATTCACTAATAAAGACTTTGAACTTTTAATAATTAACCATCATACCAAGCATGAAAAACCAGCTCCTAGATCACCACACCAAAATGGGACTGCAGAACAAGCATGGCGGACACTTTTTGAAATGGCAAGATGTCTAATTGAATCTATTTATAAATGATGCTGCTAGGAACTGACGAATCGAATTAATTCACGTCCTACCAACTAATCAGAAACCAGAATTACTCCATAAATATTAACCCTTTCTGTAGCAATTTCGCATATGTTTTTTTTTCATCTCAACACGGGAAGAATCTTTTGCTCTGTGGATTCCAACTCAAGAATTGTCTACTGCAAACCAGTCAACTCCCAGGACTTGTGTAGAACAACGTACCATCGGAAACTGTTCTGTCTACTGCAAACCAGTCACCTCTCAGGACAACGAACTATCTGAAACTAGACACGGGATAAAACTAACAGAAAAAATCACATAAGTAACCCTGTTTAAGTATTAAAATTTTATTTTTTTTAATCTGGGCGGGGGGAACAGTCTGTTACATGGGCATGAACGTGATGGAAAAATAAAAGAAGGGAAAATACAGAAGAAGCGAACGAAGAAAAATGGCACAAATAACCCTATTTAAACTTTTTTTAAAAAACACCATCAAAAAAAAGTTACGTGAAGCTTATGATGCGGCCTCGATAACCACTGCTCCACAATGAAATCAACGAAGTAACGTCTCTTTTCCTATTTAAACCAATTCAAGAAAGAACGTCATTCACACATGTGTGCTTGTCTAAATCGTCATGAAGGAATGTTTTTTTTTTGCTACCCTCCCTCATCGCAAACGTTCATTTCTATAGGAAATAATTGACCCTTTTTTTTTCTAATTCTCACGTATTATTTGACGAAGACATTGCTCTTTTAGATGGTACCAGTCTGGACCCGGTTCTATGCTGCTGAGAAAAGTTTTAGACAATCGAAAAGAGGGAATGACTTTCGAAAATATTGGAGAAAAAAGCGACTCCTTCCTTGTAGAAAAGTGCCCAGTTGAGAGTGAAGGAATTAATGTTTTTGGCCAATTTTTTTATATTTGTCATCCGAAGGGTCGAGTTTAAAAACTATAATGGTCTTGTGAAAATCTATCGCCTCTGTCAAAAGTATTAGGCAAACATACATACATACATTTAAGCAGACAGGTGAGATTTATATTATAGGTGATTATCCCGGTCTGCTGATTTAACACTCACATCATTAGGGTAGCAATCATTAGTTTTATGTTGTGAGAGGAGCACGGAGTATCTTGGGAGTAATAAATTCATTAGTGTTTCTCAGCAGCAACTATATTTTTCTTAAAATAACTTGCTACAGATCATCCACAAATGGTTTGAAGCCACTGGTTTCCAGATCACACACTTTTTTGTTTTCACCAGAACCCAATTAACCAGGTTACGGTCCTAATATCAGGAAGTTGCCAGTAGATAAAAGGTGAATAAGCGTATGTATCTGTAGGTACAGAGCGATATATATAAAACCAAGGAGGCTGAGATATCCGGTATTCAGAACAGTTAAATAGATGAGAAAGAAAAGTATGGATATTGTTGGAATGAAGTTACTTCAAAATGATAATGGAGTGTTATCAACAGAAAAAGAGTGATGTTTAGAAATGTCACTATGAGAAATTGAATACTGAGTTTACATGGAACCAAGAAAATTTTCAAGTTGCAGGAGCAGTATCTGGAACAGTCATATGAATTGTGACAGAATTGATATGGGAAGCTGTAAAATAAGGAAGGATAAGGCTTTGTAAAAATGTTGAAGGCTGCAAGTGAAACAGGAATTGAGATAATCATAAACTTGACAAATCCAATCATAAAAGATGGGGATGTTTTGAAAACATGAACTGTTACAAGAGCAAAGTAGGAGCTCTGAATAGAGGTAATTACAGTGGTTTCAAGATGGAAAGTGGCTGAGAAAATAATCAGAACATCCTGAAGTCAGATAAGCATAGGGTGAAATAGTTTAACTTTATGTCTGGCTGAAATACTATTGATGTTATATTTACCCACAGACACTACATAAGACATATCTGATGAGAGACTGCAAGACATACAAAGAGTGACTTTTTTTGTTTAATACTACAGTTAAAGCGAAAGATGAGAACAATTAGGATTTATTAAAGATGTGCCGTTATGTACTCCCTCACTCGGCAACCCAACCCCAATGCCATTTCAGTGGTCTTCTCTTCTGAACGTATAGTTGTCTCTCATATTGCCATTAAGGGAATGACCACAATAGCTCACAAGTATAAAAAAAATAAACAACACGAGAAAATACTGAAAAAATGTTCCATTGATATTAGTTCACGTCTTAGTCAACCGTCAAGGCCATGTTCTTCAGTCAGTTGATCAATTCATTTCCCTATCTGCTCTGAACCACAACCTGCCACTCCTAAAACTGTCTATAAACTAAATATATCCACCTTTATATTCAATCTTTTGTCACAGTTACTAATACACCTTGATTAACAATCCTATTTTAGATTCTTTTGTGTGCCTCAGTGAGCAACTTTCTCCCCCATTGTCTTTCTACTAATCTTGCTTCCTATGCATTTATTTTTTAGGGGTGGGATGTCAATAGTATCACAGAGAACCAAATGATGACTTCATTAAAACTTTCAAGATACTTAATGGCATTTCTAACTGTGATGGTCATTTTCCTTATATTACAACGGAACTTTATTTAACTTTATCTTATTTAACTAATTTAAACTTATTTTAGATTATTTCATTTTGATATTAGTTTTAACCCAACATGTCTTTTATAATAGGATTCTGTATTAAAAAAAAGTTTTTATATTAAATTTAAACCGGCTGAAGACTCAAATTATTTTTAATTAAATTTTAATTTCTAAATTTGCAGCCTTTTCAATTTTGACTTCTAGGAATCTAAGATGCTTTTAATTACTTATTCTAATTCTGTGTTTAGCATGTATTTATATCTATATCTATATATTGATTTTATTTTTTTATTATTTTATTTTATTATCCACCCTGCATCCCCTCCCTGCCCCCAATAATATACAGGCAACCTCTCTGTATGCAGTTTCCCTTCCTACTCAACCTCCTTCCCACCCCACCCTATTTTTTTTTTCTGTCTGCAGTCTCCCTTGACACTCAATAATATCCAGACAACCTCCCTCATCCTGCCCTATTTCACACTGTCTGCTGTCTCCCTCACTGCCGTATTGATACATTCCGGTTGCTCTTAATATTCATTCGCTCCCTTCCCCACCTCTGCCATATTTCTCCTAATAAAAACGACTGCTTTACTCCCTTATGGTTTTTTTTTCTTCTTTTTCTTTAATCGTTTGCGTGGCATATTTATAAATCTAGATTTTGTAACTTTAATTTGGTTGATATCTTAACACCAAGCAAACAAAAACAAGTTTGTTGTGTTTTATGAAAGCTCTTGGAAATATGATATTTTTTATCTGGTTAACTTTTTTTCTACGGACTACCTAATACAAAAAACGAATGGGATTTATTGTCTCTAAACTTTTACTGTTGACAAGGATCTTTGCCATTTCTTTAGACGTTGGATTCCACAATTTTTTATTTTACCTTCGATATTGAAATTGTTAACCAGTATAGAATATACTTCATCTCTATTCCCGCGACACCATTCGAATTGTTCTTGTTTAACCCAATTCTTGCGTTGGATCACCTTAAAATGATGTCCTTACCTACGAGGGGCGTGAAGTAATGCCCCTGACCCACTTCCAGTTGTCTGATCTAGCTGAAATTTTGCATGTGCAATGATTTATATCTCTGCGGGTTATGTGGCAAATTACAGCTCTGAACTAATTGTGGTTTCTGTTTTACAGGTGTTTGAACTGAGTCAGGTATGAAATGGAACCTGTTGAATGTCGAGCAGTGATCCGGTTTTTGTATTTGAAAGGACGCACACCACAGGAGACTTTTGATGAAATGAAAGAAACATGGTGATAATGTTCCATCATATGACCTTATAAAAAGCTGGCATCGTGAATTCAAACATGGCCAGAAGTCTGTGGAAACAGCTCCCAGACTTGATCGCCCCCCCCCTTCTGCCATTGATGAGGCATCTGTCCGTCAAGTTGACGCTGCTATTTTGGAAGATCGGCACATTACTATTTGCCAAATAGCCCAAGATGTCAAGATTAGTACAGGGTCTGTGAAAACTATCATTCGTGACCATTTGCATATGCATAAGGTGTCTGCCAGATGGATTCCCAGGTTGCTCACACCATTCCAGAAGCGAGAACGCGTCGAGTGCTCAAGAATGAATTTGGATATGTGCCAAGAAGATGAGTCAAAGTTTTTGAAAAGACTGATTGCACAGGATGAAACCTGGGTTCATCACTATGATCCAGAGACCAAAGCCCAGTCAATGCAGTGGAAGCACTTGGACTCACCACCTCCAAAGAAGGCAAGGGTGCAGCCCTCCGCTAGCAAGGTCATGCTCACAGTCTTCTGAGACCAGGACGGAGTAGTGATGACAGATTTCCTGGCAAAGGGTACCACAATTACAGGAGCCTATTATGCTTCACTTTTGAGGAAATTAAGGGAACCTATCAAAATCAAGAGGCGGGGCAAGATCAGCAAAGGTACACTCCTCCTGCAGAACAACGCTCCGACCCACAACTCGCATGTTGCGCCAGATCAGAAGCACGGGCGTGTGGTTATGAAACCTTTCCCCATCCTCCCTACTCTCCTGACTTTCATCTCTTCATCAGCCATGAAGTTGTTTTTGAAAGGAAAGCGTTTCCCAGATGATGCAGCCTTAATTTCTGAAGTCACGTCGTGGTTGGAGGACCAACCTGGGGTGTTCTACAAAAACGGTCTCCAGAGCTGCATCAAACGATGGGAGAAATGCATAACTTTGGGTGGTTCCTATGTAGAGAAAGACTAATAACTGTGCCAAGTTTCCTTGCTCTACTCCTATGGGAAGTAAGTCAAGGGCATTACTTATTGCACGCCCCTTGTATGCTCCTTTTAAAAATATTTTTAATTAATTTTCAATGTATATGCTAAATAGCAAAACTTATTATTTTGCTAAAGACATTTCCTCTGAAGATATAAGCCATGCATTGAAAATCCATGGATTAAGGAAATAACTTTAAATTTCTTGTATCAAATAATAAATTTTGTTTAAAAATTCTATATTTTTACTGCACAAAATTTAAATATATTCTTACTTTGCTCTATCTTGTATATTGAGCTATTTTATTTGGCTGGGATTGTCTTATATAAAAATATTTCCTTACAAAAATAATTTGTAACACTATTAATTTGTGATTCAACTCATCTCACTGTTCGGATATGTATATATATATATATATATATATATATATATATATATATACATAGAAAAATGCAAGCATGAAAAGTAATATAGTTAAGATTAAACTTAGAAAAGTAAAAGGACTAGTTGTTAAAACTGCAAAAGAAAAAGACAAAATATTCTTGTAAAAAAATATATAAATTTATAACTTAAAATATTTCAATAGTACGAATTTATATACAGTTGCGTCCAAAACTAAGGGACAAAATTTTAAAACCTTATATTTGTTAGAAATTACGGGTTTATATTACTGTACACATAGATTCGAAAAAGTTGTCAAAAAACAAATATATAACAAATAAATGTTATCAAAGGCAAGATAAGTTACTTTTCTACCAAACTGGATATAATTTTCGTGTTTTTATTCAATGTAACATGTTTATTCAGCTCGAAAAACATGCAGTGTTTACCGATGTATTGGAAAATTCAAAATGGCGGCTGACTCTCTCTTAAACACGGTAAGTTCGGGAAAAGGTGTTATAAATAATAAACTAGACAAAATACTGTTAGAAATTCGCTCAATATATATTACCGTGACATAGGTTGACATATATTCGGTGTTTTTTTAAATAATATTTTGTCTAGTTTATTTTTTTTTGATTGCCCATTTATTACTACACTGTTGTAGATTTTCCAGAAATCACGAGTTCCTAATTTCTGCACTTCAATGCGTTTCCTGGTGGTTTCAGCATGTTCACTCTTAACTGTTGCTACTTCTTTCTTACAATTACTTCTAGCTTCTATATACTTTGTCTGTTGGTACAGGACTTATGCCGGATAAATCTATGATATGCATGTTGCTTCTGAGCAGTGGCAGCTGCGCAAGTAGAAGTAAACTATTGGGGAGAGTGGGGTTTGTTATAAAACTTCCATGTAAGAACATGTGCTCCAATTGCTGCTTTGAACCAATCAGTAGTCTCATTTACGCACTGTTCTGCAGGAAGAAAAAGATATTTCCCCATGGGGTGCCTCTGATGTGATCTCTAATGGCATCCCAGTCAGCCTTATTGCAGTGCTTTGGCATTTGGAGCAATGGTTCTTCAACTTGGGGTCAAGAGTTTAGAGTGATGTCTATCATTATCACAACATGATCAGCATTCCCGAGTGGGTAATGCGTATTTGTTACACAATCCTCAGGAACTGTTGTCAGAAATAGATCCAGAAGTGAGGCTTGCTGGTCCTAATGATCTGGGAAACAGGTCGAAAATGTTACTGTCTGTCGAGGAATGGGATATAGCAAAGTTATGGATGACACTACCAGCTGTATCAGTGTAGTTATAGAAGCCAAGCCAATTTCTGTGGTGGGCGTTAAAGTCATCAAATACATGTATTTGGGCGCTAATGTCAAGGGAGAGTGCTACAACTATGCCGGCTAAGACATGATTGATTATAGTACAGTCCTGGGTTGATGGAGAGCGATAAAGGAAATACAGGTAGCTAACGTTATGTTGTAAAGTTTGTTTAAAGCATATAAAGACTTGATCACCTGATTTTAGTTTAGATTCCCTAGACATAGGGAGGGTGTTACGAATATAGACTCCAAGTCCATGCATGTATCAGTCAGAGTTTTACGACAAAGTGGAAGATAACTAGACATGTTAAAGTGGTTAGATGGGATGGAGGAGTGCAAGTTAGTTTCACTTAGTGCTAAGATATCCAGGGAGTTTGCTAGGAGAAACAATTCGACATCATCTAAGTTAGCTCTAAGTCCACGGATATTTGTAAATGCAAGCCTCAAAGGAGGCGGGGAATTCTTTAAGTGTGTGTCTGGTTTAAACATTTTTTTTGGATTGAGCTGTTATTTTATTTTGTAGTTTCAGATCTAGGATAAGGTGCTATACAAAACGGATGTGCATTGCCACCACCATGCAACACACGTAGACCATCAGCCAGTTCCTCATCTACAGGAATATGGCCTCGCTAAAGCTCACCAGAGATGAGTGCATGACCCCTTTCCATGCGCAACATTGCACTACAAATATCCTGACATTATACAACTGATGAGAGAGCAGCCGCTCTAAGTGCCACCAAAGAGTTAGGGCTCCTGTACTCTAAGTCGGAAACAGCAACCAGCAACTGTCAAACCAGTACTCTCAAACCTGTTCGACAGCATATATGGCGAACAAGCACTCCGAAGATGGCCAGCTGTAGGGGAAGGGAATGAGGCAAATGTGGGGGACGGCATTCATTGCCCTAGTCAGAAAACAAGGCTAAGCACTGGACGTCTCTAATGAGTCCCTGCGGCTGCACCTCCGCTCCTGGCTAATAGCCAAAGAAGGAGTATGGAAGCCGGGTGATAGGCAGAGCCTATCTACTCCTTAAGCAGTTTAGGTTTGTAAACCGGTGATTTGATCAAGTCACCAGCTCTAGGGAGGTTGTCCGCAAGGACTAAGGGGCCTCCCTCCCCCGTTTGGTGCCAATGCGTATGAGGTCAGTGGCACAGGTTTACAAATTGGAGTCTTCTTTCCAGATGGATGACCTGACCAGATCTACCAGTCCATCAGCACCAAAAGGGTTTTCCCCATGTCTGGTTTCAAAGCCAGGTACTTCTATGCCCTTGAAGTGATAGTTTGGATTAATAGAGTTAGTATCAAAGAATTAGTATCTGCTTCGAAGTTACACCCCTCAGAATAGGATTAAAATTGGAAGATGTGGTTACGTTTTTAAAGGAGGTATCTATGAGTATGGGGTGTAGATTTATGAGTTAAGCAAAGATCAAATATGCTTTGTGGATTAGTGACTAATTGGAAATTATAGTGTAAGGGTTAGGGTGCATTTCGAAATGTGCTTTAAGTGTTAGCTTTCATGTAAAGATAATCACCAGTACTTTATCTCATCTAAGTGAAAGAAAGATATAGTTGCTAGTTAATACAGATCACTAATAATCTGGGCACAAACTGTGGCTATTAGTTATCTATTTTATAGATATTCTATAAAGTATAAATATAGGTTAAGCTAATGCATGCCTTAGCAATAGAAATCTATAGATGTTTAGTATTTATCGATTTTTAAAGAGTCAGCCTACTAAAGTTTAAGACAAGGAGCTAAACCTCCCTCCTAAAGTACATGCAAAGTATGTGATTTTATATCAGCTTGGGGAGAAGAGCAATTGGTTTTTTGTCCAGTTGGAACAGGAGAGATGACATACTTACAAAAATACAGCATTTATATACAGTAGCGTCCAAAACTAAAGGACAAAATTTAAAAACCTAATATTTGTTAGAAATAACAACTGTGAAAAGCTTAAATTTTGACAACTGGTAGTTGTTATCATCCATAATAACATACTAAAATTTGAATCATTTACAAAGGATAGAAAAAGAATTATAACAATTATTTATTTATTTTCAAAATAGAAACGTCCAAAAGTAAGGGACAAAATTGAGAAAAACAAATATTAGGTTTTAAAATGTTGTCCCTTAGTTTTGGAGGCTACTGTACAATATAGATATACAGGAATTTGGGATGATTTAGGAATATAAGGATTTTTAATGTTTATCATGCAAAACAGACAGGTGTCTTGGAGGCAAGTATTATTACTTCAAAGCAAACATTTTGAAATGACATAACAGTTATTTTAGTAACATATATTAGTAACAATATACATGTGGCCAGTATAGGCCTTATATTTAAACATTACACTTAGTCATAGAATGATAAATTATGATTTCCAAAAAGAGAGAAGAAATATAAGTAAATAAGAGCAGGAAAACAGGTTTGGTGAATAAGCAATAACTTAATTGCTTCCTAAGCAGTAGTTTGCACAATTTAGCAGTTTTTGTATGGTTTTGCTTTTATTTTTGGAGATATATTTTGTACAGTACTGTAATGCTTCTACTTCATCATAAACAGATATTTTGGTCTGTCAGATCACTTAAAATCTGGACAGCTGTTTTCGTTTTGGTTGTGACGTCACATAGGATCAATGAAAATTCTGTCTTTGAGTAGATAACAATCGGATATACTCTGATAGTTATCCAGTCCCTGAATCTACTAAAATTTGGCAATTGGATTAGTCCAGGATCGATCCGGAATTACAATCTTATCCACTCTCGCCAAAAAACGGGCATAAATCAATAAGAAGCAACCTATGGAACTATAGCCCTTTATAGCTTTTCCTTACTTTTTTTTTTACATAGGAGTCATCACTTATCAAGGCCTGGAGGCCAGTTGAGGATAAGGGTTAATGAGTGCACAGAAGTCAATGGGATAATATCGTAGTAATCGTTAGTAGTGGAAATTTGTAAAATTGGATTATTTAAGGGGAATGGCTCATCAAGAATTTGTTTATGTTAGACTTGAATATAACCAAATTGTATTCAGCTGGAAAGCAGGCAAATGGAAGAGAGTTCCACAGGCATACAGTTCTAAGAAAGAAGCTTTGTTTATGGAATCTAGGTTTAGGTTTAGGCACAGATAAAGAGTTGGGGAAATTATTGATAGTGGTTTCAACTAGACGAGTGTTTTTTCGTGAAAGTTTGGCGAGGAGGGGAGGGGCATTGATTAGAGCCCAGATGAGCATCTGCTATGAAAATAGTGATAAAGCAGAGACAGGCTCGCAGTGTATTTTCTGTGGGAAAGAAGTTGCGGGGAAGAGAAAAGGGCATCCCTCCTACTAGGTTACAAAGTCTATTTTGTACTCTGTCAAGGCAGGATAAAGTTTTTCCGGCAGCTCCTGCCCAGATGTAGCAACAGTACTCCATCTTTGGATGTACCTAGCTCTTATATAGGTAGAGAATTGCATCAGCAGTGATATATCTATCATTTTTCCAGCAGCCTTGGCAACGGATTTGATGTACGTGTTCCATCTCAGATCAGGAGTAAAGGTCAAGCCCAGAAGCTTGTCAAAACATGGAGCCTCACCAAGATGAGAGCCATTCATTTCAATTGATGTCAAATAGGGGATCAGAGCTTGATGATGTAAAGATAGAAGCTTGATTTTAGATGCATCAAAATAAACCAGCCACTTCTTTCCCCATTGCACCACATGCTCCAGATCAGAGGAGAGAGAATCAGAGAGGACTTGGTCATTTACAGCCTTTGATATGCTGCCATAGATGGTAGTGTCATCATCATAAATGTCTACGAATGATCTTAGGATGTGATTTGGAAGATCATTTATGTAGATCAGGAAGAGAGTTGGGCCCAGGATGGGCCTCTGAGGGACTCCAGAATTAATACTGTGAGATTCTAATTTCTGCCCATCAACAACTACTCTTATGAACCCAGAGAGAAAGAAATGATTTAATAATTAAGAAAACTTTCCAGCTATACCGTAGCTGGAGATCTTGTGAAGTAAGCCTTTATGCCATACCCTATAAAAGGTCTTTGATATATCAAGAACAATCGCCCCAGAAAAGAAGGCTCCATCGAGAGATTCACTAATCCTATGAGATATAATCGTAAGCACATCTGCTGTAGATCTAGAAGAATGGAAACCATATTGCATGTTGCTAAGAAGGTTATTTTTGCTAAGGTGGTTTACTATTTCTCCATTTAACATGGATTCCAGCAACTTACTCATGACGCACAGGAGACTTATTGGTCTGTAGTGAGAGGAAGATGCCCGATCACCTAAATTCTTAAATACAGGGCATACTGATGAGGTTTTCCGGGGTGTTGAGAAGCAATTCTCCTGAAGACAATGCTTAAACAGCCTTGTAAGTAGGGGAACTTGTTCTGGTTGAAGCTTTTTCAGCACTATAATTGGAATGCCATCAGGGCCAGTTGCTTTACTGGAATCAAGGTTTTTGATTAGCTTCGCAACATCACACACAGCTATTTGTATGTCGCATAGTGTGTTTTCTGATACAAGAGGAAATACTGGGGACTGGCGGCCTTGGTTGCATAGGGTATAATTAGTTGCCAAGTTCTTAGCAAAAAGTTTGGCTTTGTCTGATGCTGAGGGAGGCCTTTTCAGTCATGGTTGACAACCTTCCTGGAGCTGGTGACTCGAACAAATTCCTAGTTTGCTAACCTAACTTGCTTAAGGAGTAGATAGGCTGTCTATCGCTGGCTTTCACACTTTTTCTTTGTTTACAGGGTGATCCCCCCTCAAAAAAAAAAAAAAAAAAAAAAAAAAAACGGGCTCCAACTCTAATTAGGCCCCTTTTCTTAGTGTTTTGTCTGAATGAAATGAAACTTTGGTCATAACTAGTTTATTATATTCAAAACATCATATCAAAACACTAGGGTCTTTGGCCTTTTCTTCTCCGTTCTACAGCATATGTTCTAGATGGCCTCCATTTAGCTTTTGTTTTTTTGGGTCACCCTATATTAGCCAGACCAGAGGTACAATACAAGGGACTCACCAGAGCCACCTTGTGCTTGACCTTGTTTTCTGACTAAGACATTGAACACCGTCCCCTTATGCCCTATTTTAAATTTCACTCTTTCTCTCAGAAACTGAGAAAATTGATTTTGCTTGCATTTGCATGCCACTTGTGCTCACATGACTTATTTGGGCCGGACTTGTCTGAAAGGTTGAGAGTAACTGATTGACAGTTTGTCTGGCTGCTGTTTCCGACTGACAGTACAGGAGCCCTAACTCTTTGGTAATGCTTAGACCGACTGCTCTGTCATCACTTGCATAATATCAGGATAGTTGTAGTGCCATGTCGCGCATAGAAAGGGACCCTGCTGCTATATTTGGTGGGCTTTCATGAGACCACAACTTCTAGACAAAATTCAGCTAATGGACCACTGTGTGTGTATACTTGGTGTCAAAACTGGCCCACTTTGCTCAACACTCTTCCCCTAACCTGACATTAAACAAAAATGTAATGAAATGACAACCAAAACAAATATCATGATAAAACCAGACAGTCACCCAATCAAAACTAATTCACCTCCACCCTTGAGGCTCGCTTTCACAAATATCAGTGGGCTTTAGAGGTAATCTAGATGATGTAAAGTTTTACCTTTTTGTAAACTCTCTGGATATCTTAGCATTAAGTGAAACAAACATACACTCTTCAATCCCCTCTAACTACTTTAACATGACAGGATACCTCCCTCTTTGCTGTAAGGACTCGGATAGATATATGCACGTGCTTGGAGTCTATATCCGTAGCACCCTGCCTTAAACTAGAGAGAAAAATCTTGAATCAGATAAACAGACTTTTATGTGCTTTCGACTAACATTTCATCATTGTGTTAGTTACTTATATTTTCTTTACCGTTTTTTCTCAAGTCAGGATTGTACTATAATCGGTCATGTCACTGATAGTTTGGATGCAGCACTCTCCTTGGATAGTAATGCCAAAATACATGTTGGTGACTTTAATGTCCACTATAAAAATTGGCTTCGTTTCTCAGGTTACACAGATGCAGCTGGACGCTCTACTTATAGCTTCTCTATAGTCCATTCCCTCACACAAACAGTGATGTTTCCAACTCGCCTACCAGATCGTGAACCTCAGCAGACTTCACTTCTAGACCTATTCCTCATCACAGTACCTGAGGATTGTGTGACCAATGCCCACAGTCCACTTGGAAACACAGAGCATTTAGTGATATCAGTTGACATCACATTTAAATCCCAACCTCAAGATGAGGAACCATTGCTCAAAACAAGGTACTACAACAAAGCTGACTGGGAAACCATTAGAGAACACATGCCGCATGGACCGATATCTTCTCTCTTCCTGCTGAACAGTGTGTGAATGAGAAAACTGAATGGTGCAAAGTGGGCATTGAAGCACATATTCCTACATGGAAGTATTATAGCAAGCCCCACTCACCCCCATGGTTCACTGCTGATTTTGCAGCTGCCATTGCACAAAGACAGCATACATTCCGCCAGTTTGTACATCATAAGTCAAATACAAATAGGCAAAATTCGTAGATGCTAGAAATCATTGTAAGAGAGAAATAGTGACAGTCAAAAGAAGGCATGCTGAAATAATCAGGGAATGCATAGAATTGGAAAAGATAAGAACTTGTGATTTCTGAAAAATCTATAATAGTGTAGTGAATAAAGGGAAATCAGTAATTCCTTCACTGAGCAACAACCAGAAGGTTGCATGTACAGCAATGAAGAAGGTGGAACTGGTTGCTTGGCAATTCGCCTCCAACTCCACTTTAGAGCCAACAAACAACTCCCTCCCAAATTTTCCTATGCCGACTGAAGCCACATTAGATCATGTAAAAATCACCCATTCTCATGTCTGCAATATCATCAAAAACTTAGACACCTCAGAGGCCTGATCTCATCCCTGCATTACTAATTAAGAAATGTTCACCTGAGCTAGCCCCTATACTTTCCAAGCTCTACAATAAATGCCTTGCTGAATCTTGCCTCCCTAATAGCTGGAAGATGGCCTCTGTAGTACAGGAATTCTAGTGAAAGTACAGACCCTCTCATTTATCGCCTCATTAATCTCTTCCCCTATTCGTTAAAATATTTGAGACCTTAATTAATCAAGCACTAGTTCACCACCTCACAAAAGCAAATCTTCTCTCTGACAAATAATATGGATTCAGGCAATGTTATTCTACTGCAGATATTTTAACATTCATTTCTGAATGCATTTACCATGTATTGGATAAGGCAGGTGGAGCCACAGCTGTAGCCCTTGATATATTCAAGGCCTTTGACAAAGTCTGGCACAAAGGGCTGCTAATGAAAATTAAATCATACGTTATAATTGGATGTATACTAAATATAATTAGATCCATCTTAGACAATAGAAACGTACAGGTTATCATTGACGGACGTACGTCCAAGCAGCATAACTTTAATGCAGGCGTACCTCAAAGGTCGATCATTATTATTCCTGATATTCATAAATGACCTCCCCAATAATATTGTGTCCGAGATGGGTACATTTGTTGATGATACAACGGTCTATAACATGCATGAGGGAAGAACAGATGTACATAAATCTAAGACAATGGTAGAATCGTTAGAAAATTATGGAATGGGGCCACAAATGGATGGTAACATTTAATGCGAGTAAAATGAAGTTGCTCTCCTTTAACAATTACAAGACGCCCCTCCAATCACCTATATCGATGACAAATAACACCTTACCTGAGAATTCTACCTTCAAACTCCTCAGCCTAACATTTGCACGCGATATAATCTGGAACAAATACATAGAGGACACTGAAAGACTTCTGCAAAAAAGGTGGGTTCCCTCTATTGAGCTAGAAGACTATTTACACTTGAGAGTTATCAATCTAACCTGTCCCAACTAAGCTCCAGCCCTTGTCCCATCGCTGCAATGTTGCATCTCTCTGCCCGTTTTACAAATATTTTAATGGAATGTGTTCTGATGAACTCGTTGCACTTGTACCCCCCCCCCTCGCCATACATATCCCTGACAAACCCGCTTAGCAATAACATCTCCCTCCTTCACTGTTGAGATCCCTAGATGCCAGAAAGCTTTCTATTCTAATAGTTTCTTCCCTTGAACAGCTAGACTGGAATTCCCTTCCTGCTACCTGTTCCCTGGTCATACTGATATGCAGAAGTTAAAATGTTACATAAACCAACATCTTGTTAATCTTTCCTACACAGTCCCAAATCGTAGCCTTTTACGCCCAAGTGGTGATATGCCTTGTTAGGAGTAGATGGGAGTAAAAAAAAAAAAAAAATTTATATATGAGTATATTTATCATACAAGTGAATAGATTCCCACATAGAAGTCGGAGTCGGTATTCTAGGAGTTGGAGTTGGACTTTTACCATCCGATTCCGCAACCCTGGTTGTGACCCAAAGAGACCACAAGTACATGTAGTATCATTTTATTTTTAAACATCTTAAGATTTTGTAGATGTCAATGGTTACCATTCGACCACCCAGAAGCTGATTATTAGATATATCCACTGGAAATAATGACTACACAGTGTCCATTACTACTTTTCTGAAATAGGTTGGTTTCATAACTTATGAAACCAGATAGTCAGATTCCAACCAGAGATATTTTCTATTCTGTCCACCCATTTTCCTTTGGCTGAGCATCACCTTCAACATCATATGCACCACTAAAACATGCAGCATGCTAAAGGTTTACAGTCAAAGGATGCCATAATTATTGTTCTGCTTACGTTTCTGAATTTTTTCAGACGAGTATTGATTATTTGTATCATTTGGATTCATTGGACTACTGTTCTCATCTTAAGTGTGATTTTCACAAATTTCAGTCTATGTAACCTCCAACCTTCTCCAGGTTATCTTGTCAAACTCAGGAAATTTGGATAGAATTTTGAACGGAACTCTTTACTTACTTCATGGGCGTAGCAAGAACCTGTGGCACAGTCATAAGATTGGGAAAAATTAATTGTATTCTTCTGAAGGTTGAAGGTTCAATTCTCAGTGTGGATGACTGAGAAATACAACTGTGAATTACCAATCCAATCATGGCTGACAGAACAAGAGCATGCTAACCCTGTGAAGTAAATAAATGGTTCCATTTGAAATTCTGTCCTAATTCCTAAGTTTAACAGAAACATTCCCAAGTTCGGCAAGATACACCTGAAGGTCAGAGTTACATCAACCCAAACATGAAAATCACACTCGGGAGGAGAACAGTCGGGTCCGATGAATCCAAATACAAGGATTCATTATTCTTATTATGTTCTCATTCCGTCAGCCATCACTGGATAGAGGTCCTAATTAATTCATAATTGTATTTTCCGGACACCCACACTGAGAATTGAAATAATTGTCCGCAAGGAGCCGTGGCGCAGTGGTTAGAGTACTTGGAAAAATCAATTGTGAAAGTGATATTCTAACTGTTGAAAGTTCAATTCTAAGTGTGGGTGACTGAAAAATACAATTGCAAATTACTTAGGACCTCTATCCAGTCATGGCCAACGGAATGAGAGCATGCCACCTATGAAGTAAATAAAGGGTTCCGTTCAAAATTCCATTAAAAATTCCCAAGTTCGATAAGATACACTTGAAGATCGGAGGTTATATCTACCGAAACATTGTGAAAATAGCACCCAAGATGAGACCAATAGTCCAAAGAATGTAAACACAAAAATATTGTGCCGTTATTAAATGCGCAGAAGGTTGTAGTAATAGTAACCAGAAGTAGTAGCTAGACATCATTAGATTTAATGTCAAATCTCAAATTAAACTTAATGTTTTCATTTTTACCTTTGGCAAGGTTACTTTTTTTAGCCTAGTTTGTTTGCATACAGCCTAGGGTCCACATCGCTTGATCAATTGTCACCAAACTTTGTCAAAATATCAGTATGGTTTAACTAAAAGCTGATTTAATTTGGAGACGTCTAAGTCGAAGGAAAAAGTGAAAGTCACATTTTAGGTGATATTTTTTTTCTTGATCGTAGAGACATACTACTTGATCCATATTGAAATCCTGCATCTTGTTATGAGCTTGAAAAGATTGGTCATAGTAAAAATTCATTTTTGAATTTAAACTTCCAATTTTTCCAAATCTGATACACAAGTAATAACAGTAATCAACATGCAAAATTTCTCATCAATTTTGAATTAACGTTTCTATGGCATTATTTTCAAAATGTTACAATTTCATTAAACACACGTTTTATTTTCATGAACGCGCATTTTGCACACGTGTTATCACTCGTGAGTAATCACAAAACCAAATCAAAATATTCTTATGCATATATATGTACAGCAGTTTATACGTGCTGATCAATTGTTTTTATTATTGTCACTTCTTTCCATTGTCTTCTGACAAGTGGCCCTGATCCTCTCGTGGTTGTTGGCAGCCTCGTCTGTTTAGCTGGATGAATAAAACTACTCGTGCATGAAACACAATAGAGACTTGCTGAGTTTTTAAAGGTTTTATTTAGAGTAAGAATTTACTCATGAAAGAATAGACCAATATAACTAATTATTTTACTAATTACTCTTAAGAAAGGTTGATGACAGTATCAAAGTTTGTGTAAGACATTACTGTTAGATAATAATAATAAAAAAAAAAAAAAAATTGCTGGTAAAATGTATGCATGAGTGTTCTATTCCATTTAAAAAATAAAACTGAAAACTTACTCATAGAAGTAATTATGATGGGCTATCATTCTCTCAATCTTTCTATTGAGGTGATAAAATGTTTTGAAAATTTTCAAACAGACCAATATACACCAGAAATTACTGAGAGTATTGATGTATGTGGTTTGTTACCAAACAACCATTTAGGGAAGAGGGAAGAGGAACACTGACTTTACCAAATTTAGCCAGTTACAGATTGTGATGAAAGTTGCTGTGCATTTTTGTGCACATGCAATGATATGTGTGTATAAGATATCAAAGTGGCACTTATCTTAGGTGGGTTGAACCAGTTTCCTACCAAGGAGGAAGTTTCATGAGTATGAAATCTATAAGCGGCCGCCAGTGCAAAGGTGTTGACATCCTCCTACATATAGCACCTAGTATTCAGAAATAGTTACCCATCTGGTACTGACCAGGCTTAATGTTGCTTAACTATATGTGTCTATAGTAGTGACTGTTTAATTAGAGCAATGAAAAAGTTAAGATTTTAAATAAACAGACAATCATAAGGTAGTAATGTTAAATCTAAAATCAACCAGTCATAGATTATGATGAAAGTCCCAAGAATGTATTTGAAGTGGATAATCAGCTGTAATCTAAATAAGCCAATTAAGTAGAATAAAGAATAGAAAGTATTTAAAAAAAAAAAAAAAAAAAAAAAAAGGGGGCGGGCTTATGTAAATGGTGCATTTCAGGTGAAAACATGTTCTTATGTGTCATGTTGAAATGTTGAAATTAATACAAATTCCAAAATATGAAAAATGATCTACTAGATGATGTGCTAGAAGTATTTAAAAAAAAAAAAAAAAAAAAAAAAAAAAAAGTCACAAATATGTTCAGAGATCTTGTGTTTAAAAATAGTATGTAGTTATTTAGTCAAAATAATCGATTGTAGTTATCTCTCCCTGGACCTTGAAAACTTTCCAACATACGATAAAACTTTTAACTTGATTTTTACTTGCAATTATTTTTTGTATTAGATCATTTTTCATAGTTTCTGGAATCTATACTAATTTCAATATGACACGCCTGAAATGTGTTAGTTTAAAAGAGCCACACTCTATAAAATAATAAATTTCTGTTAAGATTTTGAAAGCAAAGAAATAAGATTTACTCTATCCTTGAACCACAGCAACATTACTGAATTTTGATGACAGTGGGGTTATCATTGAAAAATAGCAAATTATCATTGGTAGAAGAACTAAAATAATGGCATCACTAATAATTCATCACTTTTTATATATATATATATATATATATATATATATATATATATATATATATATATGGAGGCCACCACTTCCGGAAGCCACTCGGGGATAAGGGTTACTGCGTGTACAGTAATCAATAGGATAGTATCGTATTACTCGTTAGTAATGGAGATTTGATAAAGTGTCTTACTTAAGAGGGCGGTTCATCAGGAATTTGTTTATGTTGGACTTGAAGACATCCAAGTTGTGTTACATGATAAGGGCTGTCCCCTTTTCATGTAAGTAAAAAAAAAAATAGGGAATTAGTTAAATGTAAATATGAAATATGATAGTCAAGGATTCGAACTTGCGAAGCTAGACTTGGAATTGAGAATTCCAATCATAAGTTAAAATAAACACAGAATGTTATTATAAATGGAATGTCCAGTTAAATTGTAGATTCTGTTAAAATATTTAATATATTATAATTTGGATGGAAACTATTTACATTCTTAGAAAGAAAACATAATAGAAATATTCCTTTACGAAACAAAGAGAATGGAAAATGTTATTGTAAAGTGAGTTACGTAAAATTAGGTTAGAGAAGGATTCATGCCATGGGTCTCATATACACGTGCTCGGTCATGCAATGACGTCATAAGTTATGAATTTAGTTAGCTAAGTGAGAATCAGGATCAGTCAGAGAGAAGAAGCGAGAGGAGTCAGATCAGAGAAGCAGAGAGGTTCAGACCGATTCTTGGTTCGAGTCAAGGCACCCTCTAGGAAGCGAGAGGTTTTTAGAGATAACCATGTAAAACTTTGAATCCCTGAAATACAGAATCATTTCTGACTGGTCGAAGAATAAATGATCATCATGTTTTTTATAACTGCCGTCTTTCTGTGTTCATCATTACAACGAGAAAGGTAACGTGTTTATATTATATGTACAACTGCCAAACGTAAATGTCAAACGCACTCTCAGTCTATCTATCAAGATATTAAAAAATCTCTTCTAGTTGAATTACAGGCTTTGTGCTCTTGTACTAACATGTACACTGTCTATTATATATATGCAGAACTGTCTCTCTTTATATGTACCCTGTCTCTATATCTCACTAATGTCTCCATCTCGCAACAACATGAACACTCCTAAGACTGTCTATCACTCTAAGACTCTTACAACATGAACAACAAATAAGTCGTCATCTAAATAAGAACAACGAAACATACTCACATATTTGGTACTTCGAAAATAACACAATATAATAGTTGTAGTCAGGTGGGAAACAGGCAAACGGAAGACAGTTCCACAGGCGTGCACTTCTAGGAAAGAAGCTTTGTTCATGGAATCTACGTTTTGATTTAGGCACAGATAAAGATTGAGGAAAATTTTTGACAGTGGATGGGTGTTTATCGTGAAAGATTGACAAGGGGGGGGGGATCAGAGATTGGAGCTCAGACGAGCACTTCCCATAGAAATAATGATAAAACAAAGACAGGCTCACAACATCTCTTCTGTGGGAGAGAGGTTGCAGGGAAGAGGAAAGAGCATCCTCTACTAAGCCACAAAGTCTATTTTGTACTCTGTCAAGGCAGGATAGGCTGTTTTTAGCAGTTCCTGCCCAGATGTGGTAGCAGTTGGGGGGGGGGGTCATCAGTGATAGATTTTTATCCATCTAAGCAGCTACCTGTATCCATGATAGATCTCATTCTAAATCTCCATGAAACTATCCTGATCATCTGCAAAGCTTCCATACGATGTGATCTCTCTGCAGCAATTCTTTTAAAGACAATTTTGGTTGGCCTATTCCTTGGCCTTTGCCTACCAGGAATTTCTGAATTTATAACCAGCTTGATCGCACCATTCGAGTGTTCCATGCATATTTTGTCTTTCTATTAATAACATCAATGTTGAGGAGGCAGAGTTGTTCCAGTTAGAGTAGTGAAAGAGTTTACATTTAGGTTCTTGTCCAGAAGTCACCCCATATTAAAAAAAACAAAAGTAAAAAAAATTTTATGCTGTACATACCTATTATGAAAACGAAAACATTCCAAAAATCATGTAAATTGATCACGTAGTCTTATTTTTAAATAAGAAAATCAAATTTTATGAATAAACGAATCTCCCCACATAATTTTGAAAACAAAACAAAGGGAGGTTATTCAACAATAATTCAAATTTGCAGAATTTTTGTTGTAATGCCTACAAATTCCCATTGCTTAAAAATTATTTTCTTTATAAAAATAAAACTACTTGAACAATTTATATGATTTTTGGACAATGATATTTTTGTTTCGTCATGGGTACTTACATCGTACAGATTTTTGTTTATTTTTGTCTTAATATAGGGGTAATTCTGGACAAGAACCGAGATTCACAGTAGGCAATCATCTGAAATATTAAGTTTAGATTTAAAATAAATCATCTTGTAAAAAAAAAAAAAAAACTCAGTTTGATTTAAAAGAAACATTTTTAATGACTTTTGGCACAGATCTTTTAAAAATACCATTAAAACAAAAGATCAACAAAATCCACACAATCAAAGCAAATTTAATGAATACAACAGAGAAAAAGAAAAAAGTCAACAGATTCACTAACGATAAAGTGTGTATAAATATATATATATATATATTACATATCTTAGTCCTTTCACTATCATTATTTACCTCTTAACAATATTTCCGAGTTGAGGTATTGTTGCTATTTAAAAAAATCTTTCATGTTTTGGACCGTCATGCTCTCCAGTTTTATTCAGATGTTTATAGTTAATAATCTTTTAGTTTAAAACAGAAACTGTTATATACCCATGGGGCGTAGACTTCTCAGTAATAAAGGTTACACTTTGAAACTGCCACCACCTACAACAAAAAACTGCATCTGAAAAAGGTCGGAGAGAGTGCAGCGGCTAAACAACTAAGATGAGGATAACAGTTGTTAGAAATGTGTAAATAATCAAAGTATTTACTTTCCTTGCCATTTCATTGGGATTACATATAACGAGATGGCTCTGGCATTCTCATAAAAGACCCAGCATTATTAGCCGAGGGGTAAGGACAACGTCCGCTGCTAGATTCATTCCAGCGAAAACTGGACTGGTGAAAATCAGTCATAGGAGGAGCGGGTTGATTTCTATTCTGTATCAGTTCTGACATTTTTTCTGCCTTCACCCGTTTCAGATGGGCCTGTGTCCGTTTAGGAATGTATTCATCAAGAAATTGTTCCGTCTCACTTTTCTTGTCCAGGTAATCTTCGGCTAATTTCTGAAGGTAGAAAAGAAATTAGTTATTCTGTGTTTCCTTGAACAAAAGAAAAAGGGAAGATGAAAGAAAATTGAACTGAAAAAAAAAAAAAAAAAAAAAAAAATGTAAGGAAAAGTGAAAAAGTAAAGTAAATGAAAAAGAAATTAAGATAAAATGTAGAAATGAAAGAAAAAGAAAAATGAAAAGAAAATTTTAAAGAATAAACTTTAAAACATACAACAGGGATTTAAAAAGACTATACCTATTTCATTATGCAATTATCAAGTATTGTCATTGAATGAATGACTATTTAAAAGAGTATTCTACATTTTAAATGGCTACCATAGAAGTATTGTAGTCGCGTTATTCCTATAGTAAAATTCAGTCATTTATTGGTCTCCTGATTTAGCAGAGAGGAACCTAGGTTTTCAGTAACATCCATGCGTCTTATTCTGGACAATTGCCAGATAACTGTCCATTAGTTTTTCCTGAAATTTTGCCACAAATTGTATTTCATTAAATAGATGTGCACAGTAAAAAAATTTTTTTGCAAAAATTCCTGTTGTGTCCCCAGGAACTCAAAAATGCCCCAAAATGGCCAAAAATGACATGTTTTGCCCCATAACTTTTGATCCATCCATTAGATTTTTCTGAAACTTGGCCAAAATGTGGAGCCCATTGTTCTTAATATAAATCCAATATGGGTGACCCTGGCAAAATTTTGGTTTGCGTCTACAAGAACTTTTAGTGCAAAAAACACCCCTTTTTGTGGCTCTTTTTTTCATATTTCTCAACAACTTTGATATGTCTGACTATAATATAGTGGTTTTTAACGGTAGTCAACTCCAATATACATGTGTTAAGGCCTGAAACTGCACTGTTATTCATTTACACTGGGATTCAGCGTATCCAGGGGCTCAAAAGAGGTCACTAATGCCCCAAATGGCCCAAAATTACACTTTTTGACTCGTAGCATTTGATCCATCTATTCGATTTTCTTGAAACTTGGCCAAAATGTGGAGGCCATTGTTCTTAATATAAATTCAGTATGAGTGACCCTGATAAAATTCTGGTTTGCATCCCTCTGGGACTTTTAGGGCTATAAAAAAAAAAAAAAAAAAAAAAAAAAAAAAAAAAAAAAAAAAAAAAAAAAAAAAATGCCTTTTTGGAAGTGTTTCTTCATATTACTCAAAAATCTATATAGTGGTTTTCCATGGTGCTGAATTCAAATAAACATGTCTTAAGGCATGAAACTGCACCGTTTGTTCATTTTCACTGGGATTCGGCGTTCCTAGGTGCTCAAAAGGGGATCACAAATGCTCCAAAGTTGCAAAAAAATGACACTTTTTACCCCATAACTTTTGCCCCATCCATTAGATTTTTCACACTTCTCACATTCATCATTTCTTCACTATTTTTTTTTGTGGTGTCATCTCACATGCAACACCAGAGGGGGACCATGCGCACACAGCCTATTTACTCTTGGAATGAAGAGTTCAACAAAAGCCATTCTGTGCAGTTGAGTTTGTGAAAACAATTTGGTTGATACAGTGCATAATTTTTTAAGGCAATTAGAGTTTAATTAAAACAATTTCAGGAAAGTGTATGTCTATGTAAAGGTTAGTTTTGTTTTATTGCTTATTAATCCTTTTTGGGTTACTTAATACGGAATCCAGTCATTTTCAAAAAGTTTTATGCTTCAAGTTCTTTATATCTTCAAATATTTACTCGTGTTTGGTGTGGTTTTGTTGAAGAAAATTTTTTTTGATTTTGACATGATAGAGTTTTGCAAAGATCAAGGAAGAAACAATAACATCAATGTTTGGTACATTTTAGGTCAGGAAGCTAGTATCTTCAGACAGCCTGACCTGATAGCATCAGGTTGCAATGCAAAAGAAAAAGTCCAGGATGATTACTTTCGGAGGAACAAGTGAGAATATATGTAACATTTGAGAAAATTCTACATAAGTTTACAAATCAAGCTAGTCGTTAGCATGCGATCCATCAATCTACAATTTAGCTTGTGCTAAGACTTGTACATATGAAACTTTATAGATAATGCCTTTTTCAGGTACTAACATTAACAAGAGGGAGGAGATGGAATTTTGAAAATTTGATGCGCTTTGTTCCTTGCTTGAGAGATTCTCAGACTTCACTGTGCGTAATTATTTTTTGTGGAAATACATATAAGATCGCATTTATGTTCTACTGCTACCCACTAACCTTGATGACCATAAATATTAAATAACAATACTCAAATCAGTTGATGATGATATGCTGCAAGTGGTGGCCATATGGAAAACTTCTAAGATTGGAAATAAAACTTGATTTGAAGTTAAAAAAAAAAGTGATTTAGTTAAATAGTGATTCTATTCCAAATTCCCTGCTTCCAATTTTTTTTAAAACCTCTAAATATTTAGTTATTGGGCTGTTTTTAGTTTTTTTGATTACCATAAAAACATAGGTAATATATGCATATATTTTCGCAAATGTAAAGACACTTTTTGGGGAGGAGGGGGATATAAATTTTAGTTTTATTGATAGGTTAAAATCAATAAACATTTATCGTTTTATCCTTAGTATCAGCATAGGAAAATCATTTTAAAAAAAACCCAAAAAACTATAGAATCATTTTTGGTATCAGAATACAGGCCCAAATTTTTCCGATTCCAATATTCCAAAAAAGTTCCAATGTTTCCAATTCACGATTCCAATTAATCATCCCAACATTACTAATATTGCTTTTGAAATAAGTCTGTCAGGATTTTTTTTTTTATTACATTTTCACCCCAAACAAGGCAAATTGCCACTTTGGTGTAGGGGGCTACTATCAGGGGCAGCAACTACTGGGGCACTATGTTGGGATTTGGGCAGCAATATCAATACTATTAAGAAAAACATGACTAAAAATAATTATCATGGCCAGCTAAATATTCTTTAAATAAAATAAATATGACTGTTATTTAGTTAAAATTGTAGCAATTTAATTAAAACAATAAATACATCTTACCATAAAAATAATCATTAGTGAAAAATTTTTCAAATTATTAAAGTGAATGTCACTTTGAAGAATTGAAATTGATATTTTAAATTGGTGAATACAGTTTTGTGCACACAAAAAAAGAAAAAAAAAAAAAAAGAAAAAAAAAGAAAAAAAAAGAAAAAAAAAGAAAAAAAAGAAAAAAAAAGAAAAAAAAAGAAAAAAAAAGAAAAAAAAGAAAAAAAAGAAAAAAAAAGAAAAAAAAAGAAAAAAAAAAGAAAAAAAAAAAAGAAAAAAAATCTGTTCTTTTTCTTCCCATCGATGCATACAAAAAATAATCTGAGTGAACAAAACAATCTTCTCTTTTCTTCACAAAATCAAAATTACATCCTGTCCCTCTTGCAAAAAAAAAAAAAAAAAAGCCATCCTTATATGCAGAATTTTAATTGTGACGGTACCACAATTTGCATATCTCTTTCTTTTGTCCTGGATGGATTCCGGGTTCATATGACGGTGGTTCTTGTGCACATCCTATTTTGTAACCTCAGTAGAACCAACGGAGTGTTGTTCAGTTCTGCTACACACTTTTTGAAACATTTTAAAATTATACTGCTTTAGTTGATAAAACAAATTTTGGAAAAGTTCATTTTAATCTGAGTAAAGTCAGATTTTTTTCATCTAAGCAACAGCAGATTAATCACTAATCACGATCTATGCAGATCAGACAATCTCATTTTTTTTTTTTAAATCTGTGTGAAAATTGATAAAGAAATAGATTTAATCTAAAAACCATTAAAGAAAATATCCTACCTCAGATTCTTCTTCCATTGTTGCTGCTTCAGTTTGTACAAGGGCGAGAATGGTTTCTAATGATTGGTTGTTTATAATCATATCTAAAATACACAAGACAAAAGAAAAAATTTTTTAAAATGGATATGACAGTTTTAAAATAAAAAAAAATCTGACAATACTTGACAAAAATACTTATTAAATTTAAAAAAAAAAAAATTTTTTTTTATTACATTTTCATCCCAAACAAAACACGTTGCCACTTTCATGTGAACAAAAATAAATTTTTTGTGTATGGAAAGTTACTATTGTCTTTTTTTATGATGTAACCCGACATCATTTAACACCTCACAAAAAATTATTACTTTTTAGTCGCGTGCAAGCGACTCTTATAAGAGTCGCTTGCACGCGACTAAAAATCTATAAGTCGCTTCGTCGGTCTGCCCGTAACACTTTTGTGCTTGGCCTTTTTGGTTAAGATCAAAGATCTGTTGTTAATAGATGCTGTTCTTAGCTTTTCTTGGCCTTTTGGCCAAGATCAAAGACCAACGACCCCCACAATCCCCCCTTTTGAGTTGGCCATGTGCCTAAGTTTTTTGTTCATCGTTGATTTTGACTATATTTTTAACATGAATAAAAGATTTAATATCTCAAAGTGTAGTATCTGTTCTGGCAGATACTGCAAGCAAAGACCATATGTGGGGGCAACCCTTCATACCAATTGTCACTATCCAGCTTCCCTACTTCCCGGGGAGTTGGTCACCATTTCCCCTTCACTCCTCACATTAAAAATCGGCCTTGTGCCTAATTTGCTCGGTGGGGGAGCAAATAAATACCCTTTTGGCCAAGATCAAAGTGTAGTATCTGTTCTTACTACATGCTGTACTTATGTTTGTAACTTTGTGATATAAAGTGGGGGATTACTTTTCTGTATTAATTTAATGTAAAATGATCACCCACTTAACAACCAGTCAGTCTCAAAGCCATTCAAGTCATTCTTAAGGTCATTCAATTCATCCTTAAGTTTATTAAAATCATTCTAAGTCATTTACTTTTTATTAATTTAAGTCATTTCATCCCATTTTTCAGTCATTTTAGTTTATCTTTAAGAATTTCATGTCAATCCTACAATCACGCATTCATTCATTACACGAGAGCACGCGACTAATGGCTATCAGCCTTGTTTTTTGGGGGCTTAATACACTTAAACAGCCTTAATTAATGCATAAGTAAAAAAAATATGCATAACGTCTTTTAACACTCGATAATCACGCAAACATAAAATTACATCAACTTCAACTCGTGATGCAATTCTACTAAAAAACATATGCATCCTCTTTGAAGTCTTGATAATCGCTCAAAATTTAAATATTAAATACTGGAACCCTAAAAATTTTGCTATGATGAGCTCTAACAAAAGGTTTCAGAATTATTGGTATTTTAACAGGCATTGCTAACTTTTTCCTTGCACACACGGAACTAACAAAATATAATCAAACACATATTGCTCTTTTCTTGCTCAGATGGAACACTCAAAATCTAAATGCAGCATTAGTTTGAGAATGTAAATATACGCAAAATACCGACATGCCACTACCCCCCCCCACCCCCGCGTTCTTTTACAGGTATTTAATTTTCGATTATGTATGTATTAAGACTTTAATGATGCTATATTTGATTAAAAAAAATTTTTTTTTAATTCCTGTTGATGATTAAATTATTTGTTATATATTTATTTTCTTACCCCTGTTACTTCCTGTAGAATATTTTATTAATTAGAAAATGTGCTAGAGTTACTTTTAGGAAAAAATGCGTGTAGTATACTGAGAAGAAATACGCTGTCCAACCTGAAAGATACTCTTATCGGTAGAAGGCAGTTATCTCCCTTTGTTTTCGCTCAATCTAAAGAGTTAATAAATGCTTTCTTTAGAATCAGCTAGTACCTGCAGGTTATCGCCCCAAACCAACACTAACTGCCAGTAACTGACAGTGCTGACAATCACAGATAGTGGCTTCCACTATCTACCACTGGAAAAAATGCCGACAGTGGAAGCGGAAGTCAGATTATTACATTTGGGCCACGCCCGCCAGTGTCCACAAACAGCAACCATATTTTAATTTGTTTTTTTTTTTATTTTTTATATATAGCTTTGTGTCTGGTTGTCTATTCCACTTTTTCTCAGAAATTACTTGGCCAATCTGGCTGAAATTTTTTATGGACCATTGTTATAATAAGGTGCAATAAACTAAGTAATATGGTATCCGTTTGATGCACAGTCACAGATTAATATAGATTAGTATTTAATGCAAAAATAAGCACAAATGTAACCGTATTCAACCATCAATTTGGCATAAAGTACTCATTGTAAGTCAACAGGCTTTAACTTTTGCCCATTTTTAACAGCCTAAAAAGTCTATATGATATTCCAGTATATTTTGAGATATTGCATTACTTGTACTGTTTTCTAGACGGTGATAGCTGATTTGGCATCCCTGATGAAACATCTTCCAACAGATATTTTAACTGAAGGAATTTATCACATTTTTAAACAAATTATTATTAGTATTATTATTATTGTTATTATAAGTAGTTTGGCATAAGAATGATACTTTTCTATAAACAAAATGTTTTATTTTAAAAAATAGTTTACATAAAAAAGTTAAACTAAAGAAATAAATATTACACATTTAAATAAAAATAAGAATTGTTCATATTGTTCCACTTATTTTCATATAAAATGTTAATAAAAATCATATTACATATTATGTGTTTAATAATATGCATAATAATAATACTAATAATTTGTCTAAAAATGTGATAAATTCCTTCAGATAAAATTTTAAATATTAAATCTGTTGGAAGATATTTCATCGGGGACACCAAATCAACTATCACTGGCTAGAAAACAGTAGAAATAATGCAACAATGAAATGCTTTGAGAAATATGCCAAAATGCCATATATATATATATATATATATATATATATATATATATATATATATTGAAATCCAGATTAATTGACTCACCAAGATTTCCGATATCCTCAGCAAGTGTTGTTTTTAGCTGTGAGATTTCAACATAGTTTTTCGCAATTGTTTGTTTCAAGTCTTCAAATTGTGGTCTCATCTCTAAATTGTATTCTGCAAGGCTTTTATTACTAGCCAGCATCATTTCACGATCTTGCTGGATCTGCTTCACCTGTTGAAATAAGATTTAAAGACAAAAATACATATCAAACTCACTAGAGACTCAAAATTAGACAAAACATGAAAAATTTATTAAGAGATGATTTTACCAGATGATCCCCCCCCCCCCCCCGCAAAAAAAAAAATAAAAAATGAAATACCGTTATATCTTTTTATTTTCATTTTTCATCTTATCTCATGCTTGCGGCTAGACATTTTGTGAATAACTTTCAACATTTTCTGTGTTGTGACTTTGATTGTGCCACTTGCTAAGGTCAGGTCATCATCAATTGATCTCCATGTCTTGAGCTGCCTACCACATAGCTTTGGGAATTGATATCAATGTGAGACACTTTGGAGCATTTTGAATGACCGATACCAGTTTAGATGTGTGACATACTTTCTCATAAAAGGCGGTAGAGTGAGAGCGGTAACATTCTCTATCCGATGCAATTAAATTTCGTAAAGGTCAGCACATGTAATCAAACATTGGGGATGGGGAGGCTTTTCTAATGGAAAAAAAAAAAAAAAAAATACCTTCATAACTCTTTTAGTGCTTGCTCAGATTTCCCTCTATATTAAAAAAAAAATAATGAAAAATCTGTATGGTGTATGTCCCCATGATTGAAAGAAAATATATTCCAAAAGTCATGTAAACTGATCAAATAGTTTTACTAATCAATTTTAAGCGAATTCAAGTTTTTTCCAATGTCCCCATATCAAAAATGACTTTAGAATCTCAAGCTCATTTGAAGTTATTTCCCTTGTTTTCAAAATGACATCACGAACGTCTGTTCATTTGACAACAAAATTTGATTTTCTTATTAAAAAATAAAACTATTTGATCAATTTATGATTTTTAGGTGTACAATATTTTCTTTATCTTACAGATCTTTTTTTTTTTTTTTTTGCTTTTTTTAATATAGGTGGAATTCTGGACGTGTACTTTTTTATATAACTACTAGCAGTTCAGCCCTATGTACTGTTCATAACTTTATGTGCAGGTGCATATATGTATCAAAATGTTTGACTCGTGTCCGGATAACCTACATCTAAAATTTCAAGTGTTTAGATCCAAAATAGGCAGAGGAGTTCGGTAGAATCTGCAAAGGTGAACTCTTTCAGCTTTAACCTCTTGGCAGCCAAATTTTTGCCCGAAAACTGATTAAAAAGCTTGCTGCATGTCTGAATACACTTTATGTAAAATTTCAAATGTTTATACCCAAAATTGGCTGAATAGTTTGCTAGAGGGGGCAAAGGTAAAATCTTTTGAACTTTGACATTTTGATAGTCAAACTTTCGTCCACAAACCAATTAAAAAGCTTTCTTATCTATCTGTTAATGTCTAAATACACTTTATGCAAAATTTCAAATATTTAGACCAAAAACTGGCTGAGTAATTTGGAAGAGACTGCAGAGGTCATTTTTTTTTTTTTTTTAAACTTTGACCCCAATTTTGACCACTTAACATTTTTTGGAGGGCTCAAATCAAATTAAAAAGTTTGATCGATGTCCAAGTAACCTACATCTAAAATTTCAACTGTTTAGACCCAAAATTGGCAGAGGAGTTTGGTAGAGTTTTCAAAGGTCAAATCGTTGAAGAGCCAAAATTTTGGCTGAAAACTGATTAAGATTTTCCCAAATCTCAATAACCCTTATGTCAACTCTCGAGTCTGTAAATTGAAAATTGACAGAGTAGTTTGGTAGCTCTATGTACACACACATACACTTTCACGTTTATAGATTTAAAGCTTTATGAATTTTTAGATCAAAAACTTTTAAAAGGTTTTTGCAGAATTAACAATAAGTGTTTATTTTTACACTGAGAGGGGCCTCCAACCTTGCCATGTTGTAAAATGCATTTTAATTTATGCAGATTTCATATTTATCATTACAGAGGCAATTCTCTCTCTCTCATATATATATAGTAAAACTGGTAATTAGTAAAAGCCTGAAGAGAGTGCTCAATACTATTGCAGATCAAATATGTGTTTTATTTTTTTATTACCGTTTTATCTGTTTGGGTACATATGTTTCGGGTGTTGGACCATGTTTACGATCCAACAGCCTCGTCAGACCTTACAGAAAAACGGTAATAAAAAAAAACAAACATATATATATATATATATATATATATTACTGATTTCAAAAGATTAAAAAACAAAGGACTTGGGTGCCATCAGCTAAAATTGAAACCAAAACGTTTAGCATTTAGTTAGTTCTCTACCAATTGATATTAACAGATAGATAAGAAAGCTTTAAATTGAAACCACTTCAAGCTGCGAATGAATTTACGCATGCACAAAAATAGAAATATGTTGACAAGTTGAAATGAACATTTTGCATTTCAACTTGCCAACATATTTCTGTACATGTTATCCATTCACCTAAACAAAGATTTTACTGGTTAGAAACATTCCTTGGTGTATGATTACTATTTCCTGTTAATTTCAGTGTTATGTGACGAGTAGTTTAAGAGTCTTTTCACACAGATGCGCATACATTGGTTTTTGTTTTTATAGATGAAAACTTGTGGTCAAGACTTGACCATTGATAGTTTTGTTACAAGAAAGGTTCCCCTTTTCTTGTAAGTAAGAAAAACATTAGATAAGTGAAAATGAGATTAGGATAGACCGAGATTCGAACCTTGTAAGCAAAGTTCGGAAATAGATTCAGAAAGGAATTTCGTATTATTCACTTTCACATAAAATAGTTAAATATGTTGTTGTAAAAGGAATTTTAATTGTTCAATTCTTTTTATGAAAACTGAATTAAAATAAGTAATTTAAAAACATATTGAAAAATAAGTTAGGTCGAAAAATAGGTTAGTAAGAATTCTTTGTCTGCAGAAATGGTTTGGAAACATGTCGTTATCGTTATTTCCATGGCAGGTGCTCGTCTAAACTCCAATCTCTGGTCCCCCCCCCCTCGCCAATCTTTTACAAAAAAAACACTTGTCTAGCTGAATCCACTGTTAAAAACTTTCCCCACTCTTTATCTATGCCTAAATCAAAACGTAGATCTCATGAACAAAGCTTCTTTCTTAGAACTGCACGCCTGTGGAACTGTTCCGTCTGCCTGCTTCCCACCTGACTACAACCTGGATGTCTTCAAGTCCAACGTAAACAAATTCCTGAGGAACCGCCCCCTTAAGTAGACACTTTATTAAATCTCTACACTAACGTACTGTACCCTTATTTCCGAGTGGCTTCCGGGCCTTGATAAGTGGTGACCACCTTGTAAAAAAAAAAAAAAAAAAAAAAAAAAAACGAATCACGCATGTTTAGGCCACGTGGGTCACTCACGTTGACAGACACACGTATGACGTCATGGCAGAAATGAATTCTCAATATAGGAGCTAGAGTCGAAGATGAGTTAGAGACAGATGAAGATCGAAGTCAGCACAGAGCCGGACAGAGCTGACATGAGGATGGTCCCCCTTTAGAAGCGAAGGGTTAGAACATTAAACATGTAGTCGACTTTGAATTCCTGGACGTAATCATCATTTCGACTTGTCAAATGGAATAAAAGGAGATCTTATATTTTGTAACTGCCGTCTTCGTGTCGTCTTCCTACAACAAACGTAATGTGTAATCATCTGTAATGAACTTTGTATAACCCATCCTAAGTAATGTGCCTCACCATCTAAGTAATGACGGTCCCTCTTCTGTGTTAAAAGAACTGATCACCCTCCCTCCTTGCTAATATACGTGTTAAGAAACACTCCAAAAATGTATAAATGTCTCTTTCTCTCTAACTCCCCTCATCAATATGTACCCCATCTCTCCAATATGAATGTTCCCTATGCAACCGTTTGAACAAAAGTTAATTTGTCATGAAACTCTTACCATTATAAGAAGTTATAAAATCATTTTTAACTTAAACCGATTCAGAGCAAAAATAAATAAAGAAGGAAAAGAAAAACAAGTCCACTTTATGTTTAGGAATTGTTGAAATGAAAAGTGATAATTTGGACTATTCAAATTACTTTCATCATCTTTGTTATTTCGGTTGATGTAATCTTCAGGGGGTATCATTTATTTAGGAAGCTTCTAGTCAAACTCTGGAGCCATTTCAAACTGAACTGTTTATTTTATGCATTGAGGAAGATTGTTCTCATTTCATCAGTCATGACCAGGTAGAAATGTTAATTTGTTATTCTTAGATATTATTGCTTGCAGTAAGGATTGAACCCTCTATCTCTAGAAGACTTATCAATTAAAAGTTATTAATCAATGCCTTTAATTGTTACATCATGTGAATAGTTCTTGTATGAATTTGGGGAACCTTAAACCTAATCTCCTCTAAATGTGTAGCATTACTATTTATCGCTATAAATTCTTTTTTGTTACTTTTACTTTCCTTTCTAATCTAGTATTTATAATTATTATTTCCCATATTGTATTTAATTATGTCTACTGAAAAGGCCACTGGCAAAATTCCATGCAGATTCATAAGTTAAACTAGAAAGTTCACGTTCGAAAAGATGCACCTGAAGAAGGTTGAAGATTATATAGAGCAAAATGTTATGCTTTGGTCAGAGTAAGTGGTTTGATATTCTACAGCTCAAAAACACCTGCGGTATTCAATTGTGACAGGAGTGAAGAAGTCCCCAGCAGTATCTGAGAAGATGGATACAGAAGTAAAATCATACAAACTCTTTCATTCTCTGAAGATAAACCTAATACAGTTCAAAATGTATTATAAATATTTAAACTAAAAAAAATTATTTAACTGGAATTCATTGAGATGAGTTTTATTAATTTTATTTATTGCAGACAAATATCCTCATCTACGAAGGCCAGAGGAATAGTTGGCCGAAACATCGTGAAACAATAAAAGATGAGGATAATTGTCCACAATAAATAAAATTAATAAAAAATAAATAAAATTTGAATCATATTTTCTTCTTTCCTTTAATAAAATATTTTGCATTTTTAATATGTTCTTAAAACAGTTTTATCTGTGTATTCAATGTTTTTAACTTCTTAATATGCTTTCAAAAGCTTTAATACTAATTCATATCACACACACAAACTTTTAATTAAAGTTGCTTCCTATTTGATCATCTTCACTAAGTGCTCCTAGCTTACAGCATATGTTTCTTCACTTAAGATTTTATTAGAAACTGAAAAACCCAACTTCAAGTCTTTTCTAGGTCACATGATTATAATAACCAATCATCTACTCTCATACGAAATTGTATTTTAAATGCATTTTGGAAATTAGATATAAATTTAGTCATAAATTTAGGAATGTGTATATGGTTGTATATTTGTATGCACACAATTCACTCCTAAACTAATTTGCTGATCATTATGAATTTTGGAAAAACTGATGTAAGGAGTGGTAATGTGGGCTATATTTAGTTCAATTTAATTTTATGCAAAGAGAGTAAAAAGGAGGTGGAAGTCCTTCATGAAAATTCAGATACCTCCAATATTACACATCAATCAATTAAAATATATTAGTATTTTAAAGAGATTTTAGGGGGCATAATATGTGAACAATTTCTGGTTTAAAAATTCAAATATTTCAGATTTGCATTAGATGCATCATCATTCGAGCCAAATTAAGCAAGATACCCTGAATTTTAATTTATTGTTAAGACTCCATATTTAGGCAAAAAAAAGATACCATACTGTATGTTTAGAATCCTTATTCCAATTTTGATCAAATTTGGATAATAAAAAAATGCCTAAAATTCAAGATAATTCATAAATTTTAGGCATTTTTTATAATCCAAATCATAATAGATTTTGATCAAAATTGAAACAAGGCTTCTAAACATACAGTTTAGTATCATATCTTGATTTTAATTTTCAAAAAGGAAATATAAAGCTAATGCAAAACTACAGTTCAAAAAATGACGTTCTAATATATAAAAATGGTTGATCATAGAGGGCAATTCAAAGGTTCCCTTTTCATTTTTAAAATGCAGGTGAGAGTGCTACTTACCCTTGATCCCTCACCTTAGAATGCTACGTGTCTAGTAAATACCATTTTTTAAATCTTTGGTAGGACTAGATTGAGGATAGAACTCCCGTTCTCTCAGCTCATTAGCGAACACTAACCATCATGCCAAATTGGCCAGGGAGATATATATATATATACACACACATAGATATAACTTTAAAAAAAAAAAGAAAAGAAAAAAGTTAAACAGCAAACAATGGTTTGACATTGAATCAAAATATTCACATTGTGATTACTGCCCATTTCTTCAAAGATTTTGGAACTCTTCAGCATAACAAGAAGTCGTTTTTTTTTTTTTGCATCTGACCAATCTGCAGGGCAAGGATGTTTCAGTCACCACCACCATCTTTTTGTTAATCACATTTTACATCTACGCAAAGAAATATTTTCTTTACTTTTATTTTTCAAGAAAAGATGCAAATTTACAAATATCAATTCTGAACAAAAGTTAAAAAATGAAAAAGGCAAACATACAACATAAAATATCAAATTCTCAATAAAGGATTATCTTGACTAAAAAAATAAAAATAAAAATAAGTAATTTATGTTAAACTTATCCCCGAATCATCCCCTACTAGGAACTGAATTTTTTTTTGCAAAATTAATTATAGATTTAACACCAAGTTTTTATATTATATGGATATTTTGAGATTAGTCGTTTTATGGCATATCAACATTTTTTTTTAGGTTGTTTAATGTCAAATCTAACAATTTTGGAGAAAGGTTTTATGCTTCAAGTTCTTTATATCTTCAAATATTTATTCATGGCATGTTTTTTTTTGTATAGGAAAATTGTTTTTGAAGAAGATGATTGAGTTTTGCAAAAAGAAAAAGACAATAACATCAATGTTTGGTGATCAGAAAGTTAGCCTGATCTGGTAGCACTAGTTGCAAGATATCTTTCAAAAGAATTGAATAGCAAAGAGTTAAGATAGGAGTAGACAATATTGTATATGCCCACTCAAGAAGTAAAGTAAATAGGCAAAGTAAATAAATAAATAAGCAAAATAAGTAAAAGTACCTGCACCAAGTCTTGTACAAGTTCATCTAATTTGTTTTCATTTTCCAGAAGAGCCCGTAACTCATCTCGATCTAAATGTTGAAGTAAGGCAACAGCTTCAATTTCATTCATGATCAGTCGTGGGGCTTGTCCTGGCACATGATTAGCTGGCATGGGTGCTGGCTGTCCATAAAATGTTGGGACGCGCGAGGACACGGCAGGTTGATTTTCACACATGCCTCCATAGTGAGGAGGAGGTGGTCCATAATTCATGAAACTCATTGAAGAACTAAATACGAGAAAAAAAATGTAAAAGTAAAACATTAATAGGAAATGTAAAAAAAATCATGATTCGTTAAGTAATCATACATGCGCTGGATAGAAATTAAATCATTTTGTCTAACCCTGACACATATACACATTATTTTGTTCTCCCAAGATGCACGACTTAGTTGATAAAAAACATAGATAAACAAACATTCTTGGTGAATGCTACCTGGATATAATTAGTTCAATTTTCCATACTGTGTCATCTTCAAGTTCAATGTTAACAAATACAGGGTAGAACAATAAATTTGTCGCCCTAAAGAAAACACTAGTTTTATTTTAAAACTTTTATTGAAAAAAAAAAATCAATTCAGGTAACTTGATTATGTAGTAGAGTTGACATCTATTCAATGTAGCTGCCTTCAGCCTAAATAACCGCCTCATTACGGGTCCAAAACTGGGATCATGATTTTCTACAAGCAAGGCAGCAGCTCGGCAAATACTCCGCAGATGGTGGCGATCAGGCTGGCTTTGGTGTTGGGAGAGGTCATATTGGCGATGTTCTCGACATATTATCAAACAAAGTAGTCCAGCAGATTCAGGTCGAGGGGGCTAGTGAGATGGGTACAAAGTTGTAGCACTCCTTCTGAAGCCAAGCCTGGGTCTCTTGAGACTTGTGGGTTGGCGCTAAATTCTGCTGCCACACCCAGGGTCTGCCAACGGTCACTTGATTGCACTAGGGGATTACCACATCCAAGTACAATTTGGTGTTGATTTTCAAGCCGACTTTGAAGATGTAAGGTGACATGATGTGGCCCTCACTTGAAGCCACACCAAAGAACATAACGGAAACTATCAAGCTGTGCCTTCAAGCGTTGAACCATCCAAATTTGCATTGTGAGAGTACTGGCAATGATCCTGTTGTCATAACTTGGATCGGTAGAGAGCAGGATTTGTACAGCAGTGCATCTCCAATCTTGCTCATTGAACATTGTATCATATTCAGACATGATAGAAGGCTCCTATTGCTCTTGGGATTTGTACGCAACTAGTAGATGGTCTGAAAAAAAAAAAAAAAAATCGGTTTTCATCAAATGGAAATGGAATCATGTAGTCTTTTCTAGGGCAACAATTTTATTGTTCCACTCTGTACTTGTTAAACCGTCCTCTTTAGTAATCAAATCTTACCATCTTCAACCATTTTTTCCAATCTTGACAATCATTAATTCTTATCCTCGAGTGGCCTTTAGACCTTCATAAGTGATAACAATATAAAAAGAATAGTTAAAAAGAAAAAAAAAAGGTATATTGCCATAAAGATATAAGGAGTTACTGTGATTAGGACCCAGATTTATGAGGTGCATCCCAAGAGGGAAATTATGCATAAAAATGTTCACATTACATTTCAATTCGGCATATTAGTACAGTCCAGAAAATGAAGTAAAATTCCAAAGGTAAATAGTATAAAAAATTAAATTAAAAAAAAAAAAAAGAAAAGGAATTTTTAAAAAATTAAACAAAGAAAAAACAAAAAAACAGAGTAAAGTTTTGTCATTTGGGAATCTCTACAGTGAAGGGATGAGCTCTGCCCTCTTAAGTAATCAAATACCATTTTCACTCATTGTTTCAAATCCTCTCAGAGTATTGTTCTACATCCAATTGACAATCACATTAACCCTTATAGTTGAGTGGTCTTTTGGTCATAAGTGATGACCAAAAAAAAAAAAAAAAAAAAAGGTGAGGGGGGGGGGGGTAAAAAGAGAAAAAAAGACAAAAAAAAAAAAAAAAAAAAAAAAACGGATTGATTCCTATGATGCATCCAAAGTCTGGAGTCAGCGGTGAAAATGATTTTACAAACTGAAGCGTGACTGATCAATTAATAGACAGAGAGATATTAAGATGTAGCTCTTATCTTAATTTTTTTTTACAACAGAGACATCGAGGCCATTTCTTCTTGTTCTCCTGTAACGCTGGATACTACTTGTTTTTCGAACAGAATAAATATTTACAACACCAAAAATTTATTGAGGTAGGCAGAAGAGTAATTTATCTTGCCTTTGGTAACATTTGTTTGTTATAAACAAGTCCAATAAATGTTATAGGCAAGAAAAGTTATTTGTTTAACTGGATAAGTGGTTTGTGTGTTTTAACTCATTTAAAGCGTTTTTTTTTTTTTTCAGTGAGGGTTGAGGACATGCGCTGCATAGAGAAATAATATACGAGTATGATATGATGAATGTATAACGCAAGTCTTAAAGACAGGCTCAGATCTGATGCACTCAAAAAAAGATTAAATCTGGACAATATAGGGAGAAGTGTGCATAACAGGAGGCTTCAATGATACGGTGAGAGAAAGAGTGATAAATAAAGACCTGGCCAGAAATAGGTTAACTTAAAAGTCAATTTCTAAAAGCGACCCAACACATGTGAGCAAGTAAAATGGACATTAAACTGATGATGGCAGTTTTACATTCCCTCTAAGCATTACTTTGCAAAATAAAAAAATAAAATCAGATTTTTTACTAGTCTGAGACCGAGACTGTTATAGCTATTATAGTTTAATATGACTAAAATAGCATTGTCAAGGTGTATAAACCTAGAACATAAAATATGCATCGAAACAAGGCATCAACAAATTTATTAAATAGACCAAAAAAAAAAAAAAAAGAAGAGTGAAGAAATCCATGGCAGGAAATAGAAAACTAGTATGAAACAAAAGAGTGAAAAAGACTAGAAAAGGTGATTTTAAATTCAATTTAATTTTATCAAAAGTAAATTTTATAAATAAATATTACAAAGCTGATTCTACAGTCTGCAACCGTATCTGTTAAATATCTAGTACGTATGTACTAAGAAATCATTTTCACAAAAGCATGCACCTGGCAACAAATGCAAAAACATAAAATAATTATCAAATGTACCAAAAGGTCATTTGAATAAAAATTATGAGCCTGACACAGGCACCTGCATGGGAAGAAACAACAAGCTTGATCGATTGTCAAAAAGAAATTAAAGTATATTTAAAGGGTGATTTTCGCCAAAAGATTATGCAGGTGTAATCAAGTTTCATCAAAATCAGCTAAATTCAGTGAAACAATAATAGCCAAATAAAATGCTAGTGACATTGCTGTCCCAAGTGGGGGTGGGGGAAGCATTTCAGATAGTTACAAATGGTTATATAATAATCAAAACAGATATTATGGTTGGTTGATGATTTTGGCTAGATAAACATCTACCAGTCTAATTCCTATGCATGCATCTCCCTTCTAATAACCAATCATCCATAACCATCATCAAAAATAAAGATCCATTGTTATATTTTCATATATCAGTGTGTCATTCTTTTAAACACAGCAGAAAGACAACATATCTACTATGCCAATCATGCCCCCCTCCCCTCACCGCTAGTCCAAAGTATACAAATAAGGTAAATAACTTATTGCTGGTGCATCAGCAGTTCCAGAGATATCCAGATGCATTATGGAGTTGATGTAAAAGGTGACATGAACCATCTGAGATGCCAAACGTGTAAGGAATTCGTAATCATGTCACAAAGTTGTTGCAAATGAACATAGTTTGGTGCCCATGTCTCACATTCAAGATGGCAGCTGGAACACAGGCTGAAAAGGCTTTGCCCCAAATTTTGAAGAAAATGTACCCAGATGTAAAGATTGGCAGCAACTTTACAAACCATCCCAAGCAATACAACAGTGAGCAATGATAGCGCAACCACTACCAGTATTTAATACTAGTATTGGGACAATCAATTGGAATCAGAAAAATCTAAACTTTTGGGGTTATTGGCATCAGAAAATTTGGTGCCTATTTTCCGATGCCCAAAATGTTTTTGTTTCAAACTTAAATTTTCCATCATCAAGTAATGGTAAAATGATATTTAAAGATTTTAAACTGATTTTAAAATGGTATTTATAGATTTTAAACTGATTTTAAAATGATATTTAAAGATTTTAAACTGATTTTAAAATGGTATTTATAGATTTTACACTATTATTAAAATTAGAATCTATAGATTGCTTTCCTCCAAATATATTTTAATGTTTCTGAAAATAATCATGAAAATCATGCACATATTTAACGCCTTTTTATAGTAATTTGAAATCAAACAAAAACTCTATAGCTAAATATTTAGAAAGAATAGGAATTGGTAATTATATTGGAATCAGGAAAAATACTGGAATCATCCCCTCACCATTTAATATATTGTTTACATAGAAGGTGGCTTCAACATCAAGTCAGCATATCTGTATCTGCACGAACCTCAGCTGAATCATCAAGAGCAAGTGATTTATAAAAATGTTAAAAAAAAAAACAAAACAAAAAAAAAACAACTTTTTAATTCTCATTTACAGAAACTTGCAACTTGTATTCGCTATCACCTAAGAAAGGTTGAATCGTTGAATTCAGATGACATCTTAAACAAATATATAATTTTTTAACATTTGATCTGGCAATGTTCAGCATGGACAAAATTCAACATGACAACTATTTTACTGAATTACAACACGCATGGTCTGGATGTTGAAACAAGGCATTTTTCACAATCGAGACTTAAGGACAAAAAAAGTTGATCTTCAAAGAACACCTGCATGACCAAGTGTTTAAACACACTGCAATAAGCTCTCTTATGAAAAATGGAAGGCATTATTATTCTTTGATATTAAATTTCCAGAAAACCAAGTATTGAAATGCATAATTGATTCTGTTCTTGCATAAAGGGGGGGGGTACCTGTCTTAACCTGCCTAATTACCACTATTACCATCCAGGGATGTGAGTTACAAAAAAGTAAAATGAATTTCCCAACCTGGACAGCACAAAACAACTTATATGATGTGCTCGTGATAAGTAATAAAAACACATTTAAAATAACTCAAGTGTTTACTTAGTAAAATACCAATCTTGGTAAATAGTAGTGGTGGGACGATGAATCGGAATCGTTAATCATAAGAATCGTGTATTTTGGGAGGTATCGGAATCGGAATCGCATCGTTCAAAAATACCTTAATTTTCCGATTCCTTCATTACAATTCTTTTAGTCTGATGTTGAAAAAAAGAAAAAAATTCCTGATATTTCTAACCGCAGGAGAGAAATGTAGCATGTTATAAAAAGAAACCAAAGAAATTCATTATTAACAGGACAATGCTTAGTGCCCCTCCCTTACAAGGTTCATTCATTCAGATCTATTGTAATCAAAACTACAAAAGAGTTAACTTGAAAAGAAGTATGCAGGGCTCTATATTGCGAGTAAAAATAAAAAAAAACGCTTATCTTTTTGGCAATTGTTTTTTTTTTTACTGACAAATCTTCTAATACTGAATGAAAATGCTTTTTCAACTTATATTTTCTTAAAATAAAACGAGCAAAGTCAAATTATTTAAACAGTAAAAGGTTTAATAGAACAATATACTTTTTTTTCGTTTTTTTAAAAGAAGGCTTTTGAAAGAAATATCTCTAAAATGAAATTGATCACGTATTATTTCGCAAAGTTTTGACAGTAGTCGGCTTCTTTTGAAGTTTCAAAAAAATCGACCCCATACTTATCTCTTCCAAACCTAAAGTTATTAAATAACCCCTTCGTTAATTTAAGGGTAATTAATTCAATTCAGTCAAGTTTTTTTTTTTTTTAATTTCATTAAAATAAAATCCATTATTTTTTTTTTTTCTCCAGAAAGATAAAACCCTGAATTTGATTATATTAAAAGCAGAATAATATAATCTTTTTTCTAGAATTTTAAATTGAAAATTAAGTGTTTTGCGCAGTTTTTTGCCGAACGAAAAAGAAATTAATATATATATTTTTAAAAGGTTTTGTAATCAATTAATTTTTATGTCTAAATAATATTTACGATTAATTAAATAATTTCATTTTAAAAAGTATTTATAAATAGAATTTTACTTAAGACTTATAGTTTAGCAATATTGAACCGCATCAACCATGTGTGAATTGAACACAGTCAACCAAAAAAATATTCAAAAGAAAATGCATATTTGCATTTCATTATGTAAACTTTTATACATTGGTTTCAAAAATTAAATTCTATAAGTTTTTTTTGTTAACTACCGGTTGGTACAATTTACCGCCCCATCCCTTTATATTTTTTTCTTTTTGTCTTTTTTAGCGGATTATTTTCAATTAATTATCCAAATAAGTGACTAGCTTTAAAACAAAATTTAATAGTAAATTATTTGTTTACAGATAAACTGAATTTTCTAATATGGCCCAAAGTCCAAAAAAAGTCTTGCATGGAAACTTTTTGAAGTTGATGAAGATGATGAGTTGAAAGCCATTTGCAAAGTCTGTCAAATTAAAATATCGCGAGGAATAAAACCATCTAACATGACCACAACCAACATGTTAAAACATTTAACTATGAAGCATCCAAATAAATTGGAGGAGCAAAATAAAAAAGAAAAGGAACAAAAAATTACCAACTAGTCACTCAGAGCAGTTTTATTAGTGAGGGTCGAAATCGCAGTGTCTTTTTTTTTTTTTTGCTTACGTCACCATCTAGGTGTCACCAATTTTTTTAACCCTCCTTAACTTCAAAGAGTAAATACAATATATACAACTAAAAAAATAATTTTTAAAAATGCTGATTCTATTCATGAAAAATTCTTTTAACTAGAAATTAAAACTTATGTAAAGATAGCTGACTGACAGCAACAGGAGCACTGGTTAACTACTGAACCATGTGGAAAGGTGTGGGGGGGAGGGAGGAAAAAAAGGAAATTAAATGATGATAATAAATTATGATAACCGTCTTTGAAAGGCACTAAACTCCTAAAATTTACTTCTTTAAAATTTTAGGCGGCACTCCCCGGCGATTTAAAAGCACTCCCCCCCCCCCCAAAAAAAAAAGATTTAATTTTTAAGTTTGGGAAAGATATTTATTATAACCGAATTCCTGTATGAAGACTGGATCTACTTTATTGGACGTTAATTTGTGAGATAAGTAATTTTTCAATGTTTAATATGTTTTTAAAGTTTCAATTATCAATTAAATTTTTTTTAATTGCGTTTATTTTTCAATTTATTTAAAAAAAAACAGGGTTTTAAATGTATTTTTCAAGGTAACAAGCTTCGAAAGAAGTCTAATAAAAAAAATCACTTAATTTTTAATTTCGACAACCCTGAGAATTTAATTATTAAAAAAATATTGAAATGTGACATTTTTTTATTTAACATTTCTATTAGTTCAATTAATTTTCTTTCAATAATTCATTTCACTCAACAAACTTCACCATTTTTTTTTTTTTTTAATCTTTTTCTGTAATTTTGGTAATTATGTTTGCTCAATCTTATCTAGTATTTCATTTGTTTTTTATAGTGGTATCATTTTTATATGTGTTCCTTTGATATACCCTATTTCAAAATTAGTTTGGCTAAACTTATTATTCACGTTAGAAACAACGTGTAAAAGCAATGAAAAAGTAAGAAAAAATAATAGGTGTTAACTACTCCTTGTGAATTATGGAGGTCTGAAGAACTGCCGTCACAAATACAACTATCAATAGCCAAACAAAAAATCGTTTTTGAAATTCCTTTAATTGTAACTTTTCGCTATACCTACCTTTTGGTATAAAACACAAAAACTTTCGATTAATGGTATTTCTCATATATGGTCGTTAACTTTGGAAAGGTTATTTTGTATCTACGGCGCCATGTCACGTGGTATATTGTTTTTTTTTTCATTACGCACGTTCATTTATAAATTATTAAATTAAATATTTATCTTTTTTATATTTAATTAGTATATATTTTCTTTCTCTTCCGCTATATTTTTTTTATTTAATTCATTAAATCTGTTAATTATGAGGACCAAAATAATGAATCGTGTGTATTTATTCTCTAGTTTTCTTGTTTTTGTTCTGTTATATAAATTCTATTTTATTTGTTTTTGCTCTGAAGGATAAATTCTATTTTCTTGGAGTTTTTTTTTCTGTATTCCAATTAAGTAAAATAAATTTTCTCTAAAATAAATTTTGCTAATTTTTCCGTTTAGTTTACTATATAATAATTTTATTTAAACCAAAACACGACGGTGTAGACATAAAATATCTCTTCCAAAGTTAGGGAACATATTTGGGAACTACCGACCATAAGTATAAAACTACCTGGTATATTTCAAAACAATATTTCCCTATTTCGGAATCGTATAAAAATTAGGAATCGTCCCAACACTAGTAAATAGAATTAGAAACCCTCTTTAAACATAGTCAGACCCAAATAGCAATCAGTCTGGCATATCACATGTTGATTTGGGATAGCCTATTTTGCTTTTAACTAATTTTTCTCATGTTTTTGTCTTTTTCCTAATGTTTCAACTAGAATGAGTAGAAGGCATTTTTCCACATATTTTGATATGACTCCTTGCTTCTCTTCAAATCAAATCATATTGAGAAAATCTTGAATATATAAATAACTAGCATTTCAGCCCAGCATTGCCCGGGTATTTGGAGGTGTATGTTGAGAAAAAAAAAAAAAAAGGCGGTCAATTTTTTTAAGCTTTGACCTCTATTATGGCCCCTTAACATTTATTATTTTGGACTCAAATCAAGTTATTAAGTTAGATCCATGTCCAAGGAACCTATATCTAAAATTTCAAGTGTTTAGACCCAAAATTGTCAGGTGTTTAGTAGAGTTCTCAAAGGTCAAATCGTTGAACTTTGACCCCTTTACAGCCAAATTTCTGGCCGAAAATGGATCACAAATATTTTCCCAAATCTCAGTACCCTGTATATCAAATTTGGAGTCTATAGACTAAAAATTGACAGAGTTATTGCATAGGGAAATGTACACACACACAGAGACATGTTCACTTTTATAGATATATAGATTATTTAAAAACTATACATTTCTGGATAAACTAGGCTTTCAATGGTATGGGTGGGCTATTAATACTCTTCATGACATCTCAACTTGGCAACATAAAAAAAAAAAAAAAAAAAATCAATGCAAGCCTTATTAAGTTACAATTATTTTAATAAATGAGGAATAGGAAAATACATTTAAAGTCAATAGAATTTCACAAAGGGATTAAAACAGCTGAATTGTTTTCTAAGAAACTAAAAAGATCATAGATATAAATTGTGTAAATTGTTTTTCTTTTTAAAGAAATTTTTTGCAAGTTGGATTTCTTATTTCAAAGTAATTTAAAGTAAAACAGTCGACTTGCTTTCTAAATCGAAATGCATCTTAGCAGATTTAATTTATCAGAGTAAGTTTTGTATATAAAGAGGCTTACACAAAAAAGCTGCCCTCCACCCATTTTTTTTTTTATAGCTGAGAGTAAATAAAAAGGTTTGATTGAATGGAATTCAAATTAAAGAAAACTAAATGATATTCAAATTCATGCTTAGCAAATTATTAAAACAGATATATCACAAAAGGATAAAAAAAAAAAATGGTAGTCAGCAGGCAGCCTCGAACCTGTACCGCAAAAAAGGAAAAGAATGTGAAAAGAAAAAAAAAATGATGTCTTTGTTGTTGCGGCTACCGAAAAACTGGAAGTGACATAGGTTTAAATTAAGGCTAGACAATCGAAAAAAGGGGATGACTTTCGAAAATATTGGCGAAAAAAGCGACCTCTCCCTGTAGAAAAGGGCCCAGTTGAGGGTGAAAGAATTAATGTTTTTGGATAATCTTTTTTGGATATTTGTCGTCTGAAGGGTCAAGCTTCAAAATGATACCAATCTCGTGAAAATCTGTCGGCTCTGACGAAAGTTTTAGGCAGACATACATTTAAACAGACAGGTGAGATTTATATTATAGACTAGCGGGGGTACACGGCGTTGCCCGGGTGTTTAGATGTGTGCGTGTTGAGGGGGGGGGGAGTCCAAACAAAAGAATAAGCGAAGTAATAACCCTGTTTAAATATAATTAAATAAAAAGAAAACAATGTTAAAACTTCTTTAAAAAAAAACCGTTGCCCGGGTGTTTGTGTGTTTGGTTTAAAAAAAAAAAAAAACAAAAAAAAAACAGTTTTGGTAAGTAGTTAGGATCAAGCGAACGTGGAAAAGAAAGTATGCAAAAAACCTGACTTGTTACCCGCTCGGCCAGCAAGAAAGAGTAATAAAACTGAATTTATTTAAGTATTAAAAACAGAATTGACACGTGCCCGCAATAAAAGTTAACTCCGCTAATTCTATTCAGCTCCCCATAAAAAGGGGATTGTCCAAATTGAATAGCTGATTGCTTCTGGACGTTCCCCGGCCGGGAACAGTGCCGATTTTATTTGCTTCCCCATTCAGTTTCATACAAAAAAGCTGAACGAACACAAGACAGGCTGAAATAGCAAGAATTTTGTAAAAATTAACGTAAATAAATCTAGATGCAACGCGCATTCGCAAATTGTACATATTAAATGTTACTAAAGGCAAGATAAGTTACTTTTCTACCTATCTGAATAAGTTTGTGTTTTAACTTATTTTCAAGCATTAAAATAAAACTATGACCAAATGTGCAAAAATGTAATGTTCAACCGAACTGTATATTTTTTTCTACTAGTATTTTATTTAATTTTCGATTTTTGGGTGATTACCAAGGCTCCTCATGCAAGGCTTATAGGTGGGTATTTTTTTTTGTTCCAACTTAACAGAGTAAACAAGTTTATTTCAAACAAAACTATGCTTTAAAATAAGTTTTTTTTTGTTTTTTTTTTTACTTTGGAATCACCACTTATCAAGGCCCGAAGGCCACTCAAGGATAAGTGTTAATGAATGTAAGGTGATAGTGTACATATCACTAAGTGTCAATTGGATAGAATTTGATTATTTATGGGGATGGCTCAACAGGAACTTGTTTACATTGGATTTGAAGGCTACTATGTTGTAGGGAAGCAGGCCTGCGGATCAGTGTCCCAAAAGCAGCAGTTCTGGGAAAGAAGCTTTGTTCATGGAATCTACATTTAGATTTAGGCACAGATAGAACGGGAGTTAATTACTCCTTTGTTGGGGGGGCCAACAAACAAACACGTCAGAAATAAATGTTACTAAAGGCAAGATAATTATTCCTGACAAACCACCCCCTTAAGTAGACACTTTAAATATCCACACTAACGTACTGTACTAACAATAACCCTTATCCCTGAGTGACTTCCGGGCCTTGATAAGTGGTAACCACCTTGTAAAAAAAAAAAAAAAAAAAAAAAAAAAAAAAAAAAAGATAGAGTGGAGGAAATCACATAGTGGTTGTAACTAGTTGAGTGTTTTTTTTTTTGTGAAAGTTTGGCAAAAGGGGGATCATAAATTGGAGCTCAGTTGAGCACTTGCCATGAAAATAGTGATAGAGCAGAAAGAGGTTCACAACATCTCTTCTATGGGAAAGGGGGTTGCAGGGAAGAGAAAAGAGCATCACCTACAAGGTTTTGAAGTCAGTTTTAAACAAGGCAGGATAGGGCGCACCGAGCAGCTCCTGCCCAGATGTGGCAACAGTACTCCATTTTAAGGAGTACCTGGCTCTTATACAAATAGAGGATTGCATTGGCAGGCAGATACCTAGTGGAGTGGTAGAGTGATCTATTTTTCCAGCGATCTTGGCGTTCCATTTCAGATCAGGAGTGAAGGTCAGTTCTAGAAGATTGTCAAGACATGGCGCTTCCAAGATGAAAGCCATTTATTTAAATTGGAGCATAATGCAGATTAGAATGGTGATGAAAGGAGAGGAGCTTTGTTTTCAATGCATTAAAATTAACCAACCAACTTTTTCCCCCCATTGCACCACGTTCTCAAGATCAGAAAAGAGAGAATCAGAAAGATTTTGGTCATTGTTGGCCTTTGAAGTGTTGCCATAGATTGTGATGTCGTCTGCATAAATGTTTATGATTGATCTAAGAATGTGATTTGGGAGATCATTGATGAAGATCAGGAAGACAGTTGGGCCCAGGATGGAACCCTGACAGACGCCAGTATTAATACAAGGAGTTTCTGATTTCTGCCCATCAGCCACTACTCTTATAAGCCTATCAGAGAGAAAGGATTTAATAATTGAGAGGACATTCTCAGCTATTCTATACCTGGCGATCTTTTATGCCACACTATCAAAAGCCTTTAATATGTCAAGAGCTATTGCTCTAGAGAAAGCCTCCATTGAGAGATTTATTAATCCTGTGTGTTATAACAGTTAGTACATCAGCTGTAGATCTCCCAGAATGGAAACCATACTGTATGTCACTAAGCAGGTTATTTTTGCTGAGGTGCTTAATTATGTTTATTATAGATTCCAGCAACTTACTGATGATGCACAGAAGACTTTGTACTGAGAAAGAGATGACCGATTTCTAGAATTTTTAAATACTTATGAAGTTTTCCAAAATGTTGGGAAACATTTCTTTAAGACAACATTTAAACAGCTTTATAAGTATGGGAGCTAGTTCTGGTTGAAGCTTTTTAAGCACTATGACTGGAATGCCATCAGGGCCAGTTGCTTTACTAGAATCAAGGTTTTTAATAAGCTTGATACCATCATGTACAGCTATTTGTGTTACAGGAAAAAGGACTGTCCCCTTTCCATGTAAATAGGAACATTAGATAAATGAAAATGAGATTAGGATAAGCTGAAACTCGAACCTTGTAAGCAAGGTTAAGAAATATAATATTAGAAATCGGAATGTTAAAAAGGTCTATTGTTAAATTCTATTATAAAATAGATATTGTTTAAAAAAGAATTGATTGTTCATTCTTTTACAAGACTGAATATTAAAAATGTCAGCTAAAAAGAATGAACAATACAAATTAAAAATACATTGTTAAAAAAATAGGTTAGTTGAGAATTCTTTGTTGTTAAAAGTGTGTTTGGAAAAAAATGTGCATAGTCACGTGAATTCGACTGGTCCAATGAATAAAGAATCATCATCTTTGTGTCTTTGTAAAACTGTTGTTATGTGTCGTCATTCCACAAATCGAAGGTAATGTGTTAAACATCTTATAACGAACTTTGTGTAACCCTTCCAAGAATAGGTATCTCTCCTCCTCCTTCTCCTCTCTCTATGTGTTATAAGAAATATAAGAACTGTGCATCTATCACCCTCAGTATATATATATGTCTCAAGCATCTCAGAACACAACTGTATATGTATAAATGTCTCTCTGCCTTTCCCCTTCATCATAGTTATATATGTTCCCGTCTTTCTTCAATATGAATCCTCGCAACACAACATTTTTATGTTACATAGTGTGTTTTCAGTCACAGCAGGAAAACAAAGAGGTAGGCGACCCTGAACACAGAGGGTAGAATTTGCTGCAAAGTTCTTAGCAAAAAGTTTTGCTTTGTTAAGTGCTGATGAGATTACCTCAGGTTCATTGATAATGGTAGGGATAGAGGATACGCTTCTGTTCAGAATTCTGTTATTCACCAAAACTGATAGGAGTCAAGCTACTGTTCAGCTACTTTAAACTTTACATACAAAGCATATGAATCTCTTGCATTCTTTTACAATGGTTTCCGGCAGTTCTAAAGGTGGCTTTAATTTCATATCTATTATGCTGGAAGCAAATGGAAATAGTGATCTCTACGTACAATGACTTTTGCTAGAATTGTAACGTGATCGACTTGAGGGAGCAATTTGCTCCCCATTGGGGAGGTTGAGACCCTCCCCCCCCCCCCCGGGAACCTGCGAAAGACCGGGTAAATATGCTAAAATTGACGACAGTGGATATCAAAAAGACTTGAATTAGAAGATATAGATATATATTTTGCTTTATTGTTAAAGCCAGAAATATATTTGTTATTTGAAAAATAGACGACAGGAAATGTTAGAATAATGACGATGACATTCATCTGGCCTGAGGAGCACCGGGCCAAGTGTTCTGAGTTTTAGGCAAGGAAAATTAACAGGCGTTGACCCTCTGAGGTCATGGGAACAGATATCATTTTTGGTCCCAGATTACAAAACTGGTAATATTGGTGCAGTGCACACACGCAATTTAGATTAGAAAGCCCCAGATACGTACTGTGATCTGATTAGCCGAGTGGATTTTCCACCCCGACCCGACCCAGAATATATAAGGCCAATGCCGCTCAAAATTAACCAGATTTGCATGGAATTTCAAGATAATAACCAGCTCTCAACGCCTGACCCCCCTTCTCCATTCCGCCATCTACGAAGAAGAGATTTAAGACTTTAAAAATGTGCTAAAAACTGACTTGAAAATTGTGCTAAGAACTGAAGTGTACATATCTGTAAAAAGTTTGTAATTTTTGTGAAATTAATTTTTAGTAGAATAGAACTCAATTGTCTGCTTTTCTTTCTGGTGAATGCAGCTTTCGTTTTCCCGCTTCCAGGATTTAATGTGATAGCCTCTCAGAGAACTAGACATAACAAGCAAAAGTCCAAAGATGGTCAGGGGTCAGTTGTTTGACCTCACCACGAGAGGCGTGTCACAGAATTTCTTGGAGGGTATGAAGCAATCTATAACGAACTATTCAGTCAGGTCTGATACTATAGAGGACACATTCTTTTTGATCATGGAGAGATATATCTGATATGAATGTTTGGAAATTATCCCAATCAGTCATAGAGTATATAAATATGTATGGATAAAAAAATCAATACGAAAAAGATATGTTTATATCTTTTATATTTATTTCTTATTTGTTTCAAAAAAAAAAAAAAAAAAAAAAAAAAAAAAAAAAAAAAAAAAAACTTTCAAAAGCATATAATTTTTGGCTGATCTTTAGTGTGAATGATGGAAAGAAGAGTGCAGGGCTAGCAGCAGAAGGTGAACATGTATAACCAATAAGGTTAAGGTCTATCTGAATACGACAACTCCAATATTTTTGACTTGAAATGATCAGCAACTTGCGTGGCTTTCATCCAAAATAAAGTCTTTCATAAAATGTTGAATTGGACACTCATGCATGTACACACTTGCATGTGTAAATATACATGCATGTTCACCTGCACATTACCATACATACAGAATATGCACACACACGTTTATAGACGTACGTACACATACACATGGAGAATGATGAACAGATATAGACAGATAAGTGGAAACTTCTGACCAAAAGCTGATGCTTCCTATTGGAATCAAACTTATTATGGTTCTAGGTATGAGATGGGGTGAAAGGATAACATCCTTGTTTGTCTGAATTTTATGTATGCCCACCCGCTCACCAATATGCACACATTTATTTTTTTTTAACCGCTTGCTGTAGATTCTAATATCTATCATTAATTGATATATTTACCTGTTTAAAAAAGTAAACATAAAACATTCTTTATTTTCATTTTATTTACTTAATTTATTTCAACTTTTGTTCGAACATAGTATAATATCAGTGAAAACATCTTAGATTTTGGGCTATTTTGATAAATAATGTTTCTCTGTCCGTCTGTTTGTTCATACGTCTTTCCCTTCCTCTCCTACGCACACTCGTATATACACATATATACCTATAAATACCTTGACACATACATACATCCATAAAATGACAGAGATAAGGGAAAGGCGTCGTTTTTGAATTGTAAGCTCAATTTGTCCGTTAGAGAAATCAGAAATTAATAATTTAATTGCTGGAAATAAAACTCAAAGTTAGACATGTAAATTGCAATGCTTAAATAAAGAGTAATAACAATAATAAACTTTATCCCGTATATCTTCAAAGATGGGTACTATAGTGTATAGGGTTTGTGAGGAGAGAATGGGTAATGCACCTATCTGTGCATTTGTGTACATGCATATGCATACTCAGAAAATGGAATTAGATATATGTTGAAAATTAAAATATGTGGAAATGTCAGAAATTTGACAATTACATCATGCCTCCCATTGTATTGTTTTGGACCAATCGTATTAGCTGATTTTATTCTCTGCAAAGCATCGTGCTTTCATGGGCTTTTTGTATATTATGTGTTTGCTTTTCAGTTTCAGCAAAGAATTTGAACTAGACGGATGGGTGGAATCCGTTCCAGTCAAACCAAGCAGCTGAATCGAACAAGGACGTTGAAATTCATCCCCCGCAGGAAGCATGGAACCTCCAACTTTGACGGTTTATCTTATGCCTCAATAATCAGGCACATTACCATAAATCTGCTAGAGACTTGAAATAATTTATTCCATGCCTAAATATAGGCATATCTTCATTAAGTCCGTTGAGAGACTTTTATTGGTATGAATTACCGCCCTAACATTTTCATGGACTCCTGCACTATGCTGTCAGTGCGAATATTGGATCTTTTACATCAGAAGGCATCTTATCTACCCCTTCCATGGTAAAAAAAACCCCTCTTATCTCGGAAGACAAAATGAACCTGTTTCCAGTTCTTAAGAGGTTGTTAACAGAGGCAAAAGATGGGCATTCCTTTTTTGCAACCGAAGATCAATAAAATTTTTATTGAATTTTAAAGGTAGGTCTTTGTCATAATGGTCTTGTTTTGTTCAAGGAGCAAAAAACGGTTAGAAAGATTTCTTACAGAAACTGAAAAAACATTGCGAAAACAAAAGAGACTCCTCATATTAGAAACTAAGCACTCCCTACAAATTTTTAAATATTTATTATTTTTTTCTTTTGCAATTTTTTTGATAAGCTAGTAGATTAGTGTCCAATCGATAATCGAGACTTTTGTATCATAAAAACACAGGTGCACAACTTAATAGAAAATAATTACAATAAGATATTTTAAATTTAACAAGTTCTTTAAATAGTTTAGAATGTAAAATTACTTTCAGTATTTATGTGGAATATGGACTGCGCTATTTAGATAGAATTTTCTCGTTAAATTTAATTTTTACAGATTTTTTTTTTTTTTGGAAGTGAACCTTGTGCGACAGTGCCCACCCCCTAAAAATGTGTTTTTCACCTTTTTAAAACTTTTTTCCGACGATTATCATAAATTACAGACTTAAGTATCATATTAACAGAAAAAACTTGAAAAAAATAAAATAAATAATGACTTAAGGGTGTTCACTTTCTCGTTATACTGTTCTACTCCATTGGTACCAGACTTACTTGTCCATTTCTTTACCAACGTGTCACGCAATTAGAATTTTATAACGAGGGCAAATGTCGATATCGGAATGCCCCGGCCAAATCATCGCTAAAAAAACTTGTCTGTGTCCACCAAACTTAAATATCGAATTGGAAACTCGAAACAAATAAAGAAATTAAAAAAAAAAAATCCAATTTCTTCTTGGTCAATTCGACAGTTTAAAGCTTTTCAAGAGTCACAAATTAACAAATGATCAAAATTACTTTTACAAAAAATAAATGAAATAGGTAAAGCCTTTAAAGTGTCCAATAAAAAGTCATGGCTTTAAAATTCTTAGCAAATTCTCATTTGATTAAAAGATTGAAAGTTTTGGGAGTTTTTTTATTCCTTGGCTTTAGGCCAAGATCACATCATTCTTGTTTACTACTTATTTGTTGTGTTATTTCATTTTCAAATTTTTTTTTAAATAAATAAAAGAATTAATAATTTTATTTCATTTTAGTAAGATGATGAAATAGTAATTCGTTCTTACTAAAATAATAACAGGGGAAATACAGCTAAATGTTTACTTTAACTACAACAGAACACGACCAATAAAATCTGATTTTTTATAGGTTTTTGGGGTCGCTGACAACGAATCCGATATTCAAACCCATCGCAAATTTACCGTTTGCAACGGTACTAACCCCTGAACCCTCGCACTATTTTGTGCCATCTCACCGCCTTCATTTACGCTATTCTTACATGATGCATGCATGCGCGTAGTAAAGTGACTTGTCACATCGCGGAGTGATTTTTAGTAGACATTTGAAATGACAAGGAAGTTTTCAAAAACAAAAAAATGTAGTTCATTTTTTTTGTTACATAATTTAAGATTTACCTTTTATAAAACAAATAGATTTTTAATAACGAACTACACAGAGGATAAAATTAATTTTTATCTGTTCTGTTGATACATGTATCTAAACATGATATCGCTTACAGGCCTCCATACTTTTTTGAAAAAAAGCACAAGTTTTGATTATCACCTCTGTTATTTTAAATAATCAAAGCCACACAAATTTTTTTAGTCGGTTTTGCTTTTGTAATTTCTCTTATCTTAGTAGTCATATTCTATCAGAAATATTTTTATTATTGGAAACTTGTTATATAAAAAAAATCTGTTTAAACTTTATATCACGTAATATTTGAATTTAATATCATTTAAAGCTTTTTAAAAATAATTATTTTTTAGAATTGTTTTTTTTTTTTGTTGTAATTCAAATAATGATATTACCAAGAATAATAAAAAAAAAAAAGGGATTTGTATTACTGTACACATAGATTCGAAAAAGTTGTCAAAAAACAAATATATAACAAATAAATGTTATCAAAGGCAAGATAAGTTACTTTTCTACCAAACTGAATATAATTCACTTGTTTTTATTCAATTTAACATGTTTATTCAGCTCGAAAAACATGCAGTGTTTACCGATGTATTGGAAAATTCAAAATGGCGGCCGACTCTCTTAAACACGGTAAGTTCGGGAAAAGGTATTATAAATAATAAACTAGACAAAATACTGTTAGAAATTCGCTCACTATATATTACCGTGACATAGGTTGACATATATTCGGTGTTTTTTTAATAGTATTTTGTCTAGTTTATTATTTATAACACCTTTTCCCGAACTTACCGTGTTTAAGAGAGAGTCGGCCGCCATTTTGAATTGTCCAATACATCGGTAAACATTGCATGTTTTTCGAGCTGAATAAATATGTTACATTGAATAAAAACAAAAAATATATCCAGTTTGGTAGAAAAGTAACTTATCTTGCCTTTGATAACATTTATTTGTTATATATTTGTTTTTTGACAACTTTTTCGAATCTATGTGTACAGTAATACAAACCCGAACGTTGTTATAAAGCGTTGATAATGTAAACACGATTTTTGTCTCGCATTTTCATTATTTTTGTATGCTGTAAAAAAAAAAACAAAAAAAAAACAAAAAAACTAGTTTCTTTGAAATGGTAGAAAAGTTAGGATGATAATATTAAATTAAATTACAGTTACATCGTGTTACATTACCATATTTTTTAAAAACCGTGAAAGTTTGCTGTGCGTAAAAAAAAAATAAAAAAATATTTAAATAATTTAATCTTTTCAATTAAATATTTTTTATTTTATGTTTTAAAACTTTAATAATTCGTAATATCGTGATTTGACGGTGTAAATATTGATGTGACTCTTCTAGGGTTGTCGAACTTACTTTGGGGTTTGCCGGGCCCGTTTTGTTTTCCTTCTCATATTAAATTCTGCCCCTAAAGTTCTATAATTGAATACCCCCTAAAAAAAAGGAACGAAAAACAAAAATATTTTTGTAAACCGCTCGTGAAAGCTTACTATTTTTACTAGGTGAAAACTATTATTTTTTTAAAAATTTTATTTAAAGTATATCATCTAATTACTAATGAGATGAAAACTATTTTTGGTACTAGTGCAAGTGCAAGTCACAAGTGCAGTAGTGCACTTATTGATCCGTGCTGAAATAACGTTATTATTTAAAAAGTCATTCTTAACATGGGAGGGGAGGGTGTTTTGTACCTATTCTGTACTTTAACCTTACAATTGAATAATAAAACATCATAAAACTTTAATTAAACTTGGAAATACGATTTTTAAAATCGCGCAAATCAAGCGCATTCGCCGCATTAGCACCAAAAACAAAGTTCGTTTTATTTTGTTTTCGAGTTTTTGATTCGATCTTCAAGTTTGATGGACGCGGACGATTTCTTTTAGTGGTGATTTTTGGCCAAGGTATTCCGATATCTACATTTACCTTATTAAGTCTGTAAGCTATGATAATTGTCGGGGGGGGGGGGAATGAAAACACGCATTTTTAGGTATGGGCAGCGCCCGTTTTTTTTTGTTTTTTTTTTCATATTAAATTGTTAGGTTAAAGTACAAAATATTTACGAAACGCCTTCCTTTGAGTTTCTACAAATTTTTTTATTTCAGCATTGACAGATTCAGTATAAGTACCTTTCTTTTTAAAAGGTACTAAAGAAAATAAACAAAAAGTAACTCAATGTACCAATAAAATGTGGTCATTCCAGTCTCCAAGCTGGCATTTTCTCACGTACTTTGTGCCGTAAAAAACGATTATGTTTCGACTAAAAAAAAAAAAATGCAAGGAGAACATGTGTTTAAAAGATAATTTTTAAGTTAAAATGAAATAAAACTAAATCATAAAATCGTCCGGTTGGAAACGGAAGGGTTTATATAAAATTACCCTAAAATGACTGCGTAATTGTTTGTTTATATAAGTTTTTGGTTCTCTCCAAATAAAAAATTCACTTAAGAACTGTAATTACTTATTTTAAATACATATTTTTTATTACTTAAGTAATTCGATTAAAAAAAGATTTAATAAAGTACCATATAACCTACCTTGCGTTTAAATAAATACTCAATTTAAAGAGAATGCATTTTTCGAAGTCAGAATCCGGAAGTGAATCTCCGGAAGTTAATTTTCAACTGCATAAGCTTTGTACGTATTCTCACGAAAGTTGCAGCGATGACGTAAACTCCAAATAATTGATTACGCCCTTCCTTCCAAGGTTGCCAAATTGGCCTTTTAAAGCCAAATACGCGAAATTTGGCCTTTTTTAAAAAACCAGTTTGGCCTTCAAAAAATTGTATTTGGCCTTTTTATAAATTTGGCTTCAAATCTGTTTTTTTTTTTTTCTGATTACTTTTTACCAAAATATTTATTTGATAGTAATTATTAAAAAAAAGTTATAATTAATTTTTTTAAGCAGTTTAGAATTGAAATATGATGTAAACTTTTTTTTTGTATTTTGGCTTTTTCTTTACTATTTTACAAATATATTTATTTGCAAACAATAGTGAAAATGTTACAAATAAATATTCTTGAATCAGCTTGGGCTTCAAAAATGTTATCGCCTTGTTTTAAATTGTAACTTTTGTTTCAACAACTGTTGAAACAAAAGTTACAATTTAAAACAAGGCGATAACATAACATAAAATTATATTTGGTAGTTACTGTTAAAGAACAGATTAAGTATTTTTAAGTTACTGAAAGGAACAGTGCACTAAATGTGATACTTGTATAGCAACTCTTCATTGAACAAAATCTCCATTTATTAGTTTCTTAAAAGCTGATCACAACATCTTTCTGCAGAGAAAACATATGTTTGTGTTACAATCCACTCGACACCATTTGGGGGCCCAAAAGGCTATCAGGAATATTCAAATTGTCTAATTAAACTCTCTTTGTTCCATTACTTTTCATCCCTAGCCAATGCAAATGAGTATGTCCTTAAAATCTAATTCTGGTCCCTAGTGATAAAGGCCTCAATGGATGAATTTGTGGATTTCTAGATAGTGTTCAGTGAAGCGTATGCACATTGCTCAATAAATGCACGAGTAGAGTTCATAAACGTACTCATAGAAAACTATCTGACTCATGTTCAAACTTCTATCTGTAAAGAGTCGTTAATGTTTACTCGTATTTCCAAGCTAAAAGTTGAAATGATTGAACTTGCAACATTATCTCCATTGCTCAATAACATTGTGGAATATAGGACCTTATGAAAAGAAAGGAAGACTGACAAATGTATGCATACAAAATAAATAATTTTTATTGGAAATTTTGTTAAGACAATGCGAAATAAAGTGTTTGTAAAGAATGAGAGTTCCAAGAATCTGAGAATGTTCTCGTGAAAGAAAGGTGTTTCCTCCAAGAGAAATTGAGTACTCATATTTATTTTGACTGTGAGTTGTTTGAAAGAAATGGATAAAAGAGAATGATAAAGTCTGTTTACTTTTTTGTAGAATGCACACTAATTGGTGACAAGTATTTCTTGTGCTGTAACACATTTGTCAGTAAAAAACGTGTGTTAGAGTATATACCAGTTTTTCTCACAGTTGATAAAATATGTTCACGATTCGAAGTGTTGTTTGCAATGCAAGAAGTTCTGAGCTTGATATATAATTGGAGCCACTAATAAAAAAATTTATATTTTGTCAAATGGCACATGTCAAAACGTAAGCCCGATTGGGTTATCACTTTACAAATAATATTATTTAAGTTAAGTTAGGATGCAAGTTTTAAAAGAATGAAAATATTTAAACCGTTTCTTTCTTTCTTCTTCTTCTTCTTCTTCTTCTTCTTCTTCTTCTCCTCCTCCTCCTCCTCCTCCTCCTCCTCATCATCATCATCATCATCATCGTCATCAGCTTAACGACCATTTTACATGCAGGCATGTGTTTGACGGCTTTTAGAAATTGACTTATAAATTAACCTGTCAGCCTAACTTTCTGATGGGAAAATACTGTTCAGAAAAACAATGGCTTAATAAATGCTATTTTGACTTTGGTCTATCAGAAACAATGGTTAGAATTTAAATGTTCTCATACAGATACAAATGTTGAATGCTTAGATTGTCCAAACTGTTTTTCCAAAAAAACATTTTAAAAAGTCCACAAACTCGTTTTGACCAATTATAAATTGGAGTTCAATGAGATAGTAGAAGAGCATATGTGGGGATTCACAAAGAAAGTAATAAACTCCCAACTGGATGTTTACTCGTCAGCTGTCAGGGACAAAGTGTGTAAATGTGTCACTACACATAGGCTTGACGCACCCATCAGGTAAAAAGAGAAAAATAATAAAAATTCATTAGCCAATGGGAGCAGAGCATGATAAAAATAAAATTTAACAACCAACAACGGCCAGTAAGAAGAGATAAAAACCCAGGATTTTTGTAAACGAAAGAGAAGGGAAATGAGACACCAAATAAAACAGGGCACAGGTGCAGTCAAGCGAGAAGTCACCCTGCTTTCACTGTTAAAAGCTGGCAAACACTTCTCTTTGTCACCGCTACTCAACCAAGAAAAAGAAACAAGGAATAAGTATTCTTTATGAACACTCTTCCTATTTATCTCCATTTATTCCAACGCCTTATGTAGCAGATGCAAATAGACCTCTTTCTTCTTGCACATATTCCTCCCTGATTGAGTGATTTGGCCATACACTGGCCAATCAGAGGAGTAGCGCATGAATATTTTTAACCCCCAAGGACCTGACAGCTTCCGGTCCTGAGAAGAAAAAACTCTCTCTTACTCCACCAGCTTTCGAAGGGACTAGACCTTTCGCTCCTCTGCTCCTACTAGGTATCAGACGACAGCCACCAGCTGTAATTACCTAGTAAGCAGTGAAGTCCCGAACCTTCCTTCCTTCTTTTCCTCCTTCGAGTTTAATGCCTTTTTAAATAAACCTTTTCCTTGTTAAGTCTAAGAAGTGGTTTATTGTTTGTTTGGAAAATTGTGTTAAATTATTTTATTAGGGAGTGCCTTAAAAGCACCAAATAACGATCTCTAAACTTACTTTGTATTATAGTGAAAGGTGACGACACATGAAAATGAACGTTTTTTGAACATGCACATTCAATGTAGTCTTTTGTTGATGATAAAAGTTATTCAAACCTTAATTGCTCATAATTTATCTTGTGTTAAGTGGAATTTCTATTTCTTGCTTTTTTATGTAATAGACAAACGAAGATATAGATATTACCATTTTGCATACATATCTGCCAGTAAGAAAGATATATTGATAAAAGCATGTTGAGGATTTAAAGTGTTGTTTGCAACGGTTCCAACGCAACAAAAAGAAGTTGCTTGCATCTGTAATGTGGTCGTTACACTTTAACCGTGTTGTTACATTTCAACCACTCAGATCTGACAGCATTCTTTTATCCTGCCTTGACAAACTTCAGAATAGACTTCATAACCTAGAGAGGGATACCTTTTTCTCTTCCCTGCAACTTCTTTCTCACAGAAGAGACGCTGTGAGCCTTCTCTGTTTTATCGTTATTTTCATGGCAAGTGTTCGTCTGAGCTCCAATCTCTGGTCCCTCCTGGACAAACATTTATGAGAAACACTCGTTTGACTGTAAACACTATCAATAATTTCCCCCACTCTTTATCTATGCCTAAACCTAAACGTAGTTCCATAAACAAAGCTTCTTTCTAAGAACTGCACACCTGTGTAACTCTCTTCCGTTTACCTGCTTTCCAGCTGGCTACAGTATGGCCGTCTTCAAGTCCAATGTAAACAAGTTCTGGATGAGCCGTTTCCCTTAAGTAATCTAATTTGCCAAATTTACACTTCCAATGATTACTATGATATTGCCCTTTTGACCACTGTACACTCTTTAGCCCTTATCCTCGAGTGGCCTCTGGGCCTTGATAAGTGGTGATTCCTTTGTAAAATAAAATGGAAATAAAAAGTATTTATTCATGATTCCTCCAACAGTAACACATTTCATTATCTTTCAAAAGTATTTTTGAACACATGTGTTTTACAATGCTCTGCCATATAACATGTGCTTTTTAAAAGTCTCTCTCCCCGTCACCTGATGACGACCATAGCCAGTACTTTCTCGCCTTCGTTTTCACATATCCATCTTCCCCGGTCATACAGTGCTTCTCCTTTTGACCACATGGTGTATTTTCGATTTTTATTTTTCTCTCCTTCTTCCTCCCATGATGTAAGCACATACACACTTGCTTAATTTGCATATCTGCTAAGACGGCTGCTGCTGCTAATATTTTCGCTAGTCAACTATCATAGGCTGCTGCTGATTTTCTCACACACACCCATATGTGCTGTGTTACCAAACAGCACACTGCTTTGTTACACATCAATAATGCGATGAGGATGAAGCATGAATGCACAAGTCAGCAAATGAAAGGTGACCAAAGATACAAACATTAGCAGGTAAGATTTTGGCCTCTGTATTTAGGGATATACAAGATATTTTCTTCATTAATTAGCTTAAAAAACGATAAACCATCAATAAAGAACATTATATAGCATAATTGGCATGTTTGATGGAAGAAATCACCAAATATTGCCACAAATGAAGAAAAACTTCTTTTTTACCAAGACAATGTACCGTATCACCATTTGATCACAACAATGGCAACGAATTTCACATTGAATTACTTCTATATCCACCCTATTTTCCAGATCTGTCCCCCTCTCAGTTACTATTGGCTGTTTATAGACCTCAAAAGAATGCTCCTGGGAAAGAAATTTGGTTCCAATGAAGAAGTGATATTGGAAACTGAGGTATATTCTGAGATCAAAGACAAATTTTTGTACAAAAAATGCCATCAAATTGTTAATTAAACGTTGGAATCAGTATATCTCTCTTGAAGGAAACTGTTGATATATAAAGCCGAATTTTGCCTAAAATTTGTTGTTCTATTAATTAAACCTAATATTTATTGAATGATGTGTTAATTAACCTGTTATTTGCACCTTTGTACAATTAAAAATCGACACCTAAAACAACATTCATTGTTGCTGCTACTTCAAACCATCTCCATATATTCATGTTATTCATTCTTTGATGTTTTTTATTCTAGATTAACTAATTAGCTTTGTGCTATTAACTGATCTTATGAGTTGTTGCTCTCGCTTGCTCTGCATGCATTCCACGTGATTCTATATGGCACAACAAACAGGATCAGTTGATAGCTGCTTTGTCATTGTTGAAACTGCTGTTGGCCAATATTATGTTCTAGATGACATGTTTTGCAGCTTTGTCTTCCAATTCAGCATGTCCGTTTGACTATAAGTATGTGACGGAAGATGCCCCACAGCAGCAAGAAAATGGCAGACTGGAATTGTGGTTCTTCGTCACTACTGAGTTCTTTTGCTATGTCATAGGCTATGAAAAGCTTTCTGAACATTTTGAGATGGGCCAAATTCATTTCTGATTTTCTGCAATGGTAGATGCAGGATCAGCAACTGAATCTATTCCTGATGAGGTAACTGAAGTCTTCAGTTTCAAAATAATTTCTGCAAATTTTCTCAAATGGGAAGATAGGAGGCTCATAGAGAGAAAGTGGTTCTGGCAGTTGAGTGGGTGCGTTTTCTGCACAATCCTTGCAACAGTCATGATGATGCGGAATCCTTTTGGTGATTCTTGGCTTTGACATAAAGATTGAGTTTGACAAGCTGTATCTGAAGAAGGTTGGAGGTTACATTGACCAAAACGTTGTGGTAATAACAGTAGTCCAAAGAATCCAAATAATGCGTATAATCAATTCTGATTCTTAAAAATACAGAACGATGAGTTTTTTTCAAATCACAAACTTTTAAACTTGTAAAAAAAAAGTATTGGTTGTAATTGTAATTATTTCATTTTAAATAAAATAAAAACATTATATAAAATAACAATTTAAATTTGAACTTTTATAGATTTTTGTACATTTTCACAAAATAAAAATTTACGTGAAATAAAATATAAAATGTAATGAATGTGCAAATTTTACGATTAACTTTTGGTATTATTATTAAAGATACTCAGCTAAATTATATGCACACCTCCATAAAAAATATTTATACTTTTTAGGCTATTATGCATGAACACTATGAAAAACTTGGGTAACGAAACAATAATTATTTTAGAATTTAAATTAAGGGATCAGTTTCATGTATAAATTTCATCTAAAATGATTATTCCCTGACCAGATAGTGTTTAAATGACATCTAATTATCGTAATTAAATCTGAAAAGTCAAACATTCTTTATTTTTTGACGGGGTGATGAATCTAAACTTAAGCTTAATGATAGGATTGGGAAGAATTTGAGACAGGGGATATTACCACCTGGACAGGATTTGTGGTTGGGTTAATAGTTTTTTAATCCTCATCCCCCCAAAAATCACACACAATTGATTTCCCTTAACTAAAAAAAATATGTAATTATATACAGGGTGGAATGATAAAACTGTTGCGTTAGAAAGATGACATTATTCCATTTCCATTTGATAAAAATTGGTTTTCTGCTTTTGTTGTAGACCATCTACTAGTTGGTCAGTTGTGTACAAATCCCAAGAGCGATAGGAGCCTTCTATCATGCCTGAAAGTGACACAATGTTCAACGTGCGAGATTGGAGATGTGCTGCTGTACAACTCATACTCTCTACCGATCCAAGTTATGACAGCAGGACCACTGCCAGTACCCTTAAAATGCATTGCTGGATAGCCACAAATAACAAGGATGTGCTCAGGCTGATGAAAACAAAGTTTCTAGCCACAGCTATGATCTTTGATGTGGTTTTAAGTAAGGGCTACATCATGCCACCTCAAATCTTCTAAGTCGGTTTGAAAGTCAACACCAAAATGTATCTGGATGTGCTGAAGACTGTGGTGATCCCCTGGCACAATCAGGTGGCCACTGGCAGACTCTGGGTGTGGCAGCAGGACTCGGCACAAGCCCACAAGCCCAAAGAGACCCAGGCTTGGCTTCAGAAAGAGTTCTACGACTTTATACTCTTTTCTCAATGCCCCCCCCTCCACCGACCTGAACAGTTTTTTTCCTTGTTATAAGTTGACACCTTCATAACGCCCCACCACCAAAAAATGATATTCTATTTTTGTAGGCGATTATGTGTGAACACCCTTAAAAACTTGTGCAAAAGGGGGGGGGAACCATTAGCTGGAATTTATAGTGGGAGATCAGTTTCGTATATAAATTTAATGTAAAATAATCCATATTTCTGGGCTATTCTAATATTTTACTATCTTGTTTTTACCACTAAACTAAGTTCGACTGACAAGGTCGTAAAACCATACATAATTGCCTAAAAAAGTAGACCTCTATTCGCCTAAAAAAAAAAAAAAAGCGCATAGAAATTATCTCCCATGGAGAAAATAATGGTTAAGTTAACCATTGGTTAACTACCTTACAATTCTAGAATAATACCCTTCAAAATGGAGGGTTATTTTTTTCATTAGATTTATATGAAAAATTGATCCACAAGTCTAAAATAATTGTCCTTTTTTTTCTTTCTGGCAAGTTTTTCAACGTGTTTCAATAGACTAAAAAGTAGACTCTAACAAGGTGGCGTAGCTAAGAGTGTTAATTTTTTAGGGGTTCAATATTTCTTATTTGTTTTAGTTTGTCTACGCTCCCATACTATGAAATTGAAGCTATTCAGTGAAATCAGTTAGGGAACTTCCGTTCTGCGCAAAGCGATGCGCAGATCTATCAAATTCACACGTGCGTCTGTGTATTATGGCGCTTTCTTGAAAATAGTATAACGGAGATTACCACCGTGGCATTCTACAGATAGTGGTAATCATTTATTTTATTTTTGCTCAATAATTCTACCAGGTTCTTATCTTTTCTTTTTATTTTTAATGGCGATTATAGCCAGAAAAAAAAAGTACATGGGAGCTAACTTGTGTTAACGTTTGCAACAAATCTGAACAACTCTCACTGAAAAGTACTTATTTAAATATCGGGATCAAACAATATATACAATTGATTGATAATATCTTGTTTTTTTTTCGTCCTTACCCCCTTTTGTATTGTTTATTTTATCGATTATCAATCTCTTTTTGCATTTAAATATTTGCAATATATTGTTTTTTATTTATTTTTTATAAATAGATATTTACTTGTTTCATTATAGAAAATGTCCCGCGTAACGTAAATTTGAAAAAAAAAAAAAAAAAAAAAAAAGAAAAGCGAAACCGAGAGGTATTCGTTTGTCGTTGAATTCTCATTCAAATCATTTATTTTAATGTCTTGCCAAAAAGAAAAAAAAATCTGGTAACAAGATAGACAGGATTTATTTATTTATTAAAATAATTTAAATTTTGTTAACTTATCTCTTGTCTTGTTTTTACGACTAAAATTCATTATTTATTTGAATAAAACATGATAATTTATAAAGAATAACTAACGTTTACGTTTTAATTAAATCACTTTCTTTTGGCGAAAGATAAATATTTCTATTTACGTTCATTTGAATAATTTCTTGATTATATTAACTTTAATACATTCTGTATTTTCAATCGCGTTTTATAGTGGCTTTCTAAAAAAATGTTAGCGTTGATTACATTTTTTTTAGTCTTTCTTTTCACTGATGATTCTGGTGTGATAAATGGAAGAAGAAAGTAGATTCGGACGGAAATATTTTATTTTTTTACAATTGAAATATTTTTTAGACTACTTATTTACTTATAAATTCAGTTTATTAGTGTTTTCCTGCTCTAAAGAATTACTACGTATTTTTTTTAAATAACCACCTGCGATTTAATGTTTTAATAAATCATTGTTTTTTAAAAACTTTTTTAATCGGAATTAAAAAAAAGTTAAAAAGAAAGGTAAAACTATACAAACACCGTGACAGCGAATTAACCCTACCCCTAACCCTAAACCTAACCCTAACCCTAACCCTAATCCTAACCCTAACCCTAACGCTGTCACGGTGTTTGTATAATAATACCAAAAGAAATATATATATAATAAATAAAGGTACTAGTGCACTTATTGATCTGTGCTAAAATAATATTTAAAAAGTCATTCTTAACATGGGAGGGGAGGGGAGGGTGTTTTGTACCTATTCTATACTTTAAGCTTACAATTGAATAAAAAAAAACATATCATAAAACTTTAATTAAACTTGGAAATACGATTTAAAAAATAGCGCGGACCAGTAAGTGCATTAGCACCCAAATAAATGTTACCAAAGGCAAGATAAGTTACTGAACAAAAACTAAAATAAATTCTGAACGTGTCGATTTACAGAGAATTTAAGATTCCACTAAACTGGGGTAATCTCAAATGATAGTGGAAAAACGATCCCCAAGTTCTGTTTTTTTTACTTCCGGTTTCCGCTGGTTGTTTTGCTTCGATGAATGCTCTGGACAAGTCCCTTCTGATTAATGTCTACCAATTAAAAAAATATTCTGTTATTCTGGAAAAAACAAAAACAAAAAAAAAAACAAACAAACAAAAAAGTTCGTTTGCTTATTTTAAAACTAGTAAACAGTAATCAGAAGACATTTCCAGGACATTCATTGTGAAATAAAACGGTCAGCAGAAACCAGAAGTAAAAAAATAAAATAAAATAAAATAACGCAGAACCCGATTTCTACAGAATTTTGAACCAGCCCTTTTTATTTATTTATTTATTTATTTTTTTTTTATTTAACTCTGATCTAAATTTGAGCTCTAGTTCAGTTCAAATTTTGTAGAAACACCAAAACGATAAATGTTACTATTGTCGACTTTTAACAAACCTGGTGGTATTCAGAAAGTTGAAGGGAGTTCAGATCAGTTATCCGGCTTTTCGACGGCATCCCACCGTTTCTGCAAAAAATTTTTCAGTACATAAATATCTTTTTATTTAAAAACTAAGAAAACCAATGAAATTTAAAATTAGGATAACCACCTTTACGGTAAGCGAGGTAACTCTGATCTTAATTTTCAGTTAGTTCAACTTTTCTGAATACCGCCAATTTTGATAAACGTAAACATTACTTTTCGGCACGATTCAGCGCGCGGTACTTGTGCAGAATACGAACAGTGCTGAAATAACATTATTTAGACATCCGTTCTTAACATGGGGTGAAAGGGCGCTTTGTAACTATTCTGTACAGTCACCTAGCAGTTTGATAAACAAAAAAGACCATAAAATATTGAATTTAACTTGAAAATCTTATCTACAAAAAAAATAACACGCTTCGTATTCTGCATAAGTGTCCAGTTAGTTCGCTACATATAAATGACTGTTTTTGGTACTTATGCACTTATTGAACCGTGCTGAAATAATAACGTTATTCAGAAAGCCATTCTTAACATGGAAAGAGGAAGGTGTTTTCTAACTATTCTGTACTTTCACCTAACAATTTAATTAAAAAAAAGTTATCGTAAAACATTAATGTAACTTGAAAATACTATTTAAAAATAGCGCGGTTCAATAAGTGTACAAGCACCCTGTTTTTAATCATTTTTTAAAATTTTTACTAAAAAAGGTTTTACCTAAAAAAAGGTTTATGAATAGTATCTAAACATTGAATTTTATAGGATCATTTTTATAGAATCACCCCTGTCTTTAAAGTGGGTGATTTTATGGGCTTTTTGAGCCCAGAGAACGATTCGACACTGGTCCTAACCCGAGCCCGGTTTGGTAGCTGAACTGATTCTATAAAAATATAAAAATGTTTACTTTTATTTGTTAGATAAATCATACGATTATATTTCTCTTTTTCTATACGTGTAAGGTGTGCACTAAAACCTCATTGAGAATATTGTAGACATTATGTAAACATAACCTATATTTGACTGTTGTCAGCCCGCAATCTGATTTTAACGAGCTTAATTTGTATAGGAAGATTTCATCGTCCGCCTACCTGAAGCGAAGAAGCACATTTAGTATTTTTGATGCTTGTTATGATGGTCGACAAAGCGATTTTTTCTTATAAATATGTCGTTTTAAGCAAAAACAATTATACGTACTTATTTGTCGTGTCGAAAATAGTAATATATCAAAAAATTACGAAAATTCATCGAGTAGAACAATTTAAATAAAGTCTATGGCTATAGACACCATATATTGCACGCGCCATAATAACGCATCTAAAATATTCGTTCCGAGTTATGTCTCCTGTGTGTGAACTCTTTCACTATCTACTTTATAACGTCTAAGAAAAATGCAATTTTACCCAATTTTCCGTTAAAATTACTTCTAACTATAAATTACTTTCTACTCAACGATTTTTCGTAATTTTTGGATATATCACCATTTTCAACATGACAATTGGGTACGTAATATTGTTTTTGCTTAAAACAACATATTTAAAAAATCGATCTGTCGACTCTATCTTAACATTATTTTCAAATGGTCACCCATCGCGTGCTGACAAATCAGTCACTTCTCGGATACTCTGATTTTCTTATTTAAAAATAAAACTACTACATCAATTTACGTGAGTTTTGGAATATGATATTTTTGTTTCGTCAGGGCTACATACATCATACAGAGTTTTCTATATTTTTATTTATAAAAATTTCAAGTAAGAACCATAATTTTATGCTGTAGATATTTTGGTATTATTATACAAACACCGTGACAGCGTTAGGGTTAGGGTTAGGGTTTAGGGTTAGGGTTTAGGTTTAGGGTTAGGGTTTAGGTTTAGGGTTAGGGTTAGGGTTAGGGTTAGGGTTGGGGTTAGGGTTAGTGTTAGGGTTAGGGTTAATTCGCTGTCACGGTGTTTGTATAGTTTTACCGATATTTTGGTGTTTATTCGCTTATTGTACCGCACTATTTTGTTTTAATAGTATTTTCAAGTTCAATTTTTACAATATCGTTTTTTATTTGATTAAATTGTTAGCTGAAAATACAGAATAGTTACAAAAATACACCCTTCCTCATGTTAAGAATGACTTTCTAAATGTTTTTTCAGCAAGATACACTAAATGCATAAGTACCAATACTTTTATTTTTGTTACGAGTAGTTACCTCTTATCAAAGCCCAAAGGTCACTCAGGTTATTGTCAGATGTGTACTGTAGCACTGTAGCAATGGCTGTAACTGGTTAGAAATTAGTTATTTAAGAGGACGGCTCAAAGCATGGCTTTGTCTGGGGGAGGGGGTGTAACGTTGCAGTTACAAACAAACAAAAGGAAATAAATAAATAAAATCCAGATCGGCATTTTTTCTTTTTTAATGAAAGCATTTATTACCATCACTCTCCCGTTTCAACACCACTTAAAAAGTCTCTTGCTTCTCCAACCGCATGCCGGTTACAGCCAGCCCATTCTCATCTATGACTTCACACGTTCATTCTCTTCGATGCCCTCTTTGTTTCTGTCTCAAGCATGTTGTGCATTTTTTCTCCATCTTCTTGTGCACACCCTAATTTGTATATGCAGTTTTTCAATTGCTGCTGCTAATCTCTTTGCAAGCCAGCCATCCTTTGCTGCTGCTGATATTTTCTAATGCGCTCATATGCTCTGTGTTACAGGGGTAGGGAACACAAACAAAAAATAAAGTGTGTGCAACATGTCTCTTTTGAAACTTCTTTCTATCTCTATTCTCTCCCACAGTCGAGGATTTTGATCCTAACATGGCAAAGGAAATTGTAGTTTAAGTCTATAGAAAAAAAATCGCTCTAAATTATGCCTCTTCCTTGACTAATTTTGTTCATCCTAATAACACTCAAGATAACTATTACAAAAAAAAAAATGAATCTGTCTGAAGCAATGCTAAAAAAGAATATCTCAACTCTATGGGTGTGTTTTGTGTGTAGTTTCTGACTTTTAGCTGGACATATACACACAGACATTTTCCCTTTTTATAACAGATACACCTGTTAAAAAGTTTGTCAGCATTTTCGTCTGATAAAGGAAGCAAACAATATGATTTTCTTAGTACTTTTTGAGATATGCTATCAATTGAGGCTACTATATGTTTCTACTGCATAATCCTGGATGAATAACATACATTTGTTTCAACTTTTTACACCTTTTTTGTTTTGTCAAAAAATAATAGGAGCTCTGTCATACATTATTCTAACTCCACCAAGTAACAAAGCACATAAATATCCTTCTCCGAGTAGAAAAGGATGACTAAGCACAGCTGTAATAATCAGTGCCCCCATTTTATAATACCTTGGATTGCATTCGTCGCATCCCTCTCAATCTTTGTGTTTTCCAACACTGGAAGATCACAACAACTGCCTACGATGCAAAATTCCCATTTCTCTTTTAGGTTCTGAACGTGGAATTTTGCATTTTCTTACATGAGACATAGATTTGAATCTGCAAGATTGCACGATGAAACAGCTGTTCCTGGAGTTATTTTTGGTCCACATTTTGTGATGTTTTCTCCTTTGGCAGAATTAATATTTCAAGCAACGGCATTTCCAAGAAATTCTTGCATTTGCTTAGCGTTGGTGGAAAACATAAACTATGTTACAGTTGTGCCATAAGTATATTACAATTTTAGGTCAAACAAATCAAAATTAAAAGCAAAAAATACAGATTGGCATAGAATTATCAAAGTAGCCCCCGATTAATGGTAACCGTCCTCATTGTGTTACGACCAAACGAAATACAGAATTATAATTATCAGTTTTACAGTTAAGAAAATTCCAGTTAGTTAAGATGAGTATTTTAAAGATGCATTTATTCAATCTGTGTTTAGCTATGAAAAAAGACATTTAAAGCAGAATTGCTAGCACGCAAGTTGGTGAGTTTTAATCAAATCTCTAAAATGAAGATGAGTTAAAAGGAAAAAATATTTTTTCTCACAGTTCATTTTGCTGTTTTTGTGTCTACTCTGTATTGCCACCTTGAACTTAGTGTCTAACTTAATGAAGGGCTAGATTTTTTTCTTTTTCTAAAATATGAAACCTGCCCTTCATTAATCCTAAGTCTAGTATAACAATACGAAGAAATCAAAAAAAAAAAAAAAAGAAAGTAAAATACATTAGTTCTGGACAAGTTTTTTTCATTTTAGAAAAGTAATATTTACAGTTTGTATTATTATTCGGATTATTTGGACTACTGTTCTCATCTTGAATGTTAACATTTCAGACGATGTAGCCTCCAACTTTCTTCAGGTGAATCTCATCCAACTCCGGAGTCTTTCCATTGGCCTTTCGAATCCTTTATTTAATCTATATGGACCCATGACGTAACAGATAAAATACTCAGTAAAATTCGATTCTAAGTGACCTTCTTCTGGAGGTTGAAGGTTCAATCCTTGGTGTAGATGAATCTAAAAATACAATTATGAATTACTTAAGACTTCTACCTGATCATGGCTGATGGAATGACAACATACTATCCTCATGGATTAAATAAAGGATTGCGTTTGAAATTCCGTAAAGATTCCAAGTTTGTAAAGATACACTTGAAGAAAATTTGAGGTTACATCGGCTGAAACGTTGTGAAAATAAAATAAGAAAAGTAATCCAAATTATCTTCATTTCAAAAATTCAGATCTACGTAGATTCGAAGATATTGAGTCGAATCAGTACACCACAATCTTACTGTGGAATCAATTTCTACTTCAGTACTAAAATTCAGAAACATAACATTTACAGTTTTAGATGTGAAAATTCTACACATGTGCACCAATTGACATGCATGTTGTGTTACTGATTCCATGGCTGCTTTATCAAGGCTAATGTAGGCTTTTATGCCACACGTTTATTTTCACTAAATAACTTATAACGACTGTCACCCTGATTAGGTTGAGCTGACAAGTAAGTACAGCATTTGATCATTTCAGCTCACTTTTGCTGATTATGGGATCACAATAGGATTAGACAATTCTGGTCCCATAGTCGAAAACCAACTGCTTGTGGGTCTTATAGTAGCATTACAAGTGTATGCTGTATTTTCGTGGACATTGGCAATATTACATACCTAATGTGCTTCAACAAGTCATATCTTTTTTATTTGTTGGTCAATTTTTAAAGGAATTATATTGATGAAAAGAGAATAAAATAAGCATTCCAATGATGTTAATTTATTTTTCTTTTATGCATTCAATATTTTTATGCTTCAGGTTAAAAATGAAAAAAATGACGGCAGCAAAAAGGGAAACAGTTTTTTCAATGTTTTCATTTTATACGTTACGTTTGGATACATATGCGCGGGGTTAAATTTGATTGGATATGGCTGAAATTTTACAGGCTATATAAACAACTGGTATTTTATTTTTACGACCACAGGAAGCAAAGTTGACGAATATTTAAAAATTGATAAGATAAGTTGGTATATATCATCCATTTTCATATAAATAATAGTTTCAGAATTATTTTCATGTATATGTAAATATTTGATAATTATTAATTGTGCGGAAATTTCTTTAAAATGTTATCTTTTATATAAATTCAAATGCGCTTAATGAGGAATCGCTATCGAGGCCACTTCATTTCTATTCTCTTAGAAATAAAAAAACTGTTTTTTCTGTTTTCAAAACGAAAGCAGAAAAATCAATTTCATTTTTTATTCTGAGTTTGTCAATTTAAAAAAATTATTTTCAAGTTTTTTCGAATTTGATTTCCAAACAATACTATTTTGTTGTTTTTAATGCTTTTAGTACACATGTACTAAAAGCCTTAAAAAACAACAAAATGTACTAGGTACATGCGTTTGTTTTTTAGTGGTAATAAAAACAAAAAATAACAAATAAAAGGTAATTGTGCACTTATGCTACCATGCTGAAATAATAACGTTATTATTTAGAAACCCATTCTTAATATGGGGAAGGTAGGGTGTTAACTTTTCTGTACTTTCACCTAATAATTAAATAAAATATATCGTGAAACTTAAATTTATTTTTAACTCATTGTCAAGACCATTTTTTCAAATCTGAAAAACAAATTCTTTTTTTTTTTTTTTTTTTTTTTTGTTAACTGAAGATATCTAAATAATAATAATTAGGCGGTTTGATAAAGAATTTAATTGTGATGCATTTTGTAAATTTTTACCTTATTTCCACCATAACATTTTTCTTTAAAATAACTATCTTTTAAGGTTTTCGGGTATGCTGAAAACGAATATCGCATTTAAATTTTCCGCAAATAAGTAGCTTTCCGGATATTAAAAAATGTCATTTCTTATGTTATTGTTGGTTGCCATCTTGGTACATGCGTTTGCGCATAGTTTCTCGGGGTTACGTTTGCGCGCTCGTGCATACCAAGATGGCCACCAACGATAACATAAGAAATGACATTGCTTAATATCCGGAAAACTACTTATTTGCAGAAAATTCAAGTGTTATATTCGTTTTATTTCTGAGATTAATTCATATCTACTCAATTTTTAATTTTTTTTCTGTGAGAGGAGTAGTAAATACCGGCCATGAATGCTCTTTAGGCATTCAATAGTTACACTCAGATTAAGCTCTCTTTTGGTGAGGAGGCAGGAAAATACCTGCTCTCAATAAAGCTATATTTAAATACCACTTAGTTTTGTTCATGAATAGACACTCACTGTATGATACCATGTGCCAGTTTAAAAAAAAATTGAAATTTTTACATCTGAATTTATAATTCATGGCTTATGGTAAAGAGATGCATCAAATTTGACTGCATAATCAGAAAGAGCACACAATTTTACACAAGAGTGCCAAGTTTCATAAGAATAGCTTGAAAAATAAATAAATGGTGGCAAAATTACGGAATTTCTTGAAATGTTGAGGTCCGTAATTTAGTCCACTTTTTCTAAAGAAAAATGTCCACGGAAAAGCCTAAATTTTGGCACCTAAAATTCTCATAACTTTTGAACTGCTGATGGTATTTGCATAATTCAAACGGTTTTAAGCATCTTTTACATAGCTCTTTTCATGCAAGTTGATAAAATAACACTTATCTAAAAAGAAAAAAAACCCAACTTGTAATGCTACTTATAATGCTGCTGGATCACCTTTGAGTGTTACTGACCCCTAGCACAGTTATGCCAACCAAGTAGAGAAGCAAGTCGGCAGGAGAACCTTATGATTTTTCTTCCCAGGCTCTGAGAAAACTCGTTCATAAAATTCTTCCTATGGTGCAAACGTTGAGCATCATTCATTTTGTATGTATCAGATGACTTTTGTTGGCATTTGTTTCCCTGATACCTTTCTAGTTAGAATTCTTTCTAAAAAGACATCAGGGACTTACAGAAAGGATCATGTGAAAATGTTTCTGTGACTCAAACTGAATTTTTGAACTTCGCACACCTAGGTTGTCAGCCTGTGTCATTAGGCACTTAGTCACGATCACCTTCCTAGTGTAAACGTGCTGGTGGATGACAACAATATAGTATTCGTTGTCTATTCTAATGAATAATACAAATAATGCACTACATAACATAATTTACATAAATTATTGAGGATTGTTATCTCAAGAAGCACTTAAAATATTCATTGGTTTAATCTAATCAATGTTTGTTATTAAAAAACATCTTTTTTTATTTTTGTAAATTCAGTTATTCAAATCTTAAATCGATTCTTGAGATTGTCTATTGATAAACCAAACATCTAAAGGAAGCATCCTTGGAATGTTTATTTAAAACAATTTTTTTGATTAATGTTTTTGTGCTGAATGCAAATTGTCTTCTGAATGTTATGTTCTTTCATTGATTAAAAAAAAAATGGAAGTTTATAAATGAAAGTATGTTAAGTTTTGTTATTATTAGCAAAAAAAAAAAAAAGAAAATAAACATTGCAAACTTTCATATTATTGTTAATAATAATCTGTAAACATAAATATCGATTATATATAAAAGAAAATTGCCTTTGTTATCTGACTGGTTAAAACTAAAATATTACCAAAGTTAAATTTATTAAAAAAAAAAAGAAGCTTTTCCGATTTAATACAATCTCAAACAGATTATGGTAATATAAGACTAATTAGGTATGATAACAGTCATATGGTTCTTAATTTTTGAGATGAGGATTTATAATTTGGATTACTGTTTTCATCTTGAGTGTTATTCGCACAGCATTTCCACTGATGTAACCTCTGACATTCAGGTGTATCTTGTCCAAGTTAAGAATTTAGATGGAATTTCAAACAAAATTGTTCAATCCAAAAGAATAGCATGCTCTTGTTTTATCAGCCATGAAAGTGTAGAAATCTTAATTCACAATTGTATTGTTTCATTACGGATTGAACCATCAACCTCCAAAAGTGTCACTTACAACTGAATTATACTTTATCTGTTATGCTATGTGTCAAAATTACGTGCAGATTCTTGAGTTCAACAAAATATACCTGAAGTCAAAATGTTGTGTGAATAACATTCCCGATGATAACTGTTGTACGAACAATCCAAATAACCCAACCTTTTTAAAGATTTAATGAAATTCCTTTCAGTTTTAACTTATATTTTGTTTACTTTGGGGAAAGCAAATTATTTTCTTTTTATAAATATACAATTTTTTGTCTTGTGTCATTAATAGTTTTGCTTTCAAGCTGCTTCAATTTAAATTATTTTAGGTGACAAATGATTTTTTAAAATTTTTATTGTTTTCCAAATTTGGTGTATACTATATTGTATCTCTACAGCTGTGACAGGATGCCATGTTAAAAAAAAAAAGAAAGAAATATTGTCTATATTTTCTTGATAAGTCAAAAATTAGAATTTAAATAAATATTTATTTTAAAAAAATTCTGTGTTTTGACTGATTTTTGAACCGTTGAATTTTTTAAATTTCAGTGCATTCAAACAATGAAAAGACTTTTACTACCAACTAGCCGTGCATACTAGAAAAACAACCGCTGGAATCGGACTTACAAAAATTTTAATCTTCGATAATAACAGAAAACTTTAACCATGACAACATATAAAAGAAATTTTTTAAATATTGTCTGTATTTTCCTGATGGGTCAAAAGTTAGAATTTAAATAAATGTTTATTAAAAAAAAAATCTGCATTTTTACTTATCTCTGAACTTATATTTTTCACATTTCAATGCAAACAATGCAAATACTTTTACTCCTAAAATAAAGCTTGATTTCTAATGTACTATGAATTGTGAAGAAGAATGTGTTAGCTGTTGAAATTAATTTTACCTAAAAAAATTATGCATTCATGTCAGTTTTGTATTGTTTTTGTTTTTGAAGAGTACTGGAATTTTGCCCAATGCTCGTGCTTGTTTGATCTAATAATTATTACTTCCATTATAATTAACTTTCATTTATCACAAGATGGCATTATATTAGTTACGGTTCTTCAGGTTTAGTTCTACACTCTGAAAATTTAATTCTGTTCCTATAGCACACAAGACAACTTTTCTAATTTAAACAAACTTTAAACTGTCATAAGTTGGTGACTGATTGAGCTACCAAAATAAATTTAGTACCATTCTTTATTGTGTAAAAATCTATGTGACACATTAAAAATGGAAGTTTGATTTAGGATAGCTAGTATTCATTTATTTTAAATCACTCAGAGACCCAACTAATGACAATATTGTCAGAAAAAAATATTTCATTAAAGAAATCAAGCAAAAATAGCTCTATAGTTTTAAAATTATTTTCACAGAACCAATTAAAATTGAAAATAGTAAAAATTTTAATATGGGTGATCTGTGCAATAGTACACACGAATCCTTATTTATTCCTGGGCAATACTGAGTAGCCCTGCTAATTTTGACATAAACTAATTATGATAAAATCAAAAAGCTTGTGAGTAAACGACTTGTTATATGTAATAGGTATGACTTTAAAATACATCCTGTGGTGAGTCCCCATTTCAGAGTTGTGGGGAATGTGGTATTGCCCCTCAGTTACCGTTGCTCGCAGGTCTATTTTGATCTAAAGTAATAATACCTGTTAGGGCATCTGGTGCTACAAAATCAGGCTGTCTAAAAACACTGGCTTTCTGATTCAAAAATGCATCAAACATTGATGTTATTGTTTTTTGTTTCCTTTCCCTTTGTAAAATCTAATAATGTTCTGCAAAGTCAAAAGTGGAAACACTTTTTTTCTACAAATCAAACTAAACTCAATGAATAAATATTTTAAGATATAAAGAACTTGAAGCATAGAAACCTTTTCCAAAATGACTAGATTCAGCATTAAATAATCCCAAAAGGATAAAAACAATCAACCAACCAACCAATTGCTAAAGATTTGTCTACTGCTTATCCTGCCATAAAGTTTTATCTCTCTACAAATTTTTTTTTTAAAGTGTCCAACTAATCTAATATTATTTCTGATCTGATTAAAGGCACTAATCATATAATGAAAACTTAACCCTCAAATTCACAAAATTTGATAAAAAATGGAATTCATTTAAACAGAAGTTAGAAATCAACAGAAGTTGGGTTCAGATTATTTTTAAGAGTAAAAGAGCAGATTTTTCTTCTGAGGAAAAGACTTCCCCATTTCTCTATAATTGATGTTTCAACTTCACACACATTTTTATAATTTAGTAGCAATGGATCTATCTGAAAATTGTGCTTGAACAATTGATGATCATTGTAAATTTTAACTAGAAAATTATATTTAAAAATTTTTTAGATGAAGATTGATAATTTGAATTATTTGAACTACTATTCTAATCTTGGTTGTTATTTTCCCAAGTTTAGTAATATGTACCTGAAGAAGGTCTGAAGTTACATAAACTGAAATATTGCAAATATAAGAACCAAAATGGGAATAGTAGTTAAGATGATACAAAAATGATTGTTTTTTAAAATACAATAAATAGTTGGTGCATTTCTTTCCTTGAAATATCTAATCTGTTGATAAACAATCCTGAAATTATAAACTAACAAATGACAAGAGAAACATTTTAAAATTAGAAATTTTTCTTTATTAAAAGCAAAAATTTTCATCTTTGCAATTGGTGAGTATTGTTTTAATGTGTTTTATTAACTTTTTATTTCAGAACTCCAAGATGCGTCCTGGAAGTACACCTTCCCTGGTGAACCCAGTGATGCTTTTTCAACCAGCCATTTGTACAAATTTGCAATCGTCCAGTGATAAACACAAACATTCCATAAATGGTTCACTTTCTAAAGGTAATCACTGTTGTCTGAAAGTTTGATCAAATGTTGATGAATTTATATTTTTCTATGTCTTATTAACATCACTATTAGAATAATACGAAAGAGAATGGAAGTCTGACACAAAAACTTTTAAATGAATAAACAGAATCACTAAGAAAAAATCGTATTTTTTATAAGTTCATATTGGAAACAGTGACAGACTACAGAGGATCCTGAAAACCTGCAATTGATTTGATAAAGAAAATAAAAATGAGCTTGTAGTTTTACAATATTGTAACAGGAGCTAAGGTGGCATCATCTCTGAGTTTAGTCACTTGCCTACCAGTAGGGTTTTGCCACCCAGGCAGAGAATTGGGGAGGATTAAATCGTAAATTAATTCCCCATCTTTAATTAAATTTCAAATTTCTCAAGCATTATAATAATAAAGGTAGATTAAAATGATTTTTGCTTAAATTCTCTGTCCAAATTTGTTGTCAATTTAAATGATGTTAAAACAACTATTCTAATCCTTTTATGTAAAAACCTTTTCATATGTATTTCCTAGATATTGGAATGCACTTACAAAAAAAAAAAAATGTAATCATTCTCATTTTTTTTAACGATAAAGTTGTATAAAAGTTATTTTAATCATTTTCAATGAAGGAAAATTCAAATGAATTGTTTGTGTGAACATGTATAATTATCTTCATTTATGAAGTCCTCATACTTAGACTAAGATTTTGATTTTTTTTTTTCTGTTAATATTTGCATTTTAGTTCTATGCTAAAATTGATCTAAACCAACAAGAAAATGAAAAAGAAACTTTGTCAATAGTTTGTATATATTAATTTTTCAGATGGTAAGGTCTGCTGGATGTATAGTGGTTCAATCCTTGAAGTGGTTTCAACTGACACGCACAATCGACTTGCTGCATGGAACTTTGGACTGATGCTGCATGACTCTGAGGTAGCAATACAGTGTGTAGCTGAATATTGGGCTGAAGATTCTTTAAGATTACTGGTTGGTTTAAAGAATAGCTCCATCGCTGGTCTTGTTTGTGTACTCAATCTCAATCTATCCAGAGTAGTAAAGGCTATTGAGATCCCATTCAAGGTAATTATAGTCACGTGGATACTTTTCCAATCAGGTGCACATAAAAATACAGGATTGGAAAACGGTGTACAAAACTTTACCTTTTAAGATTTTTGGGTACTTCTGCAGTTTAAAATCAGTTTTTCCACGAGTCTCACTTGGCAATGTCTGGCAGACGCCGGATTATACCGTGCAAAGGGAAGTCAATAAAAAAAAATGAACAAGAAAGAAAGAAGATAAAACAGCCTGCTGTAATAAACATGTATTAAACTGCAGAAGTACCGATTTCTGTTTCTTTTTGCGACTTTTTAATTAGATTTTCTTTTTTGTAACTTTTACAATGTATGTGATTTTTAATTCATTTTTCTTTGGCATGTATTAATAAAACCCCAAAATAATAAAAACAATAAAGATAAACTTTTTTAATATTGAGTGTTGCATACTGGGATGAGACAGTTACAGTGAATCCCTTAGATGTGAACTAAAACTGTGACCTCCCACGAGAAAAAGAAGAAATATCTCCTTTCACCAGTTGGATAGCAGCAAGTGTAAATGGTAACCAAAATTATTTCATTTTAAAACAGGTTGTGTGTGTCGAGATATATATATATATATCGTTTTAATCCATACATGACAATTCAGAACCAGAATAACTTGGTCCTTGTAAGAAATTAATATTAGTTGTGGTAGGAGCAATTGGATTAGCCAAACAAAACCTGAAAAAATAACTTTTATCAATATTTATTAAGCCAAACTCTTGCAAAATTCAAATAACTATAACATACCCAACAGCGATCATTAGAATTCTGGGATACAAATAGAACCAATAACAAAGAAAATAATGTGTCGCAATCATGTACTCGCATTTCAATCCATTTGTGTTTAACTTAGTTTGAAGAGAACAAGAGATCCCCTTCTGGAGTTAATACTTGATTTCGCTATGTGTTAAATTTTTATCCAATGACTCTTTAAGGATGTTATCTCTTTAAGAGCTGCTATTTAAACTTCACTGCAATTTGGTCTTCCAGATATAGTATCTAAGTTTTTTTTGTTTTTTTTTCATTAGACCACTTGCTCCCACAGTGAAAATAGATGTTACCCTCTAAGTAGTGAGATTCAAGTCATGGTGTCTTTGTTGTAATTCAGATCCAGAATGATTTTTCGTTAGTTTGCAGTTTATTTCCAAATGAACAAGCATCTTTAAATTGATGATTTTTATAGGTTTTCAAGTATGCTGAAAATGAATATCTCATTTAAAACTGGACCAACAAATAGTTTTCCTGATATTGAGACATTGTTTTTTCCAATATAATAGTTTATGATCTTCAGGGGTCACCATGTGTTTTTTTTTTTTAAACTTCAGATGATAACATAAACAACATGCATGCATATAAATTTATTTTTTCTTCAACTCGAAAAAAAAATGTCAACCAATGAAAACCATTAAGTAATACATCGGAAAAAAATGATGTCTCAGTATCTGGGGAAAATATTTGTCTTATCTAATTCACTAAAATGTTCAGGCCAGTTTTCACAGATACCACAAAATGATTTGTTTTTCAAAAGTTTACCCAAATTAAAAAAAAAATATATGTTGATATTTTGTCATTAAAACTCTTAGTCGAAATAAAAACAAAAATCAACTACTGTTTCTTTTATTCATGAGACTAAAATAATGCATGGAATCAAAAGTTTGTATTTTCAAATATAATAAATGATAGATCCATCTTATCTTCAAATGATTTTTTTTTCTTTTTTAAATTAAAAATATTTCATTTTGTTCATAAACACAAAATTAACTAAGGTACATTCGTTATTTTCAAAAAAATAGTCTTCTTCTTTTTTTTTTTTTTTTAGATATAGTTTCTTTGCAAATTTAGTGAATAGATTAACAATTTTCTTCTTTAATGAAAAGAATTCAGGTGAGAAAGTTTGTTTTTTAATGAATAACATTTTCCTGTCTTCATGGAATATTAAGTACTGTAAGTAAAATGCTGTCCTACTGGCCTTGAAAATTAAGGACGGGTATCAATCTGCAAATGTAAGACAGTCCTGGTCAGGTTGTTGTGATCTGCATCAACCAAACATTGTCAGACAATGACCGATTGAATGAGTGGAACAAAAATGAAAGTAAAAAACCAAAAACACTGTCTGACAACGCCAAGAGGTAATATTTCGATTGCTATTGATCTTCTAGGTAACCAGCATAGAGTGCATCACAAGTCTGCTTGGCAATGATTTCCCAGTGTGGGCGTTTAGTGAACATCTCAGCTGTTTCTATGGCATCGTTGCTGTTGGTACTGAAGGTGGTCATGTGTATTTGATTGGTAAGTAATAGTTTCATCTATATTATCTTACTGTCATATTCTTTTATCTATATACAAATCTCTAGTTTAGAGTTTTAAATTTGCATATTTATCATCTGTCCATTTATTTAGAGAAAGAATTTTCGAAACCGATAAATATGAGCTCAGAATAAAACATTAAAGCACAAAAGCATGCAATGTATGTACACATGTATATTTAGAGAGAAAGAGATATTTTTCTTTAGACATTCTCAATCTATTTATTTGATAACCATACAAAAGTACATGCACACATTGTCCTTTGTTTTTATGTTTTATTTTTGTCTCATTTACCTTCTAAAATATCCAGAGAATAAACAAATTCCTTTAAATAATAAACTGATAATTTTTTAATCTTTTGAAGAAGAGATTTAGCTCAAAATATTGGTCATTTAAAAAAAAATTGTTGATATCTAACAGCAAATTGATGCCTTTAACAAATGTTTGTTAAAAAAATTAAAGATTAAAAAGAAAACCCCTGTAATCTCTAATTTGTGTGATGCTGAGGTAGATAATGATGTGGACTGGTGACCTGGGTGTGCAAAATTCAACTCCTGTTGGTTCACTATAGATGTTGGTCACCTTCATGTGGTTTCTTCTGTAAGTACCTTATTCTAGAAAAAATTAGAGAAATCAACGCCAACAACAGAATTGAGCTGGTCAGAAGCCATACCATGCTTTGTTAAAGGCATCAATTTGCTGTTAGATATCAACAATTTTTTTTTAAATGACCAATATTTTGAGCTAAATCTCTTCTTCAAAAGATTAAAAAATTATCAGTTTATTATTTAAAGGAATTTGTTTATTCTCTGGATATTTTAGAAGGTAAATGAGACAAAAATAAAACATAAAAACAAAGGACAATGTGTGCATGTACTTTTGTATGATTATCAAATAAATAGATTGAGAATGTCTAAAGAAAAATATCTCTTTCTCTCTAAATATACATGTGTACATACATTGCATGCTTTTGTGCTTTAATGTTTTATTCTGAGCTCATATTTATCGGTTTCGAAAATTCTTTCTCTAAATGGACAGATGATAAATATGCAAATTTACCTTTCATTTAAAATCTATATTCATACTTTTTTTTTTTTTGTGTGTGATTCCATCTGTCATTGTTTGAAGGGAGAAAAATAACTGATCAATTCAAAAAATGTGTCCATTCAATCTACACATGTAGCAATGAAAATGCTATTTCAAACAAAAATGTAACTGATTGATAGGACCACTTATATAAATGCTTGGTCACACGTGAAATCTTTTTTCAATAATATTAATAAACATCATTTAAATCGTATTTACATATATAATGATCCTGTTGGTTCATTATGGATGTTGCCCATCATCATATGATTACATGATCATCATTGATCAACTTGTAACAAAATTATGTTGATATACATTTTGTAATTGTTCGTTAACTGTTTCTCTTTCTGTTTGTAGATATGTGTTTAGATACTCATGATCAGTCTGACGAAATGTTCCCTAATACTCTCCATTATATTTCTCCGGACACTGAAGATGTTGTACAAACACGTCATGAAGCTTTGTCACAAAGACAAGTTCTTTGCATGGAGCTTGGTAGTAAGTAAAATTGTTTCTTGATTTTGTTATTACATAGCTAAAATAATGTACTTTTAACAAGACAAATTCACTTGAATCAAATATCAATTTTGAAATTACATTTATAGCAAACTCTATTTACACAAGACTTTCTGCCAAAATATTTTTGTATCAATACTCTTTATAAATGCCTTTGTACTAGAAAAACAATTAATTTTCTTCCCAGTCTCTTATGTCAAGAGTTCTTCCAATTTCATTTTCTCTGTAAAGTATTGACCACTTTAAATGAAAAAGATGCCAATAGAAAAAAAGGATGAGAAAATAAAACCTAAGAATAAATGAGGTACATATGCAGAGAATGACCTACTTCTTTGTGGATGTTGTGTTGGCATATTTCGTCAGCTTATGTAAACCGCTGGAATATGCAGAGCGCTGATAAAATTTTAAAATGCTAGAAAAAAAAAATACATGATACAAAACATTTATTGGATAATAATTTCTTTGAAGAAAACGGAAATATAATAATTAAAAAAAAAATCAATCTATGGTAAGTTTTCTAAATATTTTTTTGTAAAATATGTAGCAACAAATGAAATTTTTTTTTTTGAGAAATGTTACTGTTTTAAGGAATTTTGGGGAGGGGAGGAAGTGTATGAAAAAATAAATAATTTTTTTATGACAAAATGTTTTTGTTCTATTATGGTTAAGACGTAGTTATATATATATATATTTTTTCTTTTTTCTTGCAGAAGATTTTCAGTTATTTGCCAGGGTTCTTAAGAAAGTACTCTTTGTAAATATCTTGTCGGAAATATTTTCAATCGGTCAGTGTATTCTGAACCAATGACATGCATATTTTTCCAAGTTCAAGGTGCAACTTGGGTGGGTGGGGTGTCTCCCATGACGCAAGGAGGTTCATTGCCTACATTGGCCATTTCTGCACCTCCAAGCGAATCAATCACTCATGATACCTCCTTTTTTCTAAATGCATTTTCTTGCTTCATACTGCTTCTGATTAATTTCCATTCCTAGTGAAATGAAAGAACATTTCTTTGGCAACTATAGCATAATCTGCAAACCCACTAAATTCATCATGAAAGCTTTACTGAAACGATTTATTTTTCATGGTGTAAAATTTTTGCATGATTAAAACTAATATTTTCTTTCAATTTATTGTCATCTACTGTTCTGAAACTGTTCTGAAACTAAACATGGCTTACACTTCTAGACTGACTGATATTTGTTACAGCAAGCTGTTTCAAGTTGTGAAGACTGTTCTAGTGGTTTCTCATGGACAGGCCAGTATAGAGAGAGGATTCTCAGTGAACAAGGAAATAGAGGTGGAGAATATGAAGGATAAGACTGTAGTGGCACAGAGGATCATCTGTGACCAGGTTAAAGCAGCAGGAGTGGTGTGTAAAATCCCAATAACCAATCCCCTGATTGGTTCATGCTCCATGGCTAGACACATGTACCTGGAAAAACAAAAAGATAGACAAAAACCCCAGAGAAATGCAGACCTTGAACAGCTAGAAAATTTAAATAAGAAGAAAGTGAGAGTAGAAAATGACATTATGTCATTGACTTCATTAGCAGATGGCCTTGGAGAAAGTTATTTTGTGTTACCATGACCAATATGCAATTCAAATCTAATGTGAAATAGACATCTTAAAGAAGAAAGGTGGAGCTAGACACAATGTTCCTCACTCATTCTCCTCATTTCCTTGATGGGACATGGGGTCAATATTAATGACATTTATTTTGTTTATATAAACTTTTTTTGATTTTTGAGAAACTTAAGACTTTGTTTGTAATGCTTAATGACATAAAAAGAAAAATAATTGTGTTGTTCGATATGATACAGCCTAATAATGCAATAATACAATGTTTGACAATAACTGTCCTTGACCAATGAAGGGTGGCAAATTTTTAACCTTCCCTGTGTTTTTTTTGTTTCTTTAATATTGAATTAAAATATTACTTGTGATTTGAATTTCATTATTTGCAAGTGAATTGTTATATGTTAAGTTTACAAAAAAAAATACTTATATTGTGAAAAGTGAAGAAGCTGAGATTAAAGTTCAAATCGTTAAGCATGCAACAAAGTCATGAGAGCTGACCATCTCAGAACTGTATGAAGACATACCCATTATGTGGAAAAATTTTTGAGGAAGTAGATGAATTTTGCCATAACCTGATGATGAGATGCTTATTTCTTTTTTTTTTTTTTTCTTTTATATTTTTTTAGTTTTGTTTTTACCCTTTTTTGATATCATAAATATTTTTCATTTTCAGTGGATTCTTTCAGCCTTGGAAGCTTCAATTATCACAGCAATGACGAATCTATAATAAAATCGTTTAAAACTGGTAAGCAAGATGAATTTATTGTCTTTTTGTAACAATATTAATAATTTATAAATATCCATTAAAATAATTTTACTAATGCTTAAAGGATGAAATTGACATATTTTAAAAAAATTTTTTTTCAGATGAAATCTGTGTGACTTGCCTTAAATATATGTCACGCAACGGACTTTTAGCTGTTGGATACAATTTTGGTTGTTTTCAGTTATGGCGTCTTTCTGCACCACTGCTTGAGTAAGTTTATAAAATTTACATAAACGTTTTTGAAAATTAGATTTTATGTGATTGTACAAGGCGTACCTACCCAACATTGTCGTTCTACATGCTTTTTTCGTTTTTTTTTTTTTTTTAATCACAAATACTTTTCAGTTTTATTTTTCATTTCAATAAATAATTATTAAAAAAAAAAACATGTAGATTACAATTGTTATAAGCATATACACCCAAGATGTGGTCATATAAAAATTACTAGACTTTTTAACCTATTAAAAACTGGTCAAAGTTATAGTTAGATGACTTAGACTGAGTGCTTTATGCCAAACTTCTAGGGTAAATGTTATATTGTGGTGACTAATCCTATTAATTTTAAAGTGTGCATCAAATGGATACATAATACACCTTATCATAACAAAAGTTCATACAAATTTCAGCTAAATCTGCTTAGTTTCAGAGAAAAATGGAACGGACAGAGTAACTTGTAGAACTATAATATAGACTAAACTTTTTTTTAGCCCGTCAAAAACTAGCTAAAAAGTAGAATGCACAGGCAGATATAATACAGCTGATTTTTTAGTTTGTTAAAAACGGGCAAATTTATGACCTGTTAACTTGGAATGGGTGCTTTATACCAAATTGATGATTGAATATGTTTAAATTTGTGCTCATTTTTTGCATTGAATATTAATACCTAACTGTACATGAAATAGATACCATAATACTTAGTTTGTTGCAGCTTATAACAAAGGTCCATAAAAAATTTTAGCCAGATCTGCCTAGTAGTTTGCGAAAAAGTAGAACGGACAGACTAATAAATATATAATATAGATATTTTCATTGAAAAATGTTCTTTTTCTTAGGTACAGCAGTCGATTGGATGATTCTGGTAATGTTCCTATCACACACATTGCATACCAAGAACCAGAAAATGATCCAAAGAATTTCAGTTATATTTGGGTAGCACGTGGAGCTCAAGAATACTCTTCAAAGTAAGTTCTTTTTACTTTTGTGATTTGGGTATTGTACAGTTTAATCGAGACATTTAAAAAAATGAAAATATCGAGGGGGGGGGGAATTTATATTGTACGTATCTGTTATGGAATGAAGTTCTCCGAAAAAAGTTTCACTTAATTTGATCAAGTAGTTTTTTTACAGTGAAAAAACAATTTGTTACGATACTGATCAAAAGGTAGCTGTGTTTTGATTTTCAAGAAGAAAAGCTAGTATTTAACATGGGGAGGGGGTGTCGGCGCTTTAGACTGAGTTACCTCCCTGTGATGTTCTAAAAATCCAAACATGGCTACCGTCAGCGTGCTGTCATAACATGTTTTTCTGCTGTAAAAAAAACCCAAAAAACTACTTGATTAAATTAAGTGAAATTTTTTTTTTTGGAGAGAACTTCACTCCAAAACAGATATGTACTATATAACTTTTTTTTCGATATTTTCATTTTTAATGTCTTGATTAAAATGTACAATTACCGTAATTTTTGAATATGAGAACAATTTGGGAACACTTTGTGTCTACTCACTTCCATAGTTGTGAAGCAGTTTGGGAGCTTTAACCCCTGTTGCTGTTATCCCCAAATTCACTCTAACCTTGAATGATGGTACCTGTCAGCGTCTCATATAGGAGTTAAATAGATTTGATCAATTGCAAACTATTTATTTACAAAATATATGCCAACAAATATACAAAATAGAATCTATTAAATATATTAAGATATTAAGAACTTGAAGCATGAAATTTTTTGCCAAAAAATGACTAGATTTGATGTTAAATTTTGATGTCAAACAAAACCACCACCGAAATAAACCATTGCAACCTGTTTGAAAGAATTAAATGTATAATTTTTTTCATGTATCAAATAATTCTGTTTATGTTAATTATTTTGTTAACCTAAATTATTTTTTTTTCCAGCGAAGGTTATTTAGCCAACATCACCCTTTACCAACTTTCTTTCAACAAAAGGATGTGGTACTCAAACAAAGAATGTTTTTATGAGGTAATTTTTAGTATTTCTATTTTCAAATTTCAACTTGCTAATTTTGATTTGTATATCATACTATTTGAAATACCTGTTTAGACTAGATTTTTGAAAATTTCCATTTTCGCCTGTTTTCATCTCTTCTCTTCTCTATCTTCTCTATATAAATAAAATGAACTCATTTTTTCCCCTCCAATTTTGACCTTAATAGGATTAAAAATCATGACATTACATGCAAATGTAATGCGTACAGACTGTAGCACATTATCTGAGGTGTGCTATAGGCCTATTACCTCTACAGTTCCTTGACAATGGTACATTCCTATATTTTTTCCGGTGAGAGTCCACTGCCAAAATCGGTTAGATTCAATGGAGGTTGCAACATCTTTTCTCTCTATTAGATTCCTCCTTTCCCCATTCCCCATTTACACCGCAGCGGATGCGTTCACAAGGAACAGTACAAGGAAACACCGGTTTGGAATCGTACAAGGTTATTTATGCTGGTTTTTGTTTTATTTTTATCTTTTTTCCCTGATTTATGCTTTCTGTTTTTCCCATAATAAAATAAAACTAAAAAAAAAATGCGAAAACACCATTATTATTATTGTTTTCTTTTTGTTTTTTTTTAGTTAGTGTAAGATGCAACCTGCGGGACTAACCGGTTTTTACTTCTGGTTTTAGCGACTAACTGTGAAATCTAACTATGACCTTTATTTATTAGTACTTTCAACTAAACATTTAATTTACACAATTCATTCTTTACTATTATTACAATGCAACGATATCGTGATTTCACTTGCATTACAGTTAAATTAAAACGAATAAATTCATTTAGAATACGAGAAAACAAAAAAATTAATTTAGAATTTAAGTGTGATGCGAGACTACTGAAACTAAACCAAAACAAACTTCACTGCGGAATTGATTTTTCACCTAATTCACTTTTTAGTTAATTCATCACATTTGTTTTTTTTTTTTGCGCTTTCGCCTCAATGATTCGAGTTCGAGCCCCCACAAAAAAAAAAAAACTTTTTGAGGATTTTTCAAACACCTGGGTACCGCCGGACCGTTCGTATTGCATCACATTCAATTTTTTAATTGTTTTTTTTTTTTTTCTTTTTTTTTTTTCACAACATTGTTTGTTTTTATAATATTTAAACAGGGTTATTACTTCGCTTTGTTTTAATTTTACCACCCCTCCAACCACACATGCCTCTAAAAACCCGGGCAACGCCGGGTACCCCCCCGCTAGTTTTAAATATGATAAAAATCATTAGAAATTTCATTTTAATCAGCTTGTTAGAATATAATTTTGTATCATGAAATTTATTGATGATTTTTTTTTTTTTTTTTTTTAGAGATAAAAATATTTATTTATATAAAGATTTTGTACTATAAAATTGAATCATAAACTAAATTAACAAATTTTAATATGAAAAATTATTTGCTAAAAATAATTTTTTAAAAACTTTGAAGAGAATTATTTCCCTTAATCTTAATGGTTCTAAAAGTCAGAATCTAATATTTAGATAGAAAATCGATTAATATCATTACAAAAAGTTTGTTAGTTCCAATGTTTATTTGCTATAAACAATCCTCGATCAACATTAATTGCAATGTTTTTAGGTATGTATTAAATGGGGTAATCATGAAAAATGGGCAGACAGAAGTATCATTTTAACAGGAGAATAAAAATGTCTGTGTTTTAGTTGCCATTCTGCATTTTGATTATTTTATCATTTACCTGAAATAAATATTTTTTAAAAAAGTTAAATAAGTTTTTTATTGGAATTGTTGGAATTATTAACTACAATTTTCTGACTTGTATTCTTAACCCTTACACTTTGGCTAATAAATAGCAAATTTTGATGTTTAAAATAAATCAAATAAACTATAAATTCAGTAAATCTGATAGCATTTTTTGATATTTTAAAGTCTTTTTGTTTTTTTACTTTTTTCAGGAAATGTCAACTATTGGAATAAGACTTGAACATGACCTTTCCTGTGACCCCTTAAACCCTGCTTTTTCCAAAATGTGTTCTAGCAATATTATCAATTGCTACACTTTAGAGGACCCTTATTTCTTTCTACCTGCTCGGCCAATAGATGACAGTCATGAAGAAAGTATGTATAAGCATTTATGAAGTTTAAAATACATTATCTTTTTCTCTTTTATGAAAGTATAGATAAGCTTTATCATAATCATGTACTTAGACCTGATTGAAGGTTTTTGGAAATTTAATTCAAGATTAATTTCCCTGATAAGGCTTGAGTCTAGTCTCTTATTATTTCAGTTGTAGTTTGCAAGAGTTCTATTTTTCCAAGGGTTATTAGTGAGCATGATGCAATAGGCCCAACAGACATTTAGCATGGCAAACTGACCCTCACAGTAACTACTGCACTGTTGATATTGCAGGTCACAGTAACTACTGAACTGTTGATATTGCAGGTCACAATAACTACTGCACTGTTGACATTGCAGGTCACTGTAACTACTGCACTGTTGATATTGCAGGTCACAGTAACTACTGCACTGTTGATATTGCAGGTCTCTCTGTTTATTATTTTTACTTCATCCCATTGGGGGCGATGGTCCCCTCTCTACATCCAGACATGGTTGGCTATACCCGATTTTTCCGTCTCCCCTTTAGTTACCGCTTTTCGGTGTTCTTCCACCCTTACTTTAAGGGGGTGGCATGTTTCACCCTTGTAAACCTTTCTGCAACTGCATGGGATGGAGTATATGCAGTTTTTGGTCATGTTCTCCTCCATGCGGGGCTTCACTCGATGTTAAGGTGTCGGAGATTTCGTTCCTTAGTTTTTGTTTTTTCCAGCTCACATGCTCAGACATAACAACCTACTGAGCAAACCAAGCATAGAGCTGAATGCAATTTGGACACCTCTGATAGAGAGAGAAAACCTTGAATAACAACATAGGTTTAACATTAACAAAAATCAACTAAGAATTGTCCTAGTGACTGAGTGGTCCTAGACGTTATATCAAAGTTTACAGTTACCCAAAGGTGCTGAGTTCAATCCTGAACGAAGGCAGTAAAAAGTAACATTCAAAACAGAGAATCAGCAACTATGTTCCAGAGCCTAGCTGGAGTCCAAACACGGTACCCCCGTAATAATAAAGGGTTGGGTATGAGACTCCTAACAAACGGTTCCCCAGTTCGATATAAAACACCTGATGAAGGCCGGAGGGCAAAACAGCTGAAACGTTGTGACGATTACAACCAAGATGAGGAAGTCAGTCCAACAATCTCAATCAATGAAAACACCTCATCTCAAAAATACAGACAATTACTGTATCAGAAGTGTTGTGTTATCGACAATGAATACTGAACTCTAAAACCAGTCCTCTTTCACTTGATTTTGCAATGATAGATCAATGATTAGATGGATCTGTGATGTGAAATCTGATCAAAGAGCAGAATTTATTGAAAGCACATTTTCCTAGCATAGTTATTTCAAGGACAAATTGATTCTGCTGCTATGGTCATGTGGAATATTCATCCTTCTGGATAAACGATCGTAGAAGCATGGATGTGGTTAAACATATGAAGGTTGGATGGCCAGAAAAAACTTTAAAACAAATGATTAAATAAAACCATACAGAGCAGAATTTAGAGACTGTTCCCATGCTGAACTATGAGAACTGAAAAGTGATTTTGTGAAATATCAAATAAACGTTTCAGTCCTTGACAAGAACTAAGTGATGTCAAATAAAACGAAGATTGCCACAAAGTGTGCTGAAGGTGATCAACCTTTGTGTAGCCTTGACCAGTTGGTAGAATGGTGGATTCTAATTAGATGAAGGACTCTGTCCTCCAAATTAACATCGTTTAATGTAAGCGTCCACCAGTCATCTATTAATCAGAGAGGACGGCATCTTGGTCGTATTCATATGTTCACAGCCTGTATTTTGTCAATTTTATGTGAACAGACAGGAACTATAATTTTATATGTAGATATACTTTTCATGAATAAAAGTTGTTTTTGAAATCATTTATTAATGAAATTCTATTTTCTCTTCAATATTTTAGCTAGCTGCAATCCAGACCTCAGCCTATGTGTATTTGTTTGGAGAGCTGATAATGAAATGAAATCGGGAACAACTAGTTATCACTTGGCTCTATTTGATATGAATAGATGGTATCATGCACAAATGCCTTCAAATATCAGGTGAGATAAAAATATTTCTTCTTTTTTAGTTTTTATTTTTATTTTTTTTTAATATTACATGCATTAAAAAAATCTGTATGAATAAACTATCAAACAAGATCTTGTGTGTTCTCTTTTATATCTAATTTTGATGATTATACATTTAAGATTATTATTTACTATTAATTGAATATTTAACTTGAAAATAAAAGAAAAGCTATAACGAATTAAACATTTTTTTAAAAATATAAATATAGTTTGAATTATTTTTCTTGAAGTTCTCCACATGGCAATGTCTTCACACAGACAATGCCGAGTAAATACTGCTGGTATTTTTATAATATTTATTTTAAACAAATCATAAATTATGATGTAAATAAGAGCTTGTGAAACAGTTTTCTATATAATTAAAAACAAATTGGTGCTCCTGCAGTTTACATACCATGCTATTTTTTAGATGGGATTTTCAAGTTTAATTCAAATTTTACGATATCTTTTGTTTATTAAATTGCTAGATGAAAGTACAGAATAGTTAAAGACACACACACACACCTTCTCCATGTTAAGAATGGGTTTGGAAATAATGCTATTATTTTAACATGGTCTGTAAACTGCACAAGTACTATCAAATTATGTTAATAAATATTTATGATGGTTTAATTTTCTAATGTTAATTAGGATTTTAACAAAATTGTACTCATTTTTCATTGAATTTTTGTGTTATTGATTTTTAAAGTTAGCCTAAATTGTTTTATTATTAACAGAACCATTGGAAATTCGGGGATATGCCCATATATGGCATTTTGCAGTTTGGATGAAGTAATTGACATGACACTTCCTGATGAATTATTGGTAAGCCTTTTGTTTTTCACAAAAAATTGAATCACTTCTATTATTAAATCTAAATGCATACAAACTAAAAATTTTAATGAAATACTAAAAAATCTGCTTAGCACTATTTGAAAACAATTGATTGCATAAAGCAATTATATTTAATGTGTTTCTGGACACACAGAAATGATGTAAGCAATCTTATTACATTGGATTTTTAATATGGCATAAATCAATGCTACAAGATATCACAAGCCAAATTTTACCTAATAAAATCTGGTGAAAAATGTCAACGGAGATAAGTAGTAATCGATGATAGACACTACAGTGTAAAAGAGGAAGTTAAAATTAAAACCAACATTGGCATAATTGTCAGTATCACGAAAGACGATCATCAGATGTCATGTTGATAAGCATTGTCTTGGTTTATCTTTATATATTTTTTTCATATCCTGACCTCTGATTGCACCATGAATAGTCACAGTATAATAATGATCCCTGATACTACCTGTATTAGTTTTGTATTACAGAAAAATATCCCACCATATTTGATATTTATGTGTAAGAGGATAAAGCTGATAAGTTTTCATATTTTCTTTTCAAACTCATCAGTTTTTGTATACTAGTAATGAGCCAAGTGTGATTGAATGATTGCATTGCCACCTGTGCTTATTCAGTTTATATTTTTCAATAAATCCATAAAATGATTAAAAATTTAAACTATTTATTTAATAAGAACTATATATTAAAAATGTTTTACTTTCTTTGTTCAGTGTGCATATATCAATCCCCGAACTGTACGAAAGTTCATCAGTGATCCAGGTTTAATACAGGAACAGTATTTTTACCCATCAGCCTTGCAGTTTGGTGAGTATACTAACATTGTATCCTTTTTCTTGTCAAAATAATTTCCATTTTGAACAAAAACAAATTGGTTGAATTCTAAACTATTAACCAAATGATAGTGCTGTATATTCATTGAGAATGAAGCTGTTTTGCATTGTCTCTTAGAAGATGCATAGGTCTTTATTAGTTTTATTAATAAAGCTTTTTATACAATTTCAAAAATAAAACAAGAAATTATGTTTCAGAAGTTTTGAAATAAGGATTGATAATTTGGATTACTTCAGTTTTGGAAGTTATTCTCACAATGTTTCAGTTGATCTAATATTAAACCTTTTTCAGTCAACATGGACACATGGCATAACAGGTTAAGTTGTTGAGTGACAATCAGTTCTAAGTGACAGTCTTCTGGGGGCTAAAGGTTCAATCCTCATTATAGGTGATACTAGAATAAAATGTAAATTACTTAACACTTCTACCTAGTCATGAATGATAGAATAAGAACAATATTTGCCCCTCCTCCAGATTATATAAAGTTAAATAAAAGGTTCAGTTTGAAAATTTGTACCGATTCCAAAGTTCATGTAGATTTCAGAATCCAAAGCGATTCCCGCAAAGAAGGTGGGCAGTTACATTGGCCGAAATGTTGTGAGAATAGCATCTATGATGAGAATCATAGTCTGAATAATCCAAAAGAAAGAAACTTGTTGAATTCTGTCAACATACACAAAAAGAAAAACAAAAAAACAAAAACCAATCTTATTTGAAGACCAAAAAAGGAATGTGTTAGCATAAATGAATTGAAAAAAATCTGCATAGCACAATAACTAAAACTAAGTAGAAATATAAACTTTAATAGACAGAAGAAAAAAGTGAAGTCAAAATGTTTTAAAACTTTCTGACCATGAGTTGTTGATCAATCTTAACTCTTAGTCAACTGTTACTCACTCTCAGCATGTATTTTCTGTTTACTTATAAGATGACCCACCACCACATACACACCCTTTCCCAACATAACTACTGCTAAAAAAATTTGTAAAATTTTAACTATCACTTCATTTACTTATGGTTAATTTGAAATCAACATCTTGTTTGCTTTCTTCATTTTCCTTTTTTCTTTCTTATAGATGTGCTTTGCCATATGGAAAGTGGTTTAATAAATGCCAGATACCTAGGAATGCAACGTCAAGTAAGAATTGTTTGAATATATTTTAAACTAGCATTAAAAATTTCCTCAAATAACTGTTTCTGATTTTTATTTGTTCTATTTTTTAATATTTTATCCATGAATTTATCTTTCAAAAACATTTAGCTTTACTTTTTCATTTTCTTCACTTTTTTGTTTACTTCTAAGAATATTAATATTTCTGTTTGCTTTTAATAACAATAAGACGATTAGAAATCAAATTTGCTGTTGTGCCATTATGTGTGTGTGTGTGTGTGTGGTAGCAGTAGGATTAGTCAAGAAATAGTTCAGATTTAAAAATAGATAATGTCAAATAGTTGTGATAGCTATATCAAATCTTAGGTCAACCAACTACAAAGTATAACTTCAACTAAAAGGCTTTTCTAATTTAATTAATGTATGTAAACAATCTTTCTAACTAGATGCCATTCTGAAAAATGAACGAAAAGGAAAATGTTAATTGATGTCAGAGTTTCTTAAAAAAAAAAAACCTAAAACATGGTTCTTGTCCAGAATTTCTCTTATGCAAAAAAAACAAACAAACAAAAATAAAAAAAATCTCTATGATGTACATAACAGTGACTGAAAGAAATCTCATATTTCAAAAATCATGTAAATTGAGTAAGTAGTTTTATTTTCATAAAGAAAACCATTTTTAAACCAATTTGAGTTTTTCCAATACACCCACTCACTCCCCATGTTATGAATTGCCTTCTAAAATCTTGTAAAAGTTTTAAAATAATTTAAACTTTTACAAGATTTTAGGAGTTTTCTCTCTTTTTCCTTCAGACTCTTTTCATGAGGGTGTTGTAAGATCATTGCTCAGTTTAGCCATAAAATGTTATTTTCTTATTTAAAAATAAAAACTATTTGATCCATTTGTATGATTTTTGGTATACAATATTTTCTTTCTGTCACAGGTATACACATCATACAGATTTTTTTTTTTATGGAACTGATGAATTTGGATCAAAAGTGCCAGAAGTTTTTTTTCCCCTTTATCACACTAGGAATTAGAATTATACAAACTTTGCAAGTTAACATGCTCAAGCAGGAGATAACCTTATTAATAACATTCATACTTTATTACAGTTTTGTTTATTGAACCAAATAAGATAAATAGTAATAAAGCAAAGTTATTTGAAACTTTTTGTGGTTATTTCTGTCAAGTGCATTGATTACGATCATGATACTTGATCAAGTGTATAATTATGAATTTATTTTGTATAACACTATGCCATCCTGCTTGTTCTAGGTTTTATCAACCATACAGAAATTGGGGCCTTCTAGCTTGATAGATCCTAATGAGCTGTACAAAATGTGTCTATTTGCTGGTCTTACGCATCAACCACCTGATACTGGTACACAGAACTTCTCTTTGACAGTAAGAATTTTTGTGATGTTTACTTTCAATGTGTTTATTTATTTTTTGTTACCTTATTTGAATTTCAATATTCTTTGATTTGGCAAGTATTTATTTCATTAGTAAAATTATTATTTAAAAAAGTAGACTCCCTATGTAAAGTGGACATTATAATGTATTTCCTAAAAGCAATTGGTCTTTTAAAGATTTAACAAAAAATAAAACATAAACAATATCAAAGTTTATGAATATGATTTAATATTTGAAAAAGACTGCATGAAATAAATTGCATAAAAATTGGCATCCTGAATAAATATTTAGATATTAATAACTTGAAAGACATTTTTATCAAAATGACTGGATTCTACCATAAATCATCTCTAAATGTTAATATGTTGTAAAACAAAACAATCAAAAATAATATATTTTTCAACTTAGCAAATTTTCATGTTGTATTTCATTTCCATGATTTTGTTTTCACTTTATGAATTGAATAGTAATGAAGTTTTTAAATAATTATCATATATGTATAAATTTAAATTCTATACAAAGTGATTTTCTGGTAAAAAAGTTTCTATCAATAATTATTCTACAGTTTTCTTTTAGCCAATTATTCCTTGACATAAACAAAATCAAATCTGATCATTTTAATTTATAAACATCAAATGAAATTAATTTATTCACCCAAAATTTTCTGTTGTAAAAAAAAAAAAAAAAATGTAAAATGTTTCTTTTTGTTTTTTTCTATTTTTAGAATTATAACAGAGAAGCCATCTTAACATTATGTTTAGAACATCACTTGATTGATGTGATAACAAAAACTGTAGAGCTGTGGGCTGATGGCGGTATGTAGTGTTTGTCTTTTTCTTTTCTTTTTTTTTTTTTTTTAACAAATACTAATATTCTCCTCATTTTGCCTCTACTGTCAATTTAATTCAATACCAAACAAACATGAATATGTCATTTAGTACAAGAAGCAAAAGATATGTGGAAAGACTTCATTCATTTTTTTTTTCTGAAATCCATAAAAAGTAACTTGAAATTAAGGTTTTATAAAATGTTTTTAAAAATATGTATGATGTATTTATCCATGATTAAATGGAGATGTCATATTTCAAGAATCATGTAAATTGATCAAGGTGTTTTATTTTTAAATAAGAAAATCAAATTTTATGAGTATTCATAGTGACTGCATTTGAAAAACATGTCATGAAACAAAGATAATGCAGCAATAATTCAAAACTTGCGAGATTTATGTTATAATGCTTACAAATTTCCATTAATCTCTTAAAACTACTTGATCAATTTATGTAATTTTTGGAATATATTTTTAAAAAAATTTATGGAAATCGTTCGAGACAAAGCATAAACCCAGTTGATGTAAGGAGCTAAAAAAAAAAAAAAATAGTACTTCAAGGTCAAAACTTGCTGGTGATAAGTGACCCAGGAAACAGATTTGTTTTATTTTTATTTTTTTTTTTAATATAGGTGGAATTCTGGACAAGAACCAATTTTTATTTTATGATTCTTTTAAAAATCCTCACATGTTTAATGACATTTTTCTATGGACTAAATTGACTAAAAACTTGTATACATTTCTAATTTTCAAGTCTAGTTTAATTTGTGATTTTATAATTGTTTTTACATTTTACATGAGATTATTATTTAAACAAAAGAACTGCAAAAAAAATTTTTTTTTTATCTCTAAAAATCTTTTCTCTTGTTTCTTTTCCATGCTGTATAATAAATTAATAATACTGTATTTTCTTTTAGAATATCTTCCTCAAGGTTGTACACTCAGGTTTTTGCTAGATTGGACATGGAATAGAGTGGTACAAATAAAGCATTATGTAGACGATACATGTAAGTTATTGTTTTTATTATAATTAAAATTAAAAATATAAAAATTTGACAGTGAAGTTTCAAGAGTTATTTTGTTTTCCTGCCTTTGCTTTTTGTTGCACATAGTTTTAGATAGGCTTTACATGGTTTTAAATATGAACTTACCATATGGAAAAATATCCTGAGAAAAATAGTCTCTTATTAAGATAGGGGAAGTGATGAATTATGTGAAGGAGGGAACAGAGTAAAAAACCCACAGACATGCATGTCGAATAGAAGTTGTGACAACATTGGTTTAGTCAGCAAGACAGGCATTCCATTTTCAAGCCTTTTACATAAAAAAGTATGAGATTAAAAAATAAATTTGAGAAGGGACGATGACAAGTAGCCAACAAATTTTAATAGTAAATAAACTAGTTTATAATAGAAAATGAGGTCCTTCTTCGTTATTGTAGCGAAATTTGAAAATTGAAATATTGAATTTCAAGTGAAACAAATAGTAGCTACTGAATTGCCATGCTGCAGTAATGAAAATATCCAAAAATTATGAAAAACAATAAGGTAGAAAATTATTGATGAAAAATGCTTTCGAAGACGGAAAATGAAGTTTTGCTAAATTGGCCAAAGATTTTCAGTTTTCAGAAAATATTTACCTCCCTTTTTTTTTATAATTAGAACTCTCCAGTGTCTTTTTTTGCAAAACTCAATTTTCACTAATTGTCTTTGAAAACTATGTTCATTAATATTTAATTTTCTACCTTATCGTTTTTCATAATTTTTGGATATATTCATTACTGTGATATGATAATAAAGTAACTACCATTGGTTTCACTTACAATTCAATATTTCAATTTTTGAGTTTTGCTACAATAACGAAGGAGAACCGAAAATGATTTGTGTTTGTGTCAATAAAGGATTTACATTTTTCTTATCATTACTAACTTATACGACTTCATTACAATTACTACATTGTTTGAATATTCAGCTTTGTTTAGCAGCAGACATGAATTGCAAAGATTTATTGCCAAGTTGTCTCTTCTCAGCTAAAAAAGGTATAGCTGATTTTAATGTTTGCTGAACTTGTTTCGTAATTTGCATGGTAAGAAAACATTTTGTAGTGCAAAGCAAAAAAACTCTAGAAATTGAAATATCAATTGATAAAATGAACCTGATTTGAAATAGAATTTAACTGTGAATTCTTTTCACTCCCTCTGTCACCAATTCCAGTTTGTCATGAATCATGCCCATTGGTCTCGTCAAAAATGGATATGTGGAGACACTTTGATTTGCATAGATGTTTCATGTTTTCTTCATAAAAGATTCACAGCAAGAACTCATCTTACTACCATTATTGCAATAAACTTTCCTTTCTTTCTCTGTGTACCTAAAACCAATTTTTATAAAGTTTCTTTCCAAGAACTCCCATCTCTTGAACACATTGCTGAAGGATTGCTTCCCTGCAGACTACAATATGGTCGCCTTAGAGTTCAGTGTCAACAAATACTTGTGAATCCGTCCTCTTAAGTAATCACATTTTTGCCCTTTACATTCATCCTTTTTAGTCTTTTTGTCAGTTGGATGCTGAATGATAGTCTCATTAACTTTTGTCCACAAGTGATTTTTAGCTGACTCCTTTAATATTAAAAATAAAAAGTGTTCTGGATTGTTTGAGTGTGAAGATTGAAATAAATTATTAACCATTAAAAATTGTCAGTTGAATTTCTCTGCTATTTCATCCAGTAAAGTTTCCAACTGAGAATTTTTTTTTGTGTGAAAAACATTAAAATCCTATTTTAACTTGATTCAATTGACCAGCATTGTTTTTATTTATTTATTTTTTTATAGGTACGTTAATATGTATTGTATAAGTTTGAAAGACATCTACTGTTGTGGAATAACTCAAACTACCCTCTGAAGTATATAATGGACTATATCAACTACTTAGAGACTGTGTGGCATATTTAGTATTGTTCCTATTACTGCCATAACTCTAGTTGTCTATTGTATGTTACTGAAAACCTTTTTTCATGTATGAATATACCTGCACCATTTTGATTTTAGTATACAACACCTATATAAAGTTCTCAAATTGTAAAATGCAGAAAAAAATGGTTCTTATTGAAATAGTGACATAATTTAAAGTGACTCACGAAAAAAAAAAAAAAAAAATTCTATTCTATTAAAGAGAGAAGATAAAATTTTCTATGCAGACACATTTTTATGGAAACAACCTTGAAAACAAATCAGAAATGTAAATATTTTTGTGTATTAATTGCAATGTAAATTTTGTTGTTGATCAATAAATGTTTTGTCTTTTAGGTAAACCGTTTTATGATTGGTCTGGTCTTCCTGTTGATGAACGATGCGTCCAGATTCTTCATCGTTGGTTGCAGAAACTCTTTTATTTGACTCACATTTTGAAAAAGTTCATCCACACATCGGCTCCCATCACAGAAAATGGTAAGCTGTTTTAAAACTTTTAAACATCTCCAATCACCTTTTTATATAATAATGTGAATACGTAATTTGATGGATGTATATGACTTTCTTTTTTATTTGTTTTGACATTTTTTTTTACTTGATACACCACTCAAATAATTTGGTGCATGTCCAGTTTTACCACAATATTAAAAAATTATAATTGCATAAAAACTTAATTATGGACGTACCTGTTAAGTTAAAAAAAAAAAGGCTGTACATCAAAATTTATGCACCTCCATCCAGTATTTTGTTTTTATAAAATAAACTTTGATCAGTAAATGATTTCTATCTATTATTTTTATGATTGTGTTGAACGAAAATGGTGGATGAGACATTTCACTGTTAAAATGTTTTTTCTTGTTTTAAAAAAACTATTTGATGGATTTGAGTAATTTTGTTATACTGTCTTTTTTTTTAACCTAACACGTAAGTACGTAATAAACATTTTGTGCCATTTTTTATTTTATTTTTTTTACAAGTAGTTTTTCATATTGGGATGAAATTGCGTAAACACCAATAATTTATTAACAATTAGATAAAAAGATGAGTGGGTTAAACACACTTGAAATCTTATTTACAAAACCTTTTCTTGGTATTTAAGCTTATAGTAAAATAACAACTCAATAATTCACTTCTCGATTTTTTAAAATTTTTACTGATATTTTGCCAAAATGGAAGATAAATAATAATTTATAATATTAAAAAAAAAAAAACTAGTGCTTATGGTTAATTTGGAGAGTAAAAAAAAAAAAAATTTAAGGTTAGATTATGCTAGTCAGTTCTTTTCCTCACTACATATCGTTTTTATTCCTAATATAAAGTATTTATGTAACATAAAACAACTACAACATTTGTTTTCATTTGAAAATTCATAAACTGTTATGTGTTAAAACATTCTTGCATCACTAAAAATAAGTTTCTTCTGTAGTATCCTTATGGAAAAAGTAAAGACATCATTTTGCTATTTAGCTAAGTGTTGACTGTGTGTACAAGCACATTATGTAAATTAGATGGCAAAATAATACAATTAAGAAGTAACACTGAAAAATATAATTCGTTCTCTAAATACTCAGTCTTAACATTATACAAAGGTTGAATCAACACTGAGAAGGCAAGAGAAATATATAGATAGCTTAAGTGACAGATGACTAATTAAGAATTAAAATGCAATTTTTTTTCCTAGTATAACTTTATCCCAGAACTAAATATTTTAGCATATATTTTGCATTGTTATACTATAGAAAAATCCTAAAGGGAAACTGATGTCATTTCACTTAGCTTTAGTATAATAATAGTTTTCATATTTTATGTTTCACCTAAATTCTTCAGAAAATTGATATTATTTCAGATAAGATTTCTAATCTCCAAAATTTTATTTTTCATTAACATAATTCTTTATGTATTGGCTTTACATCTTTCCTTCATTTCTTTAAAAAATGTCTTTCTCTTTCATGCAGGTATTGAAGAACTTAGCCAAAAGTGTGATGCTGTTCAATTGTTATCTCATCACTTAAAAGCTGTGATATGGTTTGTAGAATCGGCCCTTCTTCCAGAAAATGATGGTAAATTTGTTATAACTTCACTAACATATTTCCTTTTTCAATAATATAATTCAATATTATGATCTCATAAAATTACTGTCATGGTTTCTTCTATAATTTATGAATTTATGACCTTTAAATAATGTATGCTACTTCCTCCTAATCAAAATTGAAACATACCTATATAAATATACTAGCAGTACCCACTAACCGGCGTTGTTGTTGCTCCCCAACCTCCTAATGTTACAAATGGCTTTCGGAATAAACACCCCCAGCTCCTCATGTAAACAATTTTTTTAAATGTAGGTTGTTCGTTGGTCTACCAGGCCACATTTACCCAAAATTAAAAAAAGAAGAAGAAAGAAAAAAAGAAATATATTTTTTTTATGTTTCTAATGTAATCACCTCCCCCCATTTAATTTGTCCTATTTTTGTGTTAGTTTTGTTCATGAAATTGTTAGGTGAGAGTACAGAATGGTCTTATAAAAAAATTTAATCCTGGATCCCATTCCGCCAAAAAAGAATTAAATTTATCGTTATTTTATGGTTTAAATGTAAACCTTACCTTCTGCCCCGTCGCCAAAAAGAAAAAATTATCATGTTTTGCTTTCTCCCCTCTCCCCCAAATTACCACTCTTTAAAGAAAAGGGAGAGGAACATGTATCGTTGAATGCTAGGTGGCCAAAAAGTGTGTGCGCATTTTACGATAAAGTCATATAGGAAAGTGATCCCTCACTCTAATAAGTTAAATTTTACATTATTATAAGTTGCGTTTTCATATAATTTATAAAAGTGTGACTAAAAAAGTAGATCTTAATATTTTCATGGGTGAAACTTGGCCAAAATGTGCAAGCTATTGTTCTTAATATAAATTCAGTATGGGTGACCCTGGCAAAATTCAGGTTTGCATCCCTCTGGGACTTTTAGGGCTAAAAAAACATGCCGCCTTGGATCTCTTTTTCATATTACTCAAAAACTTGATATGTATGTCTATATAGTGGTTTTCCATTCAAATATACATGTCTTAAGGCATGAAACTGCACTGTTTGCCCATTTTCACTAGGATTCAGTGTTTCCAGGAGCTCAAAAGGGGGTCACAAATGCTCCCAAATTGCAAAAAATGATACTTTTTATCCCATAACTTTTGCCCCATCCATTAGATTTTTCTGAAACTTGGCGAAAATGTGAAGGCAACGTTGGCCATTCACATTTCTCACATTCATTATTTCTTCACTATTTTTTTGTGGCGTCATCTCACATGCAGCACCAGAGGGGGACTATGCATGCGTGGCTTGTTATTAAAATTCTAATTCTGTCATCCAATCTAAATTTCTAAAAATTAAAAAAAAATTTTTTTTTCTTTCAGAACTTGCCGCCTATATTCCTGGTCTCTATAGATATCCAAGGACGACTCTTATTGAAATATATATGAAACGACGAGAAGAATTGCAACACCTCCACAGGTAAACATCATGTTTACTATATTTTTTTAGTAATCAAATTGTGTGAGTTATGTATAAAGGTAAATGTTAGAAAGCTATCACAATGCAAGGAATGGAATGTTATCGGTGTTGAGGACGGAAGATAAAAACAAATGATATATATATATAATATATCATATAATATTTATTTAATTACTTTTATTTTGTCAATAAGACTTACTTGAAAAGTTAAATTTCTACACAGCAATGCAGTGTGTGTGACAGTGTTTCATAATATATTTTGAGGAAAATCCTCTTTCTCAAATGGTGGATGTTTCAAATCTTGAGATAGTATTTAAAAAAAAAATTTTTGAAATCACTCCAGACAAAGCATGAAGCCACTTGGTATAAAGAGTTTTAAAAAAAATAACGCTTCAATGTCAAAACCCAGCCAATTCAGAAAATAATTCTTTCCTCTTTGTCAGAAACAACACTTGTGGAATGTGAGGATTAAAGGATAAAATAAGGAAAGCGAAAGTTACGAGGCTACCAAAAGTAAACCCATGGTCCACTTTTTTTACTATCCACATAAAATTCATTGCAATTACTGACACTTATGGAATCAACTTGAGGAATATTTTTTTTTTCTTTTGACTCCTTGTAAATGGATATTATATTAAAGTTGATAGATTTTCAAACCACTATGGGATGTCAGTCTGCTTTGTTTAATGATATCAGCATACAGCTATACCAATTTCAATTAAGAGTATTAGAGAATAGAGAGATTTTAAATTTAAATATTAAATCTATTAAGTGTTTTCCATTTTGTTTCCTTTTTTCTTTTCAGTGATGTAAAGGCAAGTGAGTTGCTAATGGTTGATGGCTTAATAGAGAATACAGCGGCTGCTGTTCGTGACTTATGGCAGCAAGATGGAGGAGATGGACTCTATCCGCCACCTAGCATCAATGTGAGCATTGTTATTTAAAACCTTGTTTATGATTTAAGCATTTTCATGCCTTTGTGTATTCGATGTGTTATAAAAGTCATATGAGACATTTTTGGATTAAGAGAAGTTAAATTTTAAGAAACCATATTCAAACATGGTAGTAGCAGTTTTAGTCATTAAGAACTGCTTTAAAGCTTCACCACTCACTCATTTTTCAACAAAATTTCAAACAATTATTACAGTTTATAGATCACCTTCTCAGCTATATTGTGAAGAAAAAAATTTTCAATTTTCGTTCAGTAAAACAAAAGTTAAGATGGATTTTCTGGTGTTCAAAATCATAAAAATATGTAAGGAGGTGAGCGACGCTTTTTATGACTGGTTTCCATAGCAACCACATTGCTTCAGTGCCTACTGCTGCTACTAATTTGAAAAGAGAAGTAACAAGTGAAACAGAGAATGAAAGAAGGAAAGGGAGATAATTGGGGGGATTTTATTGAAAGCAGACGAGTGCCATGCATTGTTATTACATATGTGTTTATGGGGGCAAAAAAATAAGACTGAAATTAAACAAAGAACAAGTGAATTTATTGGAAGCTTGGAAAAATTAGGGATTACGATAGAAAAATGCGAGCATTATAATAAAGTTTAGTCAATGTTTGTTTCCCTTGGGTTTTTTCTTCCTTATAACTTTTCATCATACAGTATACATGCAAAACTATTCTTTAGTTTTGAGATTGAGTTATGTTTGGAAAAAAATGATTTTAATAGTTCTAACTACCTTTAATTTGCAATTAACTCATCAAGTTATGCATCTTCTAATGCATGCTTTTCTTTCTGTATATTGTATTAAATAAGAGTGATGAGAAATGCTCCTTATTTACTTTAAATAAATCTGGCTTTCTACACTCTCTCTTTCCCCATCTCTCTCTTTCCCCTCTTTCCTTGCCACCTCTAAGCTTAATACAAACAAAAACTGATAAAATGAAATTATAAAGAAATGCATTTACTGTTTACAACACATGCTGAACAGAATATAAAAATATGATAAAATAAAAAATAGTGAAAAATAGAAAGTACAACTTCGTACTTTCTTCAAATTCCAAAACTATTTTTTTATCCTCATTTTACTTTTTTTTTTTTTTTTTTTTTTACTTAAAAAATTAATTTCTTTTTCGTTTCAGGCATTGATTAATATCTACTTATTGGATGATGTGCCATTGTTGATCAAGCATTGCATAATCAGTTATTTTTTGTTGGATCTTAATTCTCTTGAGGATGACAACAACATAAAAGTAAGAGAAACACTTTCATTTCAAATAATCCTTATTTTGATGATGTAACGGATCTTCATGTTGCTATTTGTTTTAGAGTGACTTTCATGAGGGAATATAATATTTTAAGATATCAAAAATTATATGAATGATTTACTGAATTCAGATGGCTTTTTCTAAATGTATGTGGGGTTTGTGGTGGGTGTAAAAGCTTGTCTCGTGTCTGAGAGGAAATAGTCATATCTCATGCGATCGACAAATGGCTCCTTAAATTGAATATCCTTTATATAATAAAAATTTTAAGATTCTTTTTGTTTTTTTTGTTCTATTGTTTCAGATATCTTCAAATATCACAACATTTGCTGATTTGTTCTCTGTGCCCTCAGATACAATGAATCTGATCACAGGCTTTTGGCTCTTGGACCACAAAGACTTTGAGGTAGCATTTTCCTTCTTTTCCCTTTTCTCCCTTATTCTTTTCTTTTTATTTCTTTTCTATTTTACTTTTTACTCCTCTTCTCTTTTTTCCCCCTCTCTCTCTATCCCCTTTCTCCCTCTATTTTGTTTTCTTCTCACTGTTTTTCTCAATCTTGTTCTCTGTCTTCTCACTGTTTTTTCTTTCTCTTTTAATATTTCCTTTTGTTGATATAAATAATGAACTGTTCCTATTTTGTGTTTCATGCTTTAATTTCGTTTGTTAATAAACATTGCAAGCGAGAGCGACAACAGTGTGTAATAAACATTGAATGTGAATCTCATATTAATTTTTAAATTTTCTTTTTTATAGATGGCATTTTCTTTCCTGGTGAACTCTCCTGTATTCGGTCCCTGGCAGCATAAACAGGTGATCAAAGCTCTGCTGTACCAAAATGAAGGGAAACTGGCTTTGCGTTATTTAGCTGTCAAACAGCCTCCGCTTTCTTCTCCAGAAGAAGTCAAATTAAAGTTAACCACTTTTCTTGTGAATGGGTAAAATTAAATATTTTCTTTTGTTATTCTATTTAAAAAGAAAATGAAAGCTACTTTTATATTAAGAGGCAACTCCTTTCTGTAAAAAAAACTAGGCCAAGAAATGAGAAGTATTTAGCAGGGATGTGAGCTCTCCATCTTTTACCAGCTTTTAAAATTTTTTTTTTCCCTACCCCAAACAAGCCATATGTCACTTAAACATGAGGGGCTACTAATTGGGATCAGGTCTGCAGGGGACTGAGGAGTTGAGCAGCGTGATGTCTGTTTGCGTTAGATTTAAACTTTTGCATATTAGTAAAGTCAGGGAAGCTAGAAACAGGGAAGGAATTCTAAAGTCTAGCAGTCCAAGAGATGAAACTAGAATAGGAGGCTTTTCAGCATCTAGGGATCTCAACAGTAAAATGATGGAATTTTGTTACTTGTTGGGCTAGTCTAGAGTATGTACATTGAGGGGGGGGGCAAAGGTGCTATGAGTTCATCAAAGCACATACCAGCTAAATGTTAGTTCTCTGCATTTTGGTTAAGATCTGCTGTTTTGTTTTTTGTTAATAAGAAAAGGCTGATTTCTGCCAAATTGCTAGAGCTTTACATCCTAATTTTTTTTATTGTTATTTGGCTGGATTTTATTTCTTTATCTTTTATTCCTTGCACTTTATCTTTCTTTCTGTTTTTATTTTCTTCCTGTTCTCATCTCACCTCCCTTTTTTCTCATTGATAATTCTTTGTGAAAAATAAATAAGTTGGAAAATTCATCTCAGGCTAAGTTTTTTTTTTTTTTTTTTTTCATTGTAAACCATTTCCTCCCAATCTATCTTTTCTAATTGCAAACCCTATATTTATTATTTGTTTTATTGTTTCCATCATCACAGAACCATTTTCTTTTTATTATTTTATACATAACTTATTTGCTGAAACTTATCATTAATCACCAAAATAAGGACCTTTTTTTTTTTTGTTGCTGTTTGTTAGGCAAGTCAGAGTTCTGCAAAGAGTTTATAAAGATTGTCTGCTTTGCTTGAAATCCTCCTTGTTTGTTGCAACTATTTGTTAACTTGCATGAATGCAGCTGTTTACCTTTTCAATACTGAGAACAATAAAGCTCAGTGATTACATGCTTGGCTCAGAACATACAAGGAATGGCAGAAAAGCAACGTTGCTACTTTCACTCAATTTGATTTGCGATTCTGTGCCTGACATGCCTTTGCTTGTCACATGCAAGAGCAAAAATAACCAGAGAACAACAGATCTTGATGCTGACTCTTGGATTTTCACCAAAGCTCTGTTAGTCAGGTAACTCTGACACTATTACATTGCTACTCCTTGTATCACGGTGAGGAAAGGTTGGTCTTTAGGAGGATGGGTTGCTACCTTTGTGTCCAAAAACTGATTTCATTTTATTTTTTTCAACTGCTGCTCATATCTCTGTATTTTAAAATTGTATAACATTTCAACTTATAATAAAAAAATTAATAATTGTTAATTTAATCAATTTAAAAATGTTCTGTTTTACTTAGACCAATAATTTATTTTAATTAAAAATATTTTATTTAAAGAATAAAAAAAAACAACCTTTTTTGTATATAAATTAGTTTTCTATATATAAATTAATTTATCTTTCAGGATGACAGCTCAAGCTGTAGAATTTCAGCGTACCTGTTGTGATCAAAACAATGCCCAAGATTTGATAAGCCATATTTTTTTAGGCTGCCAACAAAGTAACTTTGATTTTTATTTCCTTCGCTATTTTAATTCTCATTAATCGTTTTTGTTTTGTTTACATTAAATGTATTACTAGTTAAAGTTTTTTTGAGGATAAGGGGTGTAAGTGGATATTGAAGTAAACTGGAAATAAAGAGTTAAAATCTAATCAGATCCATTGCATTCATTTACACTGTTATACTATTAAAAAAGGTATGAATGCCCCTCCCTGCCTATAGATAAAAAAATACAGCAGTCTGTGTTCAATGAATAGTTTCCAGCATTATGTAATATTCTTATCTATTATGACATTTCTATTTAGTCTGGATATGATGCTATAAAATTATGATATTCTCCTCATCTAAGTAAATACCTCTTCTAATTGGATGAGCCCAAATTCAATCACCTGCAACATTTAACTGAAAAATTGAAGATACTCATTACATGTCACAGATTAATAAACAATTAAAATGACATAAGATTACTTTTTATGTGCTGAATAATAGAGAAATCCTAATTATGTATTTCAATAGAGATGGGAACTCTTCAGATTTGTCTCTTAATCCCTCCCCCACTCTCCTCAAAAATACTTTAAAGATGATCCTTATTTAAAATCTCTAATAGAATTTCTATTGTTTGTTATACACTCTAAATTCTTTTTACTATTCTTTCTGAATGCATTTAATTCCAGCTTGAAATTTTCTATGCTGTTTCTGTCCTTAATCTGATCTGACATTTTCAAAAATATTTTACTCTATTAGCAAAAATTCAATCCATTAATAGATCTAGTTTATAAAATCTGCAAATTGTGGAAAAATATTTAAAAAACTTTTTTTTTGAATCTACTATACTTAAAAATACCATTACATATTTTAAAAGTTTCACCGTTTGTTTATCTATGTAGTTAAATCTAATTGTCTCTAATCTTTCCCTGTAAATGTAATCTTTTTATTAGGTATTTATCAATCTGTTGGTTGGTTGGTTGTTTTTGTTTTACAGCGTATCAACCTTTTTCAGATTATTTAATGCCGAGTGATTTTGAGGAACATTTTTTTAATGGAGTATATTTGTTTTTTAAGTCGGATTCTATTTAACCCATAGTTGGGACCCTAACAGGTACTACCACTACGGGTCAGAGTGGACCTGGGAGCAATGGCAATTAAAGGGTGGCTCCACACTCTCCAAGGCCCGCAAGCTAGGGCCTCACCATCGGATATAGTTTTAGGTCATATCCAAACCTTATCAATCTGTGAATGTTTTCAACTCTTAATCTAGCAATACATATGAAAAAATTGAAATTGCTTTAAATATCTCAATAATGGCATATATAGAAAGAGCTTGATGATCTAAGAAAGAATCTTTTTCAAATTTGACGTTTTCAGGCAGTTAACCATTTTTTTATGGCAAATAAATCCTGTGAATTTTTTTTGACAATTATGTACATTTTTAAGAGGGTTTTTGTGGAAGGAGGAGGCTTATCACATGGATTTCAGGTTAGTGTTAGATATGAGGGAAATTATGTGTGAACATCCTGAAAACTTGGTAGAAAAAGAACAATTATTTTAGAGTGGGAATTTCTTTCACATATAAGTTTCATGTGAAACAATCCACCATTTTTAGGCCATTTTAGCTTTTTAGAGCAGTTAATTTTTCTATATGACACAAATAGTGTGCATTTTTTTTAGGGGGTGCGAGGTCTTTTTTTTTTTTTTTTTTTTTTTTTTTTTTAATGATTGTGTAGTTTTCAGATTAATTGTACAATGGGATTGCTACTCTGACTTAAGGTTAGTGGTAGAGTAATGAAAGGGTTTTACTTCATTTGGACATAATGTTAGGGTTAAAGGAGATATTTTTCAGGGTGGAACTTATCATTCAGATTTAAGATAAATGGTACGACAGATTCAAGGATGACACTTTAGTGGGTAGGCTTGTCTCTTGAATGTAGATTTAGTATTAGCATAATTTTTTAATATATATATATATACTTTTTAAATTGAAAAAATATCAAAAGAATTTAGAGTACTAACTGCTTGAAAAGACAAGAATGGCCAAAAACTGGGGATCATTATATATTAAATTTATATGTGAAAATGACCTCCCCCTCCAGTACTCCAAATTATTATTTAAAATGTTTAAAAAAACAAAGGTTTAATGCAAGAATTATTTCTTTACAAATTTTCTGGATGACTAATTCCTTCTTGTTCAAACTAGTGAAATCAAAAATTCATCTAACCCCTAAGTGGACTATGAGGGTGATTGTTTTCTGATAAGCACTACTTGTCAATTTCTGATTTCAAAAATTGAAGCCATCATCAAGTAGACTGTTTCTCTTTTACCAAACCAACCAACCAAACCACATTCTCCTTTTCAACTCTGGTTAATACATAATCAACTTTTGATATCCCTTGATCCAAAGTCTGGTATTTTACAGTTTTTTATGTTAACGATTGTAAAAGATTTTTATAATGTTTACTTTTTATTTCCAGCCAAAACAATGGATCAATTGCTGAAACTTCCCTTAACTGAACTTGAAGAGAAATGGCTTGAAAACTACCTGTTAACAAGTATGGAATCGCATTCTGAAGAGTTACTCGTTATGTTTTACCTCCAACGAGCACGCTTTGTAGATGCTATTCGTCTTAATGAAAGACTAAAGACCAAAGCTTTTGTATGTATATTTTCTAAGTTTTTGGTACTTATTATGCAGAGAAGTTACCGTGATGAAATAATAACTTAACATGGGCAGGGTGTTTTTTTAACTATTCTGTACTTTCATCTATATATATATAAAAGCGAAAATGTATGTATGTATGTTCGCTTTTCCTCGATGTCCACGAAAGGCTTCTTTCAAACAAGCGCTTGCTCGCTTCACAACTTTTTAAAACTTTTTATATCATCTAGAAATTGTAATATCTACGAATTATCCACGGAGCTCGCCTCTCTATTTAATTTTATTCACTTTCAAACCTTAATTATTCCACATTTCCCGCATCGGCACGCGTTACATTCGCTTTTCGGTATAAAAAAAAGCGAAACTCGACTCTAATCACAGGCGAAAGCCAGTTTGTTCAATGTCTACTTCGTCATATCGAGATGAGGGAGCGGGTTTTTAAAAACAAACAAACCCATTTATTCAAAACTGTCCCGCACAAAATAACTGCTGAATACCTATCGCTGTCACGTCCATCAAAAATGCGCACCTGTTTTTTTTTAAAACACTTTACTATTTTCCAACTGCGCGTCGTCAACGCTTCGGCTTTTTTTCACATACCCTGAAAAACACCCGGGCAACGCTGGGTACCCCTCTAATCACAGGCTGAAAGCCAGTTGTCTCAAGAGAGCTAAGTAACGTTTGTTCAATGTCGACTTGGTCATATCAGACTGTAGCTTTCATTTCACTCCTCCTAATAAACAGGGAGCGGGTTTTTAAAAACAAACAAACCGATTTATTCACCTCATTCAAAACTGTCCCGCACAAAATCGTAACTGCTGAATACCTATCGCCGTCACGTCAATCAAAAACGCGCACCTGTTTTTTTAACACTTTACTATTTTCCAACTGCGCGTCGTGAAGGCTTTGTTTTTTTTTCACGGGCACCTGTTTTTTTTTTCACATTTCCGGGGTTTTTTCACATACCCCGAAAAACACCCGGGCAACGCCGGGTACCCCTCGCTAGTCTAACAATAAAAGAAGATATTGTAAAACATGAATTTTACTTGAAAATACTATTAAAAAAATAGCACAGTAACTTCTCTGCATAAGCACCAAGCTTCTTTTTTTAATCGTTTGGATTTGAAAGTCTCATCCAAATATTACCAAACAAGGTATTCATTTACATGTTTCACACTGTTTTTTTCTTTCCCATTTGTTGTAGTTATTTGCACAATAATCTCTGGTCTTTAGATACCATTTGTTGTTATTAGTAACTTTATGGGAATTTAAAAGTAAACTCTTTATTTAATCAACTGAGGTTAATTGCTCTCATTTCATTGGTTAATGGATATTCTACAGTATAAGTTGAAGGAACTTGGAAAAAAAAAAAAATGATACTAGATATTTCAAAAAGCACAATACTGATTCCTGAGTTTGTTTAATGATGTTTAGTTAAGGCAGTTTGGAAAGTGATCCTATGTACGCTGAGCTCGTATTATAGACGAATGCAGCCTGAAGTTCGGTGTGCAGATATGGATTGTGGCCATGGCACTAGGGAAATTTGGATTTATCATCACCAATTAGACAAGTTTATCTTCATTCCAATATGTGTATGAATCATGTGATTGACGTCTCTGACTGTATCCACTATTACTGCTAAACCTTGCCATGTATCGTACGTTGATAAGTGATGTTGCAGAGTGCACAACAGCCTATATAAGGAGTTGTCGTCCTATCATATTTCCATGGACAATCTTGTTAGAGCATAGTAGTACACTGTAACTAGGCCAGACATGTACAGAGACCTTAATATTGCCCACTTATTTACCATTTTTCAAAGAGAGCTTGCTAAACAGCATTAAATATTTTTTTCATGTCCAGTTTTACTATTATCCTCTTGCCATCTGCCTTGTTGCTAAGGTTACTGATTGCATGTTTGGCTACCTTGTATCTGTATTTAATTCTGGCATCAGGTTAGATGGAACAATGGGTCTGCAATGCAAATTTACTAACTTCTAGAATACATTTCCTATGTTAATAGGGCATATCTTATTGTTTATTTTTCTGAAAACTTATCTTTGTTGAGGTGAGTGTGTGTATGTAGGTGGGTGGGGGTAAAAACGATTTTGAATGAGCACATGTTCTCAATTCTACTTACTGTGAAGCAACAGATGGTAGCAATCACATTGTTTCAAGTGACAATAATGTGTTGGTTTGGTTCTGAATCAGACAGATCTCCCGTTTAATAGGGATATTGGATGCTCCAGTTGCAGTGCCTATTGCAGGTATATTGTCAGACAAGAATGGTTTTACTGAGCCATGGCATCACCTTTGAGGAAATTCACATTCAGACCTCTTTTCATATACATAATAGGGTTATCTGGCTTTCCAAAAATGTGTGAGGCTTTGTTCATTGAGAGTTCTGGAGGTGGAAGTCTTGTTTCAAAAATGCTTCTTGTTACCCACTATGGTAGATAAATTGATCAAGATCATCATCATATCATATGAGAATGAAGATGCTATTGTTGGCATTGGTTTTCTCAATGTTTTTATAGTCGAAATTCTTTCTAGAAAGACATCAGGGATTACAGGAGGGACCACATGAAGGTTGCCAACATCTATTAAATGAATCTCAAACATTTGTGTGTGTGTGTGTGTTTGTATGTCTGCTAAAAACTTTTCTCATCTGTATTCTACAGGCAGGAACACAGCATTGTTAGAAAGTGATCTCTTGGACAAAAAATATCGAAAAATTGAAAAAAATAGTCCATTATTTTGTATAGAAATATTGTTTTGTTTGAAGGATGTGATCAGATACAAACCTTGCTTTCGGCACAATTTGTAAACCATGCATGCGTCAATCATTGACACATGCATTCTAAATAGCTAAATTTGTAACGTTAACACATCTGCATAATTATGGGCACATCAGTAAAAGTGTTTGGTTACTAACTTAAACTATGCAAGTTTGCGCCCGGTACGCATCAATTTTTTATTTTTTATTTTTTTATTTTTTATTTTTTTATTTTGCTTACTAAATTTTACTTTCGGTTTCGCGTCTGATGCCACCCAAGTCCCACTTTTTTTTCTGCATTTCTAATTCAATACAGAGGCAGAATCTCTACCTTCAAGCTTTTTACATGAAAGATGTGCAAGTCTTTTTCAGTGTTGTATTTGTCATATTGCCGGTTGAGCATTATGAATCATTACTGTCGGTGTTAGTGTTGAATAGAAAATGTTCATAACATTGTTAATTAGCATTTGGAGTCATGCTAAAGTTCTTTTTTTTTTCTTAAATTCTTTTTTGTGCAGGGTATGATGTCAGCAAAAGACAGGGAACGAGCCTCAACAAGGAATGCAATTGTGAATGGCTGTGCCAAGCTTTTACCAGAAGTGCAACGGCAGCTCATCTTTGAGCCAGCAGTGCTGCCTCGGAAAATTAAAAAAGGTAATGGATTTGTTGATTTGTTCTTTCACAACTATGTTTAAATAATTAAAAGCTTACAAAATTTTCTGTTTTTTTTTTTTAATTTTTTTTATTTATTTAAAAGTTTTTCTTTTTTATAGAAATGAAATCACTTCAATTTTCTTTTTTTTTTAATAACTCAATGAATACTTTTTTCTGGAATTTCTTATTTCTAAATAATTTTCTAAATTTAGAAAAATTTATTTAGAACTAATTGTATTCATAGCCTAGTAACATTGTGAGTTTGTTCTGCTTGTTTTCAAATTTATTTTAGAAAATAGTTCAAAATTAAATTAAAAAAAAAATCTTGTCTAATGTTTTTATCTCTTTAAATCTTTAGTATTGCATTGAATGTTTTTGTATTTATTTATTAGATATTGAATTTCTACACCCGAAACCGCTTTCTACAATGGTGACTAAATCCAACCCATCCAAGTTAATTTCACAGTCAACATTTGTGATTGCGCTAATAGAAAAGATGCAGGAAGTGGCTCAAGTGGACCTTTATACAAACAACAGGTATACTTGATAATCAGTTACAATCTGGATTTTTCTCTTGTCTAGGAAGGATCTGATTATGTTTAATAGGATTTAATTTTGATGAGGAGTGCTTCATGTCAGACCTTGTCAAAGGCTTTGAATATATCCAGAGCCACAGCCCTAAGAGATAAGCAAACATCAGGGTCAGAGAATTGAACAACCAACCTTATGTTTGACAGCTAAAGCCAATAACTATTAAGCCACCACAGGTAGACAATGTAAAAAGACCTTGAATGAATTGTAGTTATTAATGGTAACCAGACAAAATTTGTTAGTTTTCTTTTGTATTGATGGCACATTAAGAAAAAAAATTAGAATGTTTATTGATTTATTAGCATAGACTGGAAATGAATGCTGAAACAAAACCATGTTTAATGATTAGCATACAATAGAATAAGATGATAGTTTCTTATTTAGAATAATGTTCTAATTTGAAGTGATAATTTGAAATTTTCTATTTGATCATTTTCATCACAATAGCTAAAACTGAGTTGATCAGCTGATGAATATGACCAAAGTTTGTTTCATTAAATTTTTTATTTGGTTATTTGGATGACAATGAGTTTTGATTAGAGTGAAAATTCTCCTTCCCCTTTAATAAATTTGATTAATGGAAAACAAAATAATAGATGGGATTAAATATAAAAAATTAAAATCTAGTTGAACTACAAATTTTAATGTTTTAGAATAGTATTTGGCATATCTTACTGATGGGATTTTTTTTGTATTTTAGTTAGCTATTCCGGTCAATGGGACAGGAGAAATCGTACTCTACTTTATGTATAGGCTGGATGAAGTCAATTTTTGCTTATTCTTCTTATTAGCCATTAAAATCTTACCAAATTCCATAAATGTTGTATAAAAAAATCAACCTCCTTATATATATGTTCAACTGCATTTTCGATTTCTTTTGCCGATGGTTTTGTATCTTTGTAAGAGTGATTTTTTTTTTTTTTGTTTCTAGATCATTTTCCGATGATTTGGAGCAACGACCCATTGAGCCTTTTATTTCTACACCGATTACACCAAAGAAAAAGTTTCCGCTTAGGTATGTATCTTGTAAATGAAAATTGAATTAAATTCAATTAATTTTAACTCCAATTTCATTCGATCTTTTTTATTGTTATGAAGAAAAGTTCTATTGAATTTGTATCAATTGCTGCTCTGAAGATATTGTTAAGCAGTAGATTTTTTACATTCTCTTAATGATTGAGATTTACTTTATTTTTTAGCTTTTTTCATCTTAGTTTTTATGTTCATAACATTTTGACCAATGAGCAACCAGGATTAATTTAGAAATTTCTGGAATGAAATGTTGTGAACATAATGACTGAAAACTATGAAACATTGTATCAGAAATATTATGAAAAGATTTGCTTATGTTTCTTTTGGACATTGTATTTATTTTTTACTTTTATTCACATCAAACGAAGCATAGTACCACTTAGACATAAAGGGCTTCTATTTGGAGTCATATCCACAAAATTGTTATGTAGGGAGTTTAGCAACAAGATGTCTGTTCATATTACACTTAAACTTCTGTATGTCAGTACAATCAGAGGAAACAGGAAACTGTCAGGGAATTCTAAAGTCTAGCAGTTTGAGAGAAGAAACTATTAAAAGTAAAAGGTTTTCTGGCATCTAAGGATCTCAGCAATGAAGGGGTGGGATTTAGCTGCTTGTCAAGTTAGTCAGGAGTATATACGTCAGGTTAGGAGTATATATGTCAAGTAGGGGAGTACAAGTTCTTTGAGTTCAGAGTACATTCCATTAAAGTACTTGTAAAACAGACCCAAGGATGCAATACTGCGATGATGGGACAGCTCTTATTTTAAATTAATAATCCCATTTCAACTTTTAATGAAGAAAAAAAGAAACCTATTATTATTGTACTCAAGCCAAAGTCATAAACATTTGTTTCCCAAAGGCTTTATCCTTATATATTTTAATTACACAAAATATGTGTTAAAATATTCATCAGTTTGGGGGATTGAATTGCATTTAAAAATAAAAAATTCCATTCTACATATTCTAATTAGCTGTAATTTACAAATGATTTATCAAGTAACCCATCTTTTACTTTCTATCACTTCCACTCTCTCTCACTGTATGTTGGTTAACAACGCCTATCCATTCTCTTTTCTATACCATCTATTATTCTTGCATCTGTCCACTTTTTCTCTGGTTATTAATAATGAAAAGTAATTAAAGTAAAGAATGAAATAAATGGAATAGTTGATTATAAACAAAAGGGAATATTATCACAAATGGTTCTATTTTTTAATGTATAGTTGGAGAGAAAAAGAGCAAAAGATAGATATGTAGACAGAGGCAACAAAGAAACACTAATTTTTACTTTTGTTATTTAAAAAAATTTAATTTGCTTTGAATAGTGTTCAAAAATAAACCTATTAATAGAGCATATATACATTTATAAGTTGTTTAGCTAAAATAAAGTTTGAAATTACAGATTTTTAACCATGAGATTTTTATTTTTCCTTTTTTTTTCATTTTTTAATTTGTATTTAGTTTAGAATTCAAAATTGTCAACTCAGTATCTTCAGAATTATTTTCTTTGGGGCATATTCAAGTTATTTCCTCTTAGACTGGGCAACAACAGAATGAACTCTTCAATTATAAAGTATATATATATATATATAAATAAAAATTTATTTTCTATACCTGTACAATATTCAGATATGTGTTTGAAGTTTAAAAAAAATATGCAAGCAAATAACATCTTGGACAACACTAGGTAGGTACAGCTAGTTATTTTTAAGATAATAAGTTACGAGAACTTAACCCTATTGTCCATTTTTGATAGCACGTTAAAATTGTCTGATTTTATTGTCTTGTAAAAGTAAATAATTTTAATCTTTTTTATTTTCTAGTGATTTATCTAAAGTGGTCTATGAAAGAAATTTAGTTGATGAGCAGAAATCCCAGAGTTTACGATTATCTCCAACAAGTACGCCTCCCATGGCTGCTGCCAGTTTTTCTTATGATGATCAACAAAATGAACGGTAAGCGGTCACATTCAATCTTCAACATTTATTGTATTTTCTATAAATGTTTTGGTACTTTTGCATTTTGTGCACCAGATTTCCGTGATGTTGGCTCTAACTCGCCTGGCAGCTGACGTAAACTGTTGGAATATGCCAAGCGCTGATCAAAATTAAAAACACTAGGAAACAAAAGTATAACATTTATCAGATCTTAATTACAATTTAAAAAAAAAAATGGAAAAACAATAAAATAAAATATAACAACCTAAATTTATGAATAAATAGTTTTATTTTGTTTTTAAATAAATAAAAACATTTTTTTTTCTTGAGAGAATTTTAAGGAAAAAATTTTTTTCTTTCTTTTGTAAGGTTTATGTTTAGGAATTCTTTTTTTTTTTTTTTTTTAAGAATTTTTAAGGAAACTTGACATTTTTTTAGGGTTAGAGTTAGACTGATTAAATTTATGCATGACTAAAAACAATTTTTTTTCTTCCAATTTATTAAGTTGTCTGCTTTGATTTGTATTGGCTAATGTGTTTTTTATCGCTTTTTCATCAGTTGATCAACTTGATCAATACTCAACATATTCTGGTGGCTTACATCAGCTACTAGTCAAACCTGAGCCAACATTTACAGAAATCTAGTGCAGTAAGTGCAAAAGTACCAATTTTTCTTGTGTTTATGCGCAAGCTTTCTTGTATATTTATACCAATCCTCTTTAAATCCAATTTTGTAGGCCTTCCAAATATGTAAGTACTGAAGCAGCAGCCATTCTTCGGACTCCAATCATACACAGAAAAAGCACACCTCGGGCTCATGTTACGAGTCCACGGCCAACACCTCAGTCGATATTGAAAGTGAGACAAATTTCTAATAAATCACTGAACATGCATGGAACGTCACCTCTTGGTGTTGGAAACAAAGGTACAGCATTGGTTTCTTTCTCATTACTTTCCTATTACTTACAAGAAAATGGCTAGCCCGACCAAATCAGACTGATACTGGCTTTCTGACCTAAAACACACGAAACATTGTTTTTTTTTCCTCCCCCTTTGCAAAACTCAATCATGTTCTGCAAAGTAAAAAACAAAAATAATTTTCCTATACAAAAAAAAAAGCAAACCAAACACAATGAATAAATATTGAATGGTATAAAAAGCTTAAAGCATTAAATTTTATTCCTTAATTTTTAAAGTTTATAAAAAAACATTTTGTTTAAAACTTGCATTTCATTTAAGATTATATTTTACTTATTTAATTTACATTAAAAACAAGAAGGAATATGCTGCAACAAGTTGAAATTATTTTTATTCTGATATGCTACTTGGGTGAAAAAGTAAAGTTTTTTTTTGTAATAAAAAAGAAATGATTAAAATCTGATATAAAACATAAAAAGAAAAAAAAATATAATTAAATCTACTCTTCCGTCTTTCCATCAGTCTTTTAGTTTTCTCCTTTGTATCACTATTTTCCTACTTTCTCTCAGCTTTCACATATATTCTATCTAGATTATTGAGCATAGTTCAATTCAACATAACACTTAACTAGTAAGAGTAAAATTATATTATAGCACATATCAATTGTATTTAGAGTATTGAGTACATTTGGATTCAGCATCTACCACGTTCCAAGTGGCCCACTGCATTATTGCATGCACTTGTTATATCTATGGAATTGAACACTATTTTATGTAGTATATACTATTTACTGAATGTCCTACCGCATTAATAATTTATTGCTCCAGAGTTTGTTTCAGATTAATAACTGGGGCCATAAATAAAATGCAATATTAATAATGTGTGCTTAACATATTTTTGTTAAAACTTATTTCTTTATCTCTCCTTATCCTGGAACTCATTTGTTTTAAAACCAAGTTTATTACTTTTGAGCAAAATATAATAAACAAAAACAATTTCATAAGTGAGCAGTGAAAAAATGTCATGAGGCCTCCAGAGCTCTATTGAAAGCCCTGAATTTAGGAGACATAAGTTTCTAATACCCCCTAAAAGAGAAATTATTTTCTAGTGATTCATTTTCCTTAATTTTGACATGACAAGTAGGTAATGTTTTTATTTGAAATGTGTTGGTTTAAAAGAGCACCAATACACACAAGCACTATATTTTGTCTTGTAATTATTTAACTGTTTCATTTTCCATAATTTTTGGAATTTATACTAATTTTGACATGACACATAATGTTTTCATTTGAAATACACCAACACCTATATTTTCTTGTAATTATTTTACTATTGATTTTTTCCATAATTTTTGGAATTTATGCTAATTTTAACATGAAAAGTATGTACTAATATGTTCACATGGAATGCTGTGGTTTAAAAGATCCTTAATCTATATCAGGAGGCCTCCGGAGTACTAATAAAACCAAGTTTCTAAGCCCTCACTCTCATCTTTTTTATTAGTATTAAGATATGAATATGAAAATAACATGACAGTCACAGATTTCGTATATTTAATAGTACCTATTTACAACGCCTCCCCACGGGACAAAGTTAGACATCAGGGTCGTTTTTTTAACATGGAGAAAAGGTACAAAAATAAAAAATTGTCTCAATCGTGAAGGGCTGCTCCTCCACTGAAAGAGAACAAGAAATGGAAGTGCAGCATCTGAAGAACAGATACTACGCTTTGATCTTGGCCAAAAGGCCAAGTCAAAGTAGTTGTTTTTCACTCTCCATTGGTATACGCTTGTCTTTCTTTCTCTCTCTCTCTTGATATGTATTTCTCCTCCTCCTGTCACTTTGCAACCATCTGATTGTATGTAATGTCTCAAAAATAAAATCTTTACATTTCTAAACAAACTTTTCAGAGGCAAAATTTTTAAATCTGCCTAAAAAAAATGTTTAAAATGAAATAAGTAACTATTGTAGACCTGTGCTAGGGGTCACAAATGAAAGAAACCACAAGCAGTATAAAGTGTATAAATATAATATGTATTTATCATAAAGAATATAGGAGCCACTAAAGTTGTGTGAGAAACGTGTTCATAGCATGCGGTTAAACATGGTATGAATGTCTCTGGTTAGTCTCTGAAACCAGTGGTATTCATAGGACTGGTTGATTCCACTTAGTTCTCAAATAGGGGTGATTTGTACCCCCCCCCCCCAAGCTTTTCATTCCCTTGGAATGATCGTATAGCTCTTTTTCTTGGGGTTGATCTCTATCGGGTCGGTCATTTTCCTTTTTCTGGAGGACTGGCGTTGTGGTGTTACCAAGTATATCTGGTTCATTATCTCTTCTTGTTCAGCAGGAAGTTGTCTTTTGTCATCTGTGATACATTTCCGAATTTGGTTCAAATATTTCTTGTGAGTAAATCTTGGACCTTCGATAATATAGACCATCCGTCCGATCCTTTTCTGAACCTTTCCTAGTTCCCACATTGTACTATTATTTTTGTGTACCTGGAAAAATACCTTTTCACCAGGTAAATATCTCTTTTTAGGAACTATAGTATTTGGCAGTTTCACCTGTTTTGGCAAAAGTTTCTCGAAAACTGGCTTAATTTTCCTCGTGAACATTAACTATGCTGGCGACATCTTTGATGGAGTGCTTTCATTTGGCATAATTTGGTAAACTTGTAAAACCTGCTGTAGCGCCTTTTCTGAGGGCGTTCCTTTAGCCTTCTTCAGGGCTTTTTTCAGCGTGTCTACAAACCTCTTTGCCTGACCGTTCGATCAGGATGATATGTTGGCGTCGTTATGTGGTTAACCTTAAAATCCTAGCAGAAGCTTTTAAAATCTTCTGAAGTGAATTTTGTGCCATTGTCTGACACTAGACAATCAACCATACCAAACCTAGTGTACAATTCGTGAAGAGCACTGATTGTAAAATCCGTTGTTAGACTTTTACATCAAAATACCTCAGGCCATTTTAAAAACTATCTACCACTATTAAATAATAGTTTCCATCCAGTGGACTTGTATAATCTATGTGTATTTTTTGCCATGGCTGGTCTGCTTTAGGCCACAGGCTAAATTGTATTGGGGCGCTTTTGCAGCCAATGCGCATCCCTTACACGACTTTACCGTGCCTTCTATATCAGTGTCCAGTAAATGTAGGACCTCATGAGGCTCTTCATTCGTGTAGTCCCAGAGTGCCCCGTATGGAAATCCTTTAGAATTTTCTTTCACGTATATGGTGGGAGCTGCCCACTCACTATAGTTAATAGGGGTCAAAATCCCAGTGTTAATTAGTCTTTCCAATTCTTCAATTTTTTCCCTCAAAGCGAACGGTACACTCTGTGGCTTTTTGAATATTGATTTTGCTTCATTCAGCAATTCTAATCTCGCCTTTATTTTTGTGTAACATCCCAGCTTTTCAGAGAAAACACCTGGGAAAGATTTTTTGAGATCTTTTTTGAGTTTGTCAGCTTCGGCCGTTAGGTTTTCGACTTTGTGACAAAAATCACTCATTCACGAGTTCCATAATTCAAATTTCTGAATCCAATCGGTCCCGAATAAGTTTGTTGCGTTCCTTAGAATGAACACTTTTAGCTTTTTTTGTCGTTCTTTTTAGTGACACATTAATGACTACCTCACCCTCAAAATTTATTTTTTCACCAATTACTGATCTTGCGACTTTATTCGTCTTTGTCATCGTGAGCTTTCCTATTCTCTTCCACGTGTGAAAATTTAAAATTGATAAATCCAACCCTTAATTTAGCTGCAGTTTCACTTTATTTCTGATTCTCATCATAACATATTTCCTTATGTTCTCTGTTGGTGGAGGGTCCATTTTTGCAGTTTTTACATAGCTCTTTTTTGCTACTTTTGCCTGCTCGCTTGCATAGGTCACATGTTATTTTCCTTTGGTACTGACATGCATTGTATCTATGATGTTCTCCAAATTTGCTATAAGGAGTCCTAGGATTTTATCTATCCTGATAATTTTGTGAAGGGTTCTTTTGCCTCTTGGTTGGTAATTGCTGGTGGGTGGTTGGTTGTCCTTCATTTTTGAAGCATATTTTTTTAATGTGGGCGATACCAGCTTCCTCTATGTTTCGGGAATCTTGTTCCATTGCCACGAACTGCTCACAATCAGCCAGTTTCTGAAGTATCAAATCAGATTCTATTCTAATTTATTTAGAGCACAACGTTTTATATTGGCATCTTTTGTGGCTATCAAACCTTATGTGAATATTAAGCATGTGAAATTGTCCGCCGTTAATGACAACTGTTTGAAATCGTCACAGTGCTTATAACTATAGATGCAAGAGTCATATAGTCCTGACTCTCCTTACATGTAAGATTCATGCATTTCCATTTTTTATCAAAAAGGCTTCTTTTTGGACAGTATAACTTTATTAACAGTTTGACTGCCTTGTCAAACGACAATTTGTTGGTTTTTCTTGGTAAAATATGGTCCACGAACTTGTTATGTTCGGATGTACCCAACTTCCGTAGCAATAAACGAACCTTCCTTTAATCCATCCATGCACTGCAATCAATCTTATAAAGGTTATCAAATCTTCTGAAATATGCCCAGACACCATGATTGAGCCAAAAAGAGCAAAAAAATGTGATGTTATTTTTTTATTCTTAATCTCTATGAAAAAAAAAAAATGTCAACTATGGCTATTAATTACTAATTCTATCCAATTGATAATGCCTGATAGTTGTTTTTACTTTTATTCTTGTTTTGCTAATTAACTTTACCATCTCTTGTTTTTTCTTTTAATTTCTTTTCTGATGTTCAATTATCTACTGTTCTCTTTTTTTTTTACCATTGTTTTCTCTTAACATCCTCAGATACTCCTGAACCAAGACCTGCTATTCGACTAGCAAAATTGAATCTTAGTTTGAATGATTCAATGGGGACACCACTTGGCACTTCAACAAAAAAGACAAAACTTCTTCGATTTGCTGAACCAGCTCCTACTACATCTCCAGCTTCAGTCCATGATTCCCCAACATCAAACGGCTCACATGCATTTCCCAGTGTAACAGCCAGAACTGGATTAACTCAAAGGTAGGCTACATTTGAAATGGTTGCATTTGATCTTATTTTCTTCCAAAAGTTTTAAATTTGTAGAAAATGATCTGGTAGTTGTAAGCAAAATAGTTAGTTTTACAGTGAAAAAACAATTTGTTATGATTTCGAGCAAAAGGTTTGATTTTTAGGAAGAAAAGCTAATATTAAAAGTGGGGAGAGTGTCGGCGCATTAAACTGAGTTATCTCCCCGTGGCATGTTCAAAAAATTCAAAGATGTCTATCTTCAATGTGCTGTCATATGAACATGTTTTCTGCTGTAAAAAAACTACTCGATTAAATTAAGTGAAAATGTTTTCCGGAGATCTTTTGTCCAAAACAGATACGTACAATATAACCTCTCTTCGATATTTTCATTTTTTAATCTCTTGATTAAACTGGACAAGTGCTTAATATTTATTTGATATTCCCAAAAGTATTTCTTCATATACCTCAAAACTTTTGCCATTCAATAGTTTGCAAAGATATTTGGATTATCTGTATTTATTAAAGACCCGATTCTCTATTTCTTGTTTTTTTTCATCTTTAGTGCTTAACCCCTTCTACTTTTCATTTAGTTGAAAAACAGTGATTTTAGTTTTCTTTTATATATGCCATGCAAGCTTATCAAAGAGATTTATTATTGACAATGTTAACTTCATCCAAGTTATTTTTTTTTATATTAATTTTTACTAACATGTTTTCTAAAACTTAAGATTTTAAGTTTATCTATTCTTCTGCATAACTTTTCCATAGATAATCGTTTTTGTCCCCACCAGCAATCAAAAAAAAAAAAAAAGAAAAGCTTTTCATATATATGTGCACAGGTGTTTGTATGAGGTCTTTTATTTTTCTGCATCATCACTTTCTCACTTGGCCATTTCATAAGTGGCCATCTTGTCTAATGATTGTTGATTGCTGCATTTGTTTAACTTAACTGAATAAACTTCTCAATGAAGACATTCGCTGAGTTCAAGGTTTTATTGGAGAGAATGAACTTAGGAGAGAGACTAATGACTAATGCTTAACTTAAACTTACTTTCTATCTAACAAAAAAGTGACACAGATGAACAGAGACATTGATAATATTTGCTGGGATTATCAGTTTCTACATCATTTATCCGTGTCTCGTGCAAATGGCTTTCCAAGAAAGACTCCTGAAACTCTTAGTTTTCTCTTACTTAAAAATGTGACTTATCTCTCATATCCTGATATTGTTTGGCTGTTTTGGCTACAGAGTTTGATCTCTGTCCTCTGCTTCAACTCAAGTCACCCAAGTCTCGATACAATTCTGTTTGCAAGCATGCAGCACTAACAGTGTCCTTTGTCCAAATTCATACTAGCTTACTTAATCGCTTCTTACTGGCATAAGGTTCCTACTATGTAACATTTATAGTTTTTTTTTTATTGTAGAATGCATGTTGTTGCATTGACTTTGGTTCTCAGAAAATGGCATTCAAAACATGCCTCAGGAGATCTGATAAAGACTTTACAAAATTTGTTTTTATTTCTGAAAACAAATAATGTTAAATCTTAACAAGGTCAACTAAACTGGGTCTTGTCAGGAAGTAATGAGTTGTGGTTCAATGTTATTATGTACTAATTTGGAAAGAAAATGAAAACTCATTCCAAGAGTGATCTATTATATCCTGTTTCATTTTTCTTCAGTCGAAATATTCAGAAATCAAGGGGCCCCTGCCTGGGGTTAACACTTGACTCTATATGAGATACATAGATATTCAAATGTACCATTAAAGTTATTTATCTAGCAAAATAATTTTATAAAAGAAACAGGTTTTCTAGAGTCCAATGTAGAATAACATATATTTTAGACTAAGTTACGGCATGGAGGCATGTGAAGCTTCCTCCCGGGCGATTTTACAGATTTCGATGACAATAAAAATATAGGAGTGTGAAATATTTGTTTATCATCATTCAATCCCAGGCAATGTCAGGTCTCCCTACTAGTATATATAAACTTCTTTCCAGTTAACGAAAAAAACATTAAGAAATTTATGTGCGAGGTTTGAACCTACAGACCACATCATGCAAAAAAAAAAAAAACGTAAATTTTCAAATCTTATAAAATTCTTTGCAATTAATGAAAAATAAATTAAGAAATCTACATGCGGAGTTTGAACCTACATGTCGTGCAAAAAAAAACAAAACACTATCAACTTACCCACAGTAGAATTTTTGCAGCCCGTTGTTCTATCATTGTTGCTAAGCGACGACATGAAAAAAATGGCTATACTGATGATAGATAAATTAAAATAACGGTTTTGATTACAGTAATTATTGGGGGTATTCTTAGACAACACTTAACTAAGATCACTCCCAGAGTTATACACGAAAGTTCTGTAAATTTTAAAGAAAATCTGTTCAGCCGTTTCAGAGTCTATAAGGAACAAACTCACACGCACACACAAAAAGTTGCATTTGTATAATTGTAAAGATTCACATTACCAATCTCTATAAAACATTGATAATATATTAGATGTTGTACCATGGACAAAGCCATTAGACTGAAATTAACAAATTGTGGTACGGTTAAATGGGAATGAATACAGTTTTGTTACTTGGACTTTTTATTTTACATTGAGAAAATGAGTGAATTTGTTTTCTTAGTCTTATTTTCATTTTTTTCTCTTTTGTTTTTGCTATGTAACCACAAGAGCAAAAATTACCTCTGATGTGACTGATTTGTTTTTTGAGGGTTTGGTGGCATTTAACACATTCAGCTGCATTTTGCTGCAGTCTAAATCAATTATATAATCAACTCCTTTTTTTTTTTTCTTTTTTTTTTTCTTTCATTAGGAAAAGCCTGGCAGAAATGATTCTGACAGAAAGTGGTCGTGTATCAGAAACTCTTGACAATAATGGTTCCTTGGAAACAGACGAAGAGATGGAGGAGGAAGAGGAGGTGGTGTTAGTCCAAACCCCAGAAGAAAATGTTGAAGAAAGAGCAACTTGTATGCTCACTGATACCAAAGATGAAGGTGAGCATGTAAAAGAGATCTAATGAAAACCAATTCAAAAACAAAAAAGACCAAATAAATTCAACTCAAATTATGTTTAAATGAATGTTTTGTAAAACTTGAATATTTTCTTGCAGTTTTTTTTTTTTAACCCTAATGAATTAACTCGAGTAGTAAATCAAAAGTAACAGTGTCAGCTCTGGGCACTCTCATTTCCTCAGCCTCAATCATAATATACACCTATGTTTCATCTAAACTATTTTTTTTAAATGAACCATTTGTTTTAATCTAGTGTTATTTCTCTTCCCCTCTGCTTTTAGATCAGTTGAAATATGCAGCTAATCTAGAAATTGACCCAAGTTCAGTTATTGATTGGAGTATAAAATAACTTGTTTGTTTATTCTTGTTAAGATTCAGCTCATCTTTCAATCGTAGGTGTGACCCTTCTATTCCTGAGATTATTATGGATGGCTCTGCTCTTGAGAGGAAATCTACTGAAACTTCTGGGTCTTTCTTTCTTATCAAATCTTTCTTGGAGTTGGTGTATTAGATCGATTGCTTTTTCTGCTCCTCGTAAAGTCTGTTTTCTCTATCGTTCTAAACACTTTTTCACACTTTGGGTTATGCTATATCTATAAATCTATTATCAGACGATGTATGGAGTACTCTTATAATATTTGGACTGGTGAATCTCTGCCCTATTTGTGGGTTCTTGATAAAGTGCAGAATCATATCTGTAATTTGATTGGCTCTACTCTTTCTTCTTCTTTGCAATCTCTCTCACAGACGTGATATTGCTAAACTCGGTTTTTTTCTATAAATACTATCATGACATTCAGAATTGCCTGTTCTGTTCCTTGTTTTCTTTGTTCTAGCTCATTTAACCCCTTGATCTAGTAGTCTCTATCAATTTGCTTTTGATATCTCCTTGTAATACAGCTTCCTTTTCCAGTTTATTTTTCCTAAGAACTGCACACTTGTGGTACTCTTTACCTGCTGACTTGAATGATTTACATATTTTTCAATATTTATATATGCATTGATTTTATTACTTTATCACAGGATGTAAAAAAACAAATTAGCATTGTGATAAACTGACTTTTTTTTTGTTTAGTTTGTTCTGCATGAATAGTACATATGTATTTTTCTTATTGACAAAACTTTATAGTTAAAATTTGGTTACATTTAATATTGAAAAAAAAAAACGTCATTTGACTTAGCCTGTCATCATTTTAGTTAGTTAGTTTGACTGTAAGCTTTTCTTAAAGTTTGCAAAAATAATAAACATGAAAATTAACGGAACAAATGTTAAGTTTTTTTCTTTTTCTTGTGAGAGGCATTCCAAAAATGATGCCTCCTATTTTTTTATTCTGGCCAAATGGATCAGAGAGGATTGCGAATTGCATTGTTATGATGACTGAATTTATGCATTCATGATCTAAAAGTTTCATTTCTCTGTTACAGATATTGATAGTGTGAGACTCTTAAGAAATCAAACTCTATCATGGGTGTGCATCAGAAGCAGCAATGAATCATCAAATTCCTGGCAAAAGTCATTGAAAACGTTGGTGACTATGTAGAAAAATAAATTCTGAGCACAAAAGGTTGCTCATTTTAATGATACCACACCATTCTTTGTAACTCTTCAACTATTTTAGCTAAAAAAATAGAAAACTTTACTTTTGGAACGACTTTCGTATGTTAGTAATTTTTCTGTACAACATTTCCATAGATTTAACATGAAAAAACATTTCCATAGATTTAACATGAAAATTAACAAACTTGATATTCTTTCAAGCTGCTACTAAATGTGTAATTTACATTGGGAGTCAGGAAACGTTTCCACCTTATAAATTTATGGTGGAATTACAATTTTTAGAAGCAAAAACACTTTTTATAATTGACTACAACTTTTTAAAAAAATAATTTGAGGAATTAACTAATAGTTAATAGAAACAGTCTAGGACTTGCAATAAAAACTATTACTATTTCTTTTTTCTTTAAATTTGAAGTGAATGTTTTGTTTTACGCAAGACTTTAATGTATTTTAAGAAAACATTTATAGACAATGTTTTTGTCAAGTATACTCACTCATTTAAAAAAATAAAATACAATGTTGCTGCTACAACAGTTTCAATAAATTTTACAAAAATGACCAATATATGTAAGACTTTAAAAAATGATGAAGTTTAAAACAAATTTGTAAAAAAATAAATAAAAAAAAAATTTTTTTTTTTTATTGACTTTATGACTTTAATGAAGTCAAACAACATGTAATTGGGGACTGCTTGTGAATTTAATAATCCTTAGAAACTTTCTCCTTTGAAAGAAAACAGGCTCAACCAGCCGATGATGAAGGCGAAATCAGGACCAAAATTTAAAACGATTAAGCAGTAGTAGTAATAGTGGTAAATAAATAAATTTAATCAATCTAAAGCAGTAAAGCAAGAACAAAAAAATCTAATTAAAATCTTAAACTTTGCTTTTAATTTCTTATACTGTTCACTTGTACAGATTATAAAGTGATACACATTATTTTGGAAGAGGTGGGGGCAATTTCAAATTAAAATACTTTTCTTACACTAAAACAATGCAACTTGGAATATATATGTGAAATATGTTAATATCAGAATTATTGCATTTGAGCATCTATTTATTTTATGAACTTCAAATGCTTCTTTTTCCAAAGCAACATTATGTCAAATCGTATTTTATGAATATCCTATGTCAATTTTGATTCTATTTTCATGAGCATTGTTAATCGCAAATAAAAGAACCTAAAAAAAAAAAGACGAAACTTGATATGATGCGGAATGAGTGTAATCTACTAGAAAGATTAAATTCTAAATTCCTGCAATCTTACCGACTACAACAGAAGACAAATTAAGAAAGTAGAATGGTTGAAATGTAAAACGGTTAAAAATGTAAATTTTCTTGTTCCTTTGTTTTTAGACATGTCTGATGAAATTAGCAACAACACAGAAGCAGATGAAAGCAAAGAGGAGGATGAGCAAGAAGATGAAGCTATGGAAGTTGAGGAAGAGATGTTACCCATTAGCCATGTACATCATTCAGTTCAAGATAAACCTGAACCGTTGGTTTTTCAAGATCAGCATGTGGCCATTCCAGATTTCCAAGTATCTTCTAAGCCCATTGATCTCACAGAAGAGGAAGAAGATGAAGAATTCAAACCATACAAATCTAATGATATCCTGGAACTTGGATCTCTTAGACAGGTAAGCATTTCAAGGTTTGGGAATTGGAGGATATGATAAAATATATTAATGTTCCCTAAAATTTTTGGTTGTCCAGAATTCAAATTCAACCTAGTTAAAAAAAAGAAAAAAATACAGTAAAATCTTTATGATGTACATACCTGTCACAGAATAAAAATGTCATTCTAAAAATCAAGTCAATTAATCGAGTTTTTTTATATATATATATATATATATATATATATATATATATATATATATATATATAGTTACATATGTTTTGGATGTTGGACCATGTTTACGATCCAGCAGACTTGTCAGACCTTACAGAAATGATTATTATTTATTTGGAAGAAGGGTTTTTAGAGGAAATATGAGGGGGGGGGGATAAGAGATAATAAGGGAGAGGGAGACGGGTATCGACAATAGTTAAGTTTTGAAGGTTAAAATACATTAGATTGTAGTGTGTGTGGAGGGTAGCAGATTCAGGTAGGTGTGGGTGGCGATATATAGATATAGGGAAAGGGAGAGATGGAGGTAAAAACGGGGGGGAGGAATTTCAATTTTAGGTTTTAAGATTTGGCTACTTTTGGTTGTTTATGCCAGCACTGGAGTATATGAAATAGATGAGGGAGAGATAGAGAGATGGAGAGAAAGGACTTGTGTACGTGTCATATGTGCTTGATAAGTAAGGGATTTCATTTCGAATGTTCATAGTTGCCACAAGTCGTTCATTTGAGTTGACGGTGAGTGGTTTTTAGGTAGTTAAGAGTTAATACATATGCCAACACATGCGCATATACGCATACATGCCCACACATGCGCATATACGCATACATGCCCACACATATGTACATATTTACACATCCACACAGATACATACGCACATACACATATATACATACAATGTAGATAGAAACATACATGCATCTAAATGCAGACATACATACATGTATACACACATACATATATACATATACGTGGAGACATAGATCTCCGGTAAAGTACTGATGTACATATACATACAACATATACACATATGTACCCATATATGCGCATACACAATTATATAAATATACATATTCATAAAAATATACATACACACACACACACACATATATATACATTGTCGATACCCGTCTCCTTCACCCTTATTAGCCCCCCCCCTTTTTTTTCTTGTATTTCCTCTAAAACCCTTCTTCCAAATAATAACAATCATTTCTGTAAGGTCTGACGAGGCTGCTGGATCATAAACATGGTCCAACATCCGAAACCTATGTAACTAAACAGATAAAACGGTAATAAAAAAAACAAAACACATATTTGCTCTGCAATAGTATTGAGCACTCTCTTCAGGTTTTTACTAATTACCAGTTTTACTATATATATATATATATATATATATATATATATATATATATATCTTTTAAAATTTTTAGTGATTAATAATAATTACAACATGACAAGAATGATTTAATCTCTATTTCTGTCCTGGTAATACAAATTTGAGTTGTCTCTCTTTATTAAATATGGTGGACAAAGATGCATCATCCTCACTTCATAAAATTTTATTTTCCTAGTTAAAAAAAAAATTTTTTTTTAAATACTAGTTTATGAATTTACATAATTTTTGGAATATGACATTTTTTGTTCCATGACAAGTAGATACATAAAGATTTTTCCGTATTTTTGTTTTTTAATTAAGTTGAATTTTGCACAAAAACACTTTTTTTTTTACTCCTTGAAACTTAATTTATTCAATACTTTAATTTCTGATAATCATCTTTAAAATGTTGAATATAAGCATTTATTGTTGCTGAGAATGTATCTAAAGTGTAAAAAAAATGCTTTCGTATATCCCGTTCTTTTGAACATTTTTTTTCTAATTTTTTTAATCTTTTGTCTTTTTAAAATTCTTACTCAGATGAATTTTATATTTGAAGCCATCATACCTTCTGAATTTGCTATTAATTATTATTACGCTTTTTTCTTAAACACTTATTTGATACAAGAAAAACAAGTAGAATAGCCTAGCATTTCTTGTCTGTCTAATTTACTGATTTAAATATCTACAAAAAAATCTGACTTTTTTAAAGATTTCCTTTGGAAAGAATATGCTTATACAAATATTCACCTTGGTTATAGACCAGAATTCAACCTACTTAAAAAACAAAAAAACAACCCAGAAAAATGTTTGTATATATATATACAACACAGAACGAAAATGTTATATTCCAAGAATGACATAAATTGATGAAGTATTTTTTTTTATAGGACATCATTTTCTTATGAGTTTTAGCAATTTACGTTAATTTGTAGGCATTACAAGGCTGATTTTGATCTCTATTTATGTCGGTAGTTCAAATTGAGTTATCTCTATTAAATATGTCCGAGTGAAATGCACCATAAAATTTGATTTAAAAAAAACAAAAAAACTACTTGATCAATTTATACGATTTTTGGAATATGACATTTTAGTTCAGTGATTGGTATGTATATTATAAAGATTTTTCTGTATTTTTTTTCTTTTAAGTAGGTTGAATTCTTGAATTATGTTTTTCATTATTGACCTTCTATTTAGTAAGATTTTTAATTTTAAAGAAAATGTTTTCTTTATAAGAATCTGTATTGTAAACTTTATTAAGTAACTTTGCTAGTATTTGTCTTATCTCTATATAAATTTATGTATATGTTTTTGTTTGCGTGTGTATGTATATATAGGATTCACTCTTAAGCTAGTTAACTGATCATTATGAATTTTGGAACACAGTTGCTAAGTGTAAGGTTTGATAATGTGGGCTCTTTAGTTTTATGCAGGGAGTTGGGGAGTAGAAACCCATTGTGAAAATTCAGATATAATTTTTATGAAATTTTAATGCTAAGTATTTTTGTGGTGGATTTTGTAATTAGATCATTTTTTTTAACAATTTATACAAGCATCAAAGTTATTTTAATAATAATCTTATTACTATACAGACATTTCTTAAAAAAGAAAATGTTTTTTTTTTTTTTTTTAGGAATCAAAGTTTTCAGAGCAAGTTGAAGAATCTACCAGTAATGCAGATCTTCGCCGACTGATATACGAAGCCCAAAGTGAAGTGGAGGCTGAGCTGTTATATGATGAAGATATGGAAGAAGATGGAATTTCTACTGAATTGAGTGAAAGAGATGATGTTCAGATTATTACTGAATCGGTTTTGCCTCAAAGGTTCAATGAAACTGAATCTGTGAATGCGGCTAACGAACATGTAGACATTGTAGAAATAGATGAAGAAGATGATGAAGATGAAGAAGTTGTTCAACTAATTTTAGAAGATGAGCAGGAAGAAGATGAGGCTCAGGTGGTTGAAATTGAAAAGGAACAACAAATGATTGAACTTGAAGAGAATGTGATAGAAAAAGAACTGGAGGAGAGGAAAGAAATAGAGGAGGAGGAGAAAGAAGAAGAGGAGGAGGAAGAGGAAATAGCATTGGAGGAGGAGGTAGATGGTGATGAAATAGAAGAGGATATAGATATAATGGATGGAGAAAAGGAAATAGAAGTGGAGGAAAATGAGGAGGAGAAGGAAATAGAGGTAGAGGAGGAGAAGGAAATTGAATTGGAGGAAAATGAGAAGGAAATAGAGGAGGAGAAGGAAATAGCAGTGGAGAAAGAGGAGGAGAAGGAAATAGCAGTGGAGAAAGAGGAGGAGAAGGAAATAGAGGTGGGAGAAGAGGAGAAGGAAATAGAGGTGGAAGAAGAGAATGTGAAAGAAAAAGAAGTGGAGATTGAGGAGGAGAAAGGAATAGTAGAGGAAGAGGAGGATGAAGAAATGGCTGTGGAAAAGGACAGAATGAGAATGGTGACTGAAGAAGAAGAAGAAGAAGAAAAGTTAATAGATACGAAACAAGCGCCTGAAAAAGCTGCCATTTTAAGTGCATTAACCCTCACTGCTTTGACATCCGGACCAGCTGACCTCTCGGCTCCTCCCTCTCCATCAGACAGTGTCAAAACAAAAAATTCCTCACATTCTTCGCTATCTACATCTTCCTCCTCACAAACATATACAAGAAGGTCGCTGAGGTCAATGGCTAAAGTGAAATCCGTGGTAAGTCTTTATTTTATATTTGACGGGGGGGGGGGTACCGGCATGGCCGTGGTATTTGTAGGTGTGTTTGTTGGGGGGGGGGGGGGTGATCAAGACAACCCTGTTTTAAAAAAAACGTTGGCCATGTGTTTGGAGGTGTAAAAAAAAAAAAAAAAGTTTTAGTAGGAAAGTAGGCTTGAACCCCGAACCTTTGACGTGGAGATGGAAACAAAATGGAAAAAAAAAACCCTGGGATCTAGCCATCTTGGCCACGAGAGAAGAGGAATGAAAAGCATCTTAATTTAACGTTTATAAAATTAAATTAACAGGTGCGAGAACCTTAAGTCGCGTGATGTTTGACCTTGAAACATGACGCGGCTGCAAGTCAGTTTTCGCTTGTTTTATACTGAAAAGCGAAAGGTACACGGGGCGCTCTAAAAATCTGGAAAAAATAATGGGTGAAAGTCGAGCAAATTAAATAGACAGGCGACCCCCCCCCCCGTTCGTAACTCCTATATATTATTATTTAGATGTGATATAAAAAGTTTTAAGAAGGAATGAGCCGACCGAAAAGTCCAGTGAAAAAAGCCTTTTACAGACATACACAAAAAGCGAACACACATACATACACACATTTTCACTTTTATATATATATAGATTAAATTTTGTCTGCCAAACCCTCTAACATTACAATTAAATTAGTGATTCTAAAAATAAAAGAAAGAAACTATTAACGATGCAATAGAAATAATTGTACATTTATAAAGAGTAAAAGACTGAATTTTGCTTACATCCAAATAACAGCAAAATAAATGAGTTATCACAAGTTGAAACTTTCATAAATAAAAGTAATCATTAAAATTTATAGCTTTAAGCAGTCATTATCTGAAAACTTGAATCGTCTCCCCTTGTTCTGAGGGGAAGGCTTTAAAAATGTAAACCAAAAACTTGTCCCCAAAAATTAAAATGTACAAGTGCCATTTTTTAATATTGGACGACTGACTGCTAGTCTGCAAAAATCTATTATTGATCTAAAAAAAAAGATTCACTAATTGGCTTTAATAGAGAAGAAATGCCTCATAGTCATTTTACATTATTAAATACATATACACATTCCCTATAATATCTAAGAATCGTTAGAAAATTAACTCTATAATAATAATATATATGAAATCTGGATAAATCAAAATATATTTAAGTGTATTTTATAACTGAGCTACAACTGGGCATCCCTACTAACTTAGATAAATACTTTGCAGTTTTAACAAAGAGCTACAATAATATCAAGGCGTATCCATTTCTGCAGCACATCCACATGTCTGATTAGGTGTCACAGACCAGCTTGGTTTCGAATGCAAAAATGGGCAAATTAGTGAAATTCCCTTCAATTTCAACTTGGGATATGTTGTTTATATTTTGGCTTGTCAGAAAATTTCTTTTGGTATTGTAATTTTCAAAATATTCATCAGAGATAATTATCCAATGAAATCACTGGATTACAACTGAATAATTTTCATAACATTCATTTATTTTCATTGGATAATCAACATAAATGATTATCCAATGAAAATAAATGAATTACAATTGAATAATGTAAATAGTGTCCAAAATTGCTACGCCATTATTGAACATTTTCATTTCAATTATATAGCATACACTTTTATGTAGATATTAATCATTTATATGAAATTGCAAATTAAATAAAGTAATAGAGATTTTTTCCGTTGGAATGATGAAGACCATCTGATCATCCTAGGGATGATGGATGATACGCGCTGCGAATTTGTTGAAAGTGAAGCTGGTTTGCGCAGAACCAACTTCACTCTCTCATCTCAACCAACCTGATCCAGCAGCAGGACAAGGTCGAGACAGCTGTAGGCTAGGTGGGATGCAAAAGCTGCTGAAAGTTTTGCTGTCCTCCTACATACAGTGCCTGACATTCCCAAATAGTTACTCATCTTGTACTAAGTGTGGGATTGATCCACAACCTATATCTGGTTACACTGATGAGCTCACAAAATCATAAGTACACAAACCAAGTACAAGAACACTATACTACGCTTTAAGAAGCCTGACAGTTGATCAGGGCATAAAACCATTGCTATTAAAAAAAAAAGAGAAAAGTTCTTGTCCAGAATTCACCTTACATTAAAATAAATAAATGTATATGATGTACATACTATCAATGACAAAGCAAAAATGTCAAATTTTGAAAATCACGTAAATTAATCAAGTAGTTTTATTTTTATGAAGAAAATTATTTTAAGCAATTAATTGGAATTCATAGGCATTTCAACAAATTTAATCTGTATGAATTATTGAGTTATCGCCTTTTGTTTCTTGACATTATTTTTCTAAATTATGGGCAAGACAGTCAATTCGCGGATACTTATGAAATTTTATTTTCTTATTTAAAAATAAAACTACTTGATCAATTTACCTTATTTTGAGAATATGATATTTTCATTTTGTCACTGGTTCATACAGAATTTTCTTTTCTTTTTTTTAATATAGGGGAAATTCTGGATACAAACCATAATGTGTGTGTATCATTCACAGACTGTTATATCATGTATCTTTAGTGTAACTAGACATGGCAAGTGGTACAAGCTGCGATTCAAAAACCTGAGTTTTATTTTTAAGATCTTTACTAAAATACCCTCTCTGTATATAACTTGTAAGAACTCTTGAAAATCTGTTCTTGTTTATTCTCCACTTGATGGGCGACATTTCTTTTTAATTTTTTTTAACGTGTATTGTGTATGTCTATTTCAGGAGGCAACTAATTCAGATACTGAACTTGTTCCAGGCATGACAAAATCTGTTCTTGAGCCATCGTCAACTATAAATATTGGTCCTAATAATCTTTTGGAATCTGCACCTGAAGAGGTAAGTACATGCTTTTGCTGAGAGAGAAAAAGAAATGCTTTATTGTAGAGAGGCTATAGATAATTCCATATTAATAAAGGTTGAAACATTACCTTGAAAAATACTTAATAATTTGGTTCGATTAATAATTTAATGATTAAATAATCTATATATTAATACGATAGCATGTGTGTTATTTTGTGTGTCACATTTACATCTTTTTTCTTCTGAGTGACTGTCATTTGTTATTTCTTCCATTTCTTGTAATAAATAATTTAACCAAAAATGTTTTGAGTATTTCTGAAGGAACTCAAATTATATATATATATTTATTTTTTCTTTTTTTTTTCTTCATAAGTTTTGGTTTTGATTCAAGCTGATGCACCCAAGTCATATGAATGTATTTTTTTTTATTTTTGAAATCATAACCTTATAATGTCTAAGAATCGTTAGAAAATTAACTCTATAATAATAATATATATGAAATCTGGATAAATCAAAATATATTTAAATGTATTTTATAACTGAGCTACAACTGGGCATCCCTACTAACTTAGATAAATATCTTGCAGTTCTAACAAAGAGCTACAATCATATCAAGGCATATCCATTTTTGCAGAACATCCACATAATGCCAACATCAATATATTACATCTGTAAACCGTCCGCTGTGGAATTTCCACAGGTCCTGCTAGTACCTTAATAATTAAAGTAAAAAAAATGCTATTTTTTCAAAAAGAAAAATTTAGTAAAAAGCAATAAATGGCATAATTAAAAAAAAGAAATTAAAGTAAAATACTCCAAGGCAATGAAGAGGAGATAGAGCTTGTGCATGCATGTGTGTGTGTGTGTGTAAATATATATATACTAGCAAAAGTACCTGTCGTTGACTGGGTTCAAAAACAGCCAACAGAAAATGGACTCTGATTTATGAAAGTATGATAGGTTATGAAAAGGAAGGGTTGTAAAGAGATAGCTTCGAATTTGGGGGTATCAAACCAAAGCAAAATATGATGAAAGTAAAAATAAAATAGATAAACCCCATAATTTATTATATCATACCTGTTCACACGGAAACACTTATCACAATATTCTGTGGATCTATATTAAAAAACCGTGTCAAACTTTGTGACATATTTCCATTCTATGGAGGTCAAGCGCGAATGAACACCACATAATTTTATTATACCATATTTCTTCAAACTGAAACATAATTATTATACCATCCCTATTTAAGTTAAAACATACTTATCAAAGTATTATTATGTACATCTATATCAAAAACACTAGTAAACGTTTTTTTTTTTAATTTAAAAATTTTTTATTTCCATACTTTGTAGACCAGGACCCTACAATTTTAATGAATCATCATTATGCCAGATCAAACATATCCATTCCTGTGTCTCGATACATCTATCATTATATGTGATCAGTTTTCTATAATAGTCAACCATATAGGAGCCTATTCATGACCAGACACACACACACACACACACACTACTTGGGATAGTATTTACATGTAAACAAATAGCACAAAGTTCTCTATAAATATCTTAATAGTTCAATACTAGAGCTATAAATATTTCATATAATTATTGGTTTACAAGGAACAAACGCTCTTATTGTTACTCATTTTCAAAATGTTAGGCTTTTATTGGTTTATTGTATAACTGTTTCGAAATAATGCTAGCGTACAAGTATATAATAGTTCATTAATTATAATCTTACCAACTGGGCAGTTCATCAGCGCATAGGAAATTCTAATAAATATATATATATATAACTACTATTTCTGAATTAACAAAATTTTATAAGGAAGTAAAATATTTTATTTCTAGATTATCAGTATTTATTTCAACAGTGCTCAATACGTGAGTAGAGCTAGATAGTAATCTATGAAAATATATATGGTAATTAAGTTACATAGAATTTTTTATGTTTCATTGTCATAAGAAGTCATACTAAAATGCATGGAATTGATGCTACCGGATGTGTTTTATAAATGCACATGGTTTTCTAGGTTACCAATCAGATTCCTTGTTATTCCCGTCTAGATTTTTCTTTACCAATCACTAGGCTTTTCTCACACTTAGGTTCTACTGACTCCTATTTCACTTTTCTATTTGTTTTATCATTTATTTATTTATTTTTTTCATAACACTTGGCTTGCTTTATCTTTCTCTCTTTCTGTTTTCCTCTCTCCCCTCTCCTCTCTGATGTTTTGACTTGCTTTGCCTTCTTTTCCTCTCTCTGAAAAAGTTAATTTTACCATTGCATTAAACGATTCATTAGTAAGAGAGGTTGATTTTGTTTCATAAATAAATGCTTTCATTCTTATCTTGGATGTCATCATAAAAGACCTGTACTGGCCCATGCTTTGGACATTCTTGTATGCAGATGATCATCTGTTCATCTCGAAGAGTAAATTTGATATGCAATAATTCTAGTCCTGGAAAGACAAACTGGCACAGTTTGGTCTGCATCTGAAAATCAGAAAGATGGAATATCTGACTACCGATGAAATGAACATCATTCAAGTTAACAGATGAGATTTTTTATGAACGCACTCCTTCAGATATCTTTGTTTGACACAGCGATGATGATACCATCTTTAAAGAAGCTGCTGCATGCATGAATACAACATGACTAAGATGGCATGCTACCACTGGCATTCTCTGTGACTGCAATATCAGCGGCCATTTAAAATCAAAGAGTTATTAGACTGTTGTGAAATCTGTCACTTAATACAGTTCTAAGTGCTCATCAAGGAAGATGGATTGAAGATTCATTGTTATAAAAAAGCAAAATGCTTTGCTTAGTCTCTCGAATATACTGCATGACTATATTTTATTATGACGATATCTGAAAGTGCTGATGAAAGATGATGGAAGGAAGACTTGGATAATTTTGAACAGGTGCTGATGACAAAAAACGTCATTACAAAACTGTACTACAAGTTGCCAAAAAGTGACTAAGTGGTAGGTTAATGATGAGATGGGCAGACACCCTGTACAAAGGTCTTTGTGAATCTGCCAGACCAAGCTTGTGATCATGTCAAGTGGAAACTGAAATCTATCATGGTGGACTCATGCCATAGCTTAGGATCAATGCATAAGACAAAAAAGTATGAATGTCTTTGTCTCCTTTAAAAATAATGAGTAGATACATTCGGTATTAAAAAAAAAAAGTAATATAGATTGATTTTAAGCGATTATGAGTAAAAATTCTGAAAAACTTGATGGAAAGAAAAAAAAAAAAGAGATTTTTTAATTTAGAGTGAGGGATCAGTTGCGTATACGAATAAAATAAGAAATGACTCCCCATTTCTGGCCATTCTAGTGCTTTAAAGCAGTTGATTAATTTTTTTGTTATGCGAGATAAATTCTGTGCATATTTTTTGGAGGGTGGTAGTGCTACTATTTTTTTTTTTTTTTTTTTTAAGATTACGTTTAGTTTTATAAGGTTAAACTTCGGATCTGTAATAGGATTATGGGGAAAAAAATGGGAAGGGGGGGCTTACCACTTAGATCTGTGGTTCAGTAAGTCATTTTTTAAATTGAATTTTTAGCCCTAAAAAAATAATTACCCCCTATAGCAAAAATTTATTTCATTAGCTGCCCTAAAAAGCTAGAATGGCTCAAAAGTAGGGGATCATTCGACATTAAATTTCATGGGAGAGGATTGTTAGGTAAGGGGTCGTGGACCTTTAGATTGAGAAAGTGGTAGAGGGTGATGAACTCCAAGTTAAAATACATTTTCATTTCAAATATTTTTTTGTCATTGACCACTAATTCACACACATGTGTATATATATAAAAGTTAGAAAAGCATTTCATTCAAGGAATGAAAATTGTTAAACAAAATGTTTTTACTATAGGCTTTAAAATTAAAGGTACAAGATTCAATTTGAAATTTATTTATCTTCAAAGTACACTTTTATACATTTTACAAAGTAAGGTATAAAAATTTAATACCTTACTTTGTAAAATTTATAAAAGTGCACCTTGAAGATAAATAAATTTCAAATTGAATCTTGTACCTTTATTTTTAAAGCCTATAGTAAAAACATTTTGTTTAACAATTTTCATTCCTTGGATGAAATGCTTTTCTAACTTGTATCTTTTTAAGATTATATTTTATTTAATTTATTAATTTGGATTTAAAAAAAAATGAATGTGGTTTTGCATGTATTTATGAAAACTCTCCTACTCTCTATTTCAGTTTGTATTTCTCCTCACACCACAACTCTTTTTTTGCAACTCCCTCTTTGTCATACATGTCTGAATAATGAGAAAATCTGAATTTTCTTAACAAAAACTTTAAAATAACTTTTTTAGATTAAATTTTTTTAAACTTCTTTCAGAATAGAAAATCTTTACAATTTAATAAGGAACATATTTCATATAAGTTTCATTAAAAATATTCAGTAGATAACGAGAAAAATAGAGATGAAAATTTCAAAACGACTGTATAACTGGTTACGCTCAATAGTAGTCCTCGCTAGCGAAAGTCTTGGTTATTGTTATTCTATTATTATTATTTAAAACATTTTGCGTCCTGCTCTTTTGTGCGAGAACTAATATACACACGCATATATATATATATATACACACACACACACTGTGTAAAAAAATTATAAAGTGGTCATCTGTATTTTTATCAATAAAATACAAATGAATGATTGTAAATAAGCATTGATGTGTTAGCATATTCATTTTTTATTTTCTCATAATTAATTAAAAAAATGAAAAAAATTATCTGAATATGTAAAAAAAAAAAAAAAAAAAATTTCTTTTAAAAAGTAGTTACTTACAATTTATTTATTCATATAACTACTTTTACCTTCATTTAACATATAGGCTCTCTTTTTGAATGACAAACAAGTTTTTGGTATAAATCCACTGATATATTATTCCATTCTTCATTTATGGCTGTTTTTAGTTTAGTTTTATTTTTCAACATTTTATTGCCAATTTTTGATTGATTCTCTATAGGACGGCACCCAGTAATTGTGCTAGCCAGCTTTCTAGAGTTATTGAATTTTCTCTAAAAAACATTCCACGCCAATCTTGTTAGTGTATTTGGAGTTGTTGTCCTGGACAAAAATGGACTTGGAAAGTTCCAATGTACCAAATTTTCTAACAGAATTAAATAAGGAAGAACTTAGCATGTTGCAGCTGCATTCATTTTCACATCTATGGAAACAATTTTCCATTGCCATAATATGAAAAACAAACCCTCCTCAAAAAAAAACAAAACAGTTCCATGAAGTTTTTTGAATTAGCTGATCACCTTTCTTTTTTCATATTTTTTGTTTCTATCAGAATTATGTAGATTAAGTTTAGATTTGTCACTAAATATCATGGTTTTATTTTTATTCTTCTGACATTTTTATCCATCTTTTGCTTGCCTCAAATCGATTTTTGATATGTCGGGTTTTTTTTTTTTTGTTTATAGAGGGTCCTGAGTATAAATCGATATTATTTAAATAGGTTCTAATAGTTGAATGAGAATACTGAACATTCTGTTCTATTTTTTTGTCAATTTTCTACATGATAAAGAATTATCAGTGGAGATTTCTTTATTAAAAAAGTTATATTATTCCTTGTTAGCTTTTTGGGCCTTCCATTTCCACATAAGTGACTGGTGATACTATATTTTTCATATTTTGTTTTTTAATTAAAAATTTTTGAACAGTAGAAAATAAAATTTCTAGATCCCTTTAAATACTTCTAAGTGATTTTCAGGCCTTTTTTATGCCTATAATTTCACCTTTAACTTGATCAGAATGTTTTCCCACGATGTTGTGTCCTCTGATATTTACACTTTGGTGTCCAAAGTGAAAATGCACAGAAATAGTTTTTTTTTTTTTTTCCCCCCCCACTTATCAAGGCCCGTAAGCCACTCGGGGATAAGGGTTATTTTGTGTACAATAATCAATGGGATAATATCGTAATAATAGTTGGTATTGGAGATCTGATAAAGCGTCTTACTTAAGGGGGCGATTAATCAGGAATTTCTTTATGTTGAACTTGAAGACGTCCAAGTTGTAGTCAGGTGGGAAACAGGCAAACGGAAGAGAATTTCACAGGCATGCACATCTCAGAAAGAAGCTATGTTCATGGAATCTACGTTTTGATTTAGGCACAGATAAAGAGTGGGGGAAATTACTGACAGTGGTTTTAGTTAGACGGGTGTTTATCATAAAGGATTGGCGCGGGGGGACCAGAGATTGGAGCTCGGACGAGCACTTGCCATGGAAATAACGATAAAAAAAAAACAGGTTCGCAACGTCTCTTCTGTGGGAGAGAGGTTGCAGGGAAGAGAAGAGAGCATCCCCCCACTAAGCCACGAAGTCTATTTTGTACTTTGTCAAGGCAGGATAGGCTGTTTTTTGAAGCTTCAGCCCAGATGTGGCAGCACTACTTGGCTTTTATAGAGATGGAGAATTGCATCAATAGTGAGATATCTTCTGGAGCGGTAGAAGGATCCTACCATTTTCCCAGCGGCCCGCGCAACAGACTTTATATACGTGTTCCATTTCAGATCAGGAGTAAAGGTCAAACCCAGGAGCTTGTCAAAACATGAAGCCTCCCCAAGACGAAAGCCATCCATTTCAATTGATGCTAGATGAGGAACAGAGCGTTGATGATGTAAAGTTAGGAGCTTGGTTTTAGGTGCATTAAAAGTAACCAGCTATCTCTTCCCCCACTGAACAACGCGCTCAAGATCAGAGGAGAGGGAATCAGAGAGAGCTTTGTCATTGACGGCCTTTGATGTGTTGCTGTAGATGGTTGTATCATCAGTATAGATGTCAATGGATGAATTATGTATGTGTTTTGGGAGATCATTGATGTAGATCAGGAAGAGAGTTGGGCCTAAGGAATCCAGCATTAATATTGTGGGCCTCTGATTTCTGCCCATCAACCACTACTCTTATGAACCTATCAGAGAGAAATGATTTAATTATTGAGAAAACATTTCCAGTTATACCGTAGCTGGAAATTTTGTGAAGTAGGCCCTTATGCCAAACCTTATCGAAGGCCTTTGATATGTCGAGCAATTGCCCTAGAAAGGAAGCCTTTGTCGAGAGATTCACTAATTCTATGGAATATAACTGTTAGCACATCAGCTGTAGATCTAGCAGAACGGAAACCATATTGCATGTCACTAAGGAGGTTATTTCTGCTGAGGTGGTTGACTACTTCTCTATTTAATATGGATTCCAGTAACTTACTCATGACACACAAGAGACTTATTGGTCTGTACTGAGAGGGAGATGATTTATCACCTGAGTTCTTAAATACAGGGCATACTGACGAGGTTTTCCAGGGTGTTGGAAAGCATTTCTCCTTAAGACAACGCTTAAACAGTTTTGTAAGTATGGAAGCAAGTTCTGGTCGAAGCTTTTTCAACACTATAATTGGAATGCCGTCTGGGCCAGTTGCTTTACTGGAATCAAGGTTCTTGATTAGTTTGGCGACCTCGTGCACAGATATTTGTATGTTGGATAAGGTGTTGTCTGTTGTAGGAGGAAATACGGGGGGGTTGATGCCCTTCGTAGCAGAGGGTAGAGTTAGCTGCAAAGTTCTTGGCGAATAGTTTGGCCTTGTCTGATCCTGATGAGATGACCTCAGGTCCATTGATGATGGTTGGGATGGAACGCACGCTTCTGTTCAGAATCCAGTTTAGGCATTTTCATTTTGAACAATTAAACACACAACATTTCACTTTCATAATTGTCTGCTATTGTTTATAATTGTTGAAATATTCCAAAAATTTCTCATTGAACTTTCTTTCTAATATGAAAACAAATGAACATTGACTCTTAATAACTTTTAATGAAATATAATTTGTAAAATTGAGCAGAAAAGTTCTGATTTATGATTTTCAGATTTATGTAATGCACAGAATTTCCCTTGTTTTACAAAGACTTTAAAAACATTGATAAACATTCTGTTTTTCCTATTGATGTAAACCTTTATTTAAAAAAAATGTCTTTTGTAAATGCCTTTCAATTTATTATTTTGCCTGTGTTTATCGTATAACATCTCTCTCGCTTTCTCACGTAAACCTAATAATCTTTTTCACTGAAAATATTTTTCTGAAACCAGCTCGTACCAAAAATACCTCGCCCAAATCGAAATCCTTAAGGAAACATTAAAAAAACTAGTGGCTCCCTTGCTAAGGGACCCTCCAAAATGTATGGTTAATTAATTGAAAATATCTTGTATTTATTGGATTTTGTATTCAAAAATTGACCTATTTTTTTGTAAATGAAAATTTTGTTTTAATAAAACTCTTAAAAAAGAATTTTTATCACAAAGAAAATATATGGGGGGGGGGGAAGAACTTTCTTTAATATAATATACTAACAGTTCAGCCCGGCTTTGCTTGGACCCTATGTACTGTTCATAACTTTATATGCATATATATATATATATATATATATATATATATATATATTAAAAAGTTTGACTCATGTCCAAGTAACCTACATCTAAAATTTCAAGTGTTTAGACCCAAAATTGACGGAGGAGTTTGGTAGAGTCTACAAAGGTCAACACTTTCAACTTTGACCTCTTGGCAGCCAAATTATCACCCAAAAACTGAGTAAAAAGCTTGCATGCCTTTATGTAAAATTTCAAATGTTTTGACCCAAAATTTGCTGAATAGTTTACTAGAGACCACAAAGGTCAAATGTTTTGAACTTTGACCCCTTGATAGCCAAATTCTGGCCAAAAACTGATTAAAAAGCTTGCCCTATGTCTGGATGCACTTTATGTAAAATTTCAAATGTTTAGACCAAAAATTGGCTGAGTAATTTGGTAGAGTCTGCTGAGGTCAAATTTTTTTTTTAACTTTGACCCCAATTTTGATTCTTTAACATTTATTGTTTTGGGCTTAAATCAAATTAAAAAGTTTAATCCATGTCACAGTAACCTACATCTAAAATTTCAAGTGTTTAGACCCAAATTTGGCAAAAGAGTTTTGTAGAGTTTTTGAAGGTCTAATCGTTGAACTTTGACCCCTTGACAGCCAAATTTCTGGCCAAAAATCGATTAAAAAGATTTTTCCAAATCTAATAAACCCTTATGTCAAATCTCGAGTCTGTAGACTAAAAATTGACAGAGTAGTTTGGTAGGTAAATGCACGCACACACACACACAGACAATTTCACTTTTATAGATATATAGATTGCTATTGTTAAAAATCTGCATAAATTAGTTTATTAATAAAAATATAGGTGACTTCTTTTTTTTTTTTTTACATACTGTGTATATATTAGACAAGTTCAAAAGTATTGATAAGATTAACTTAAAACCAATATTTTTTCGGAAGTGCTAAATATAAGCTGGAACTTTACAAATACATTTTATATAAACATTTAAAGAGGCCTACACAAATCAAATCATGTTTTTGTTTCTTCGGAACCACAGGTCATACTTAGTATGACCTGTGGTTCCAATGAGTTTACCCTGTGGCATTAAAACATGATTCAATTTGTGGAGACCATGTTTAAATAAGTATATAAAAATTTGTTGAAAATAGATGTATGTATATTTCAGATTACTCATCAAAAATGTTTTGAACTTTTAATTCTTTAAGCATTCTTCATAATTAAGATATGATTGTGGAACATGATTTTAATCTTAATTCTTGGACTCTTGGTTTTTAACCATGTGATGAATTTCATTCTATTTTTTCCTAGAGTGTTATTTTCAGAATTGTTTGAGTTTTAATTAAAGGATTAAGATGTAAGCTCTACCCTCCACCCCCAACTTTTCTTTTTAGTAAGTTGTCTAGTGCTATTGTTTACTGTGAAGATTTTCTGGAAACATGTAAATCTGTTTGGGGTATAAATTAGTATTAGATGATAAAGTTAATACCATAAAATCTATATTTTAGTTTTTTAATACTCTCCATTGATATCCACACAAGATAAACTAATTGATAAAATTTGTTTTTTGGTAAAACATTTAATTTTAGCACTTCTCTAATAATTTAATCATTATTTGCAGATGGCTTTCATTTTAATAAAATCTGAATTTTTATTTCAGGTTGCAACACCAGCTCAATCTACTCGATCAACAAAATCTTTAGAAAGCAGATCTGCCAGCAGAAAGTCTCTAAAAATCATGTTAGAATCTGCAAAGAAAGATATGTTGGAAGATGGCTCGATTCTTGAAAACGATTCTTCAGAAAATGAGGAAGATGAAGAAATAATGAGTGAATCGATTCCATTGAGTCGTTTAAAAAATTCATTTCTTGTAAAGAGTGATTTATCCAAACAAGACGATAATAAAATTGAAGTGAGCTCCTCAAAAAAATTATCCAAACAAATTACCACCCCCACAAGACGATCTAATAGGCTCAAAAGTAGCACACCATCTCGAGGTACCACCCCAACCCGTGAGGATGTCCCGTCTCGAGGGACCACCCCGACCCGTGAGACTGCCCCGTCGCGAGGCACCACCCCGACCCGTGAGACTGCCCCGTCGCGAGGTGCCACCCCGACCCGTGAGACTGCCCCGTCGCGAGGCACCACCCCGACCCGTGAGACTGCCCCGTCGCGAGGCGCCACCCCTACCCGTGAGACTGCCCCGTCGCGAGGCGCCACCCCGACCCGTGAGACTGCCCCGTCGCGAGGCGCCACCCCTACCCGTGAGACTGCCCCGTCGCGAGGCGCCACCCCTACCCGTGAGACTGCTCCGTCGCGAGGCGCCACCCCGACCCGTGAGACTGCCCCGTCGCGAGGCGCCACCCCTACCCGTGAGACTGCCCCGTCGCGAGGCGCCACCCCTACCCGTGAGACTGCCCCGTCGCGAGGCGCCACCCCGACCCGTGAGACTACCCCGTCGCGAGGCACCACCCCAATCCGTGAGACTGTCCCGTCACAAGCGGACACCTTGATCAGTGAGGTTAGCACATCTAGAAGAACTCGTGTTCTACCTGTACGTACATCTACACAGACTCGTGCAGAGCAACAGACTAAGGTTTCTGAAAAAAAGGCCTCATCCTCATCCCTTGTAAATATGGACACCAATCCAGAAGTTGAGAATAAAAAAGTTGAAATAGAGGAGACGATACCTGAATCTAAACCAATAGTACGAGTAACTCGAAGGACAACTCGGAAAGCCTTGAAATCGGAAAGTCAGTCAACAATAAATACTGAATCAGGTAATTTTATAATAGTTTTAATTATCTTTTCCTGACATTTCATCACATTTTTGCTTTCTTCAATGATTTGATGAACATGTGAGACACTCTGCTCCTTCCTACATTTTAAAATGTTATTAATTTTTGTTTTTTAATCTGTAAGAATGCTTTTGATTAAGTATCAAAATTTCACATAGAACCATTTTTTATATAAAAAAAAATTAGGTTCCTGCGCAGAATTGCCCCAATGTTAAAATCAAGTATAAAAAACTTATATGATGTATGTACCACTGATGAAACAAAAATATCATATTCCAAACATTCCGTAAATTGATCAAGTCGTTTTATTTTGAAATAAGAGAATAAAGTTTTATTAATATAGTAGAGTGGCTGTTTTGTTTGCCATTTTGAAAACATTCTTAAAAAAAAAACATGTAACTCAAATATTCAAACTTGCAAGATATATGAATTCTCATTTATCACTTAAAAATGATTTTCTTTATAAAAATGAAATTATATGATCAATTTACATAATTTTTGGAATATGATATTTTGGTTGTGTCATGGGTATGTACATCATACGGATTTTTCTTTATTTTTGTTTTTAAATATGGGGGAATTCTGGCAAGAACCAAAAATTATTTCAATTTTTAACAGGGGTGTTTAGTGTTCTATGTAAGCTTAATATAAAATAATTCATCAAGATGTGTTATTTCCCAAGGATTTCTTCATCATCTGCTAAAATCTTTATCTAATTCTTTTTGATAAAAAATCCACAAATTATTATATTCATTGAACACAAATTTCTCAGATTATTAACTCCAAAATGTATTTTTTAGAAAGCTATTCAGTTTTAGATGATTCAGTTTACTATGCAAGTTTATTGTAAAATGATGTCTCTTTTATCAAAATATCGGAAAAGCATTTGTAAATGGAGTTTCAGCTAAATGCTAGTTGAAAAATCAGTTAGGAGAATCATTTTATGTTAAAACTTAAAGAGCCAACTGCCTGTTAATCTTAGTTTTTTACTTAGTAGATAATATTCTGAATAATTTACCTTCTAATTAATAATAAAAATGAGAATGGGGGAGAATGAAGCATCATACATGTCCATCAAAGATTCTTTTGGCATTTATTGTTATAAACAACATCTCATATGGTTGAAATATGTGACTTTCCAGTCAAACTATTTTGTTTCTTCTAAAATACAAATAAGAATTTAAAGTAGATGTTCTAAGATAAAAACAATTATATTTTTACTCGTATCACAATACCAAAATCAAGTGCCTTAATTGTTTTTGAGACTTAATAACCTTAAATTATACATGAATGCAAATGTATCTTCCTTCCCTAGATTCTAATTGTCTCATTTTTTTGTGTGATTAATACTATGAATTATTACCTAGTTTTAGTCATACATATGATTATGTATATGAATGTATGCATGTATATATATCAATTTTTTTTATTAATATAAGTTGATGAAATGAGATTGATTTAAAAAAAAAAATGACCTTGAAGCAAGTTTCAAATTAAAATGATATTTTTAAAGAAAACTTTTCTCTGGCCATCTCGTTCAGAGGACTTAATAATATAAATGTCAATTTTATTTTTAAAGTTCACTGAATTGAATAAATCTACTTGAAATAGAAGGAAAAACAATGGAATGAGACTTTGACTTTTATGCCTGTGTTAAAAGTCAAATATACATTTTTTAATGTTTCTAACTAATTATAGCAGGATAACAGTTTTATAAAATTGAATTGCATATTTTATCTTTATTTAAGTAAAAAAAAAATCAATCAGTAATATTTTAGATGAAAAATTCTAAATTTATCACTTTTTTTCCCTTTTAGCTGATATTTCATTGTTCGACATTTCTGTATAAATGTCAAACTGTATCAAAGGTACATGTCTTGATATTTGAGAAGGTTTTTGATTACAAATGGATCAAGCATCAAATTCTATTTTTGTCCTGAATTTTTAATTATTTATTGATGCAGCTATGGATTTCTTTTAACATTTCGAAACTCGCTTCAATATATATAAGTTAAAAAAAAAATTTTTTTTGATCATTTATTGATGCATCTATGGATATCTTTTAACATTCCGAAACTCACTTCAATGTATAAGATTAAAAAAAAATTTTTTTTTTAATCTTGTTTCTTTATTTTTTTGTTTCTACTTAAATACACTTGTGGTTTCCTAACTTCCAACATACTGGATGTAATGACAAGGCAAAGCAGTTTGTTCACTTTTATTATTCTTCAGTATTTCTATTGTGAAACAATTTATTGAAATAAAATATTAGATTATTGAAAAGTATACAGTAAAAATTAACAAAATTATATGCATAAAAGTAACACAATTTTTATTTGCACTTTTAATAACAAAATTAAAAATGTGAAAGTTTTTTTATTTGAAATTTTATAAGAAATATATGTTTATGAAATTATAAAGTTTTTTTTTAATTTTAAAAATAATTTTTATTTGAATTTATATAATAAACAACAGTTTATCAAAGTATAAAAATAAAGCTATTAAAATAACAAGTAATAAAATTTCAAACGTCATAAAAAACGTATCCAATATATAATATTCCTAAAAAATTTAAAGTATTTTCAATAATTCTTAAAAAAAAAACAAAAAAACAAACAACTTTCAATAATTCTTAATTAAAATAAGGCTGAGAAAACTTTTCAATGATTATTAAATAAAAAAAATAAAGATTAGAAAAGTGTGATAAAAAAAAAGAGTACATGCACAGGGGAGATAAAGGTGTGATAAAAAAAAAAAAAAAGAGTACATGCACAGGGGAGATAAAGGTGTGAGAGAAAAAAGGAAAGGAACTGATTTGCTTTGTCACTGTTTCTGGTAGCACTACACCGGAAATTAGGAAGTACGTTTGCTGACTAACCTGAAAATCTTATCTGAAAGCTGGCAATACTGGCCATTCTTCAAAACCATATTAAACTAAAATTTCAAAGTAATTTTTTTTTGTAAAATACAAATTTTAATTGAGTAGCATTCTACTTTTGTTTTGAATAATGTATTTTTCCGTTTTGTTTCCTTTAGTTTGTGAGACGCCTAAAAATGAGGTGAAACCATTTGTGTTCTCTCCGCCTATAACTAGAAAGAAAGCACAAAAGAAAGACTTTACCAAGAAAGATGTGAATACGGATTCTTCGATTATTTTCACTTCGACTCGCTCAAAACGATCAGCTTTAAAGAAAGAATCATTTATTCAACAAGAACCAGAGGAAATGGTCGTTGATGAGCCAATCGAGAAGCCTTTTGTTCCCGATATACCTGCACCTTCCAGAACCCCAGTGAAAACAAGATCTACTAGGTAATTATCAAGTACAACTGTTAAGTAGCTTGGATATTCGTTAATCCCCACGGCACGTCCACTTCATTGTCAGAATTCAGCTGGTTGAATTTTGATATTTGCAGTAGTGAACTGGTGGCTGAAATTTTCATCTTTTCAAACCTCATCTTTTCTTTAATAGCATTTCTTGAAAACATTATTTAAAAAAAAATATACATGCAATTGTGTTTTAATAATCTCTTTGGGATTTTATTTTTTTATTTCAATAGTATAGATGTGTATATGCATAAACTAAACCCCTCTATCTAAACCTGTTCTCTCTCTCGGTTCAGTCGAAAGAAAACGATTCTCTATTCATTTAGCATAGTAGCTTTGCGGTCTCCTCTCTGTGATGTCACTGTTGAGACACATAGCCTCATTCAAATTTCCACTCCACCTAATTTTTAATCTTGCATGAAAATTTTACACGTTATCTTCACACATCTAAATATTAATTATTTCATATGTTTAATTCTGAATTTTCTGCAGAATTTTTATTTGTTCTACTAATATTAAGTTTCGGTTTTGGGTCATAGCATCAACTTTATTTATTGGGAATTAATTATTTACTATTAATGCAACATTTTCTATTTTTAAAAGTAATTTAGATTTGAAATGAGACAAATTATGCAATGTATTTATTACGTTTAAAAAAAAAACGAACAAACATGGACAAAATCTCAATTTTTGTAAAATTCAAACACTTTTTTTTCATGTTTCACTTTTACCATTGTTAATCTTAAAAAAAAAATTAATAACTTCTATCTATTCATGTCATTAACACTCCTCACCTCTAGATAGGTACGTATATTATTCTATAAACTGGTACTAACTAAAGGGAATGTTTGATTAGCATAATGGATACTGTTTAATTTAAATCCTCACAGATTTATTGCAGTCATTTATGAACTAACATTGGAGAAGTGTGTGTGAATTTTACCATTTCTCATCCAAAGATAAAATAAATCGTCTACAATAAGTTTTTTTTGTGTTGGTGGTGGGGGCATTAAAAAAGGTTTTGTAATACTGTAAAACAAACTTATTTGATTTTATATAGATCCTGCTTCCAGTTTGGATCGTAAAATGTGAAAGTTAATATAACTGAATATCTGCATGAATTTCATTTTGAAGAATCATCTCTGGCAATACCATTGTAATCAACTTCATATCTTAGCTATTATATTGTAATCACATATCTAACTATAATTGATCCTCAGTTCAACCTAAATAAGAAATAAAATGCAGAAATATTTTTGATGCACATATCCGTAATGGAATAAAAAGATTTTATTCCAAAATCGTGGAAATTAAGTAGTTTTTTTTATAAAGAAAATGATTTTTAAATGATTTAAACAATTAATGTGAAATTATTAGCATTATAAGTTGATAAAGAATTATTGTGGGATCATCTGCTCTTGTTTTATTTTTTTATTTATTTATTTTTTTTCAAGATAGCAAGGCCAGACAGTCCCTTTTTGCTTACTCATAAAATTTGATTTTCTTATTTAAAAATAAAACTACTTGATCAATTTATGATTTTTGGAATATGAAATGTTCATTCTGTGACGGATACATGCACCATAAAGATTTTTCTGTATTTTTTTTTTTTTTTTTAAATAGGTTGAATTCTGAACAAGAACTGTATAACTTCCTAAACATTTCAAGTTTATTTTATTCACTCTTAACTTTGGTACAAAATGATTTGAATAAATCATATGCCAGACTCACCACATTTTAAAGCATTTTCAAATGACATGTTCATAAAACGATCATTTATGATAGTTTCCACATTTTCTCACTCAATCAGTTTGGAAAAGAGAATTGGGAATTTTATTTTGATCATCCGACTCCCCACCTGTGATCAAAATTTATAAAATCTTTTGTTTTAAAGAGTTTAAAAAACAATCAAGTTATAACATTTAATCTGTAATGTCTCATTATTTAATGTAAAATCATTGAAAATATGAGCATTTGTAGATCCGTTGTACACTATCGAGCCTCAATTAAAATGTTTGTTTCTTTATTAACGCTTTCCCTATTATCGAGATAGTTCTTATCTCAACAAAAAATGTACTTCGAATATATCATAATTTGACAAATATTTAATCCAGTTCTTGCAACTTGAATCCATTTTTTTCATATTGATAGAAAAAGATAGTAGTAGATAATATGGATCAATTAAGTTTCAAGAACTCCCACCAACTAAATAAAACAAAAGAGGTGCCTTCGAATCAATACCGGTTGCATTTCAACATACATGACATATATAAACACATAAGAAAACCATTTTTTTTTAATCTTTTTTTTTTTTTTTTTTTTTGTCACAGGTTTGAGGAAAAGATTTATTTTAAGAAAAGAGTAGGAGGAGGATATATTAAACATTTTTTAATGAAGAGTGTCTTTCTCTATAAACTAAAATTTTGTTTTAAAGCTTATGCTATTTAGGTTTAACTTTTTAAATTTCATGAACATAATTTTAGATATCTGCAGTTTTATTGTTGAGCACTTAAGACAGTAATTAAATTTTGGAAGTATTAAAAAACAAAATCAAATGATTAATTTATTAATCTGTATTAAAAATTATATTTAAAAATATTGTTGCAGATTTACAGTTCTGTGCTCATTTCCTCCACTGCCACGATTAAAAGTTTGGTTCTTGTCAAGAATCTTCCCTATATTAAAAAACAAATATAAACAAAAATCTGTATAATGTATGTACTCGTGATGAAAAGTAAATTTTATATTCCAAAAATTCTGTAAGTTGTTCAAGTAGCTTTATTTTTAAATAAGAAAATTAAATTTTATGAGCAACAGAAGAGTGGCTGTCTTGTCTGCCATTTTGAAAATAATTTAAAAACAAAAAAGACTAAGGAGGATCTCAATAATTCAAACTTGCAAGATTTATGCTGTAATGCCTCTTAATTCCCATTAATCACTTAAAAATTATTTTCTTTATAAAAATAAAATTACTTGGTCAATTTATGTAATTTGTTAAATATTTTTATTTTGTCATGGGTATGTACATTTTACAAGATTTTCTTTATTTTTGGTTTTTAAAATGGGGGGAATTCTAACAATAACCTAAATTACTTGCAACTTCTTTGTCTCTTAAATATTATCTAAACGTTTCAAGTTATCCTTAACTTGAGTGTTTTCTATATTGTGTATTTTCAGGCAAAAAGTTTATCTGGTACAAACCACAGACAGCCCAATTGTGAATTTACTGACCCCCAGTCGGCATAAAACGGAAACGGATGAAAAAATAAACACTCGGACTGCACAGAGTAGGATCTTGCGCAAACCTGTTCACAGTATGGTTTTACGAACGAAAGCAGCTGTAAAAAAACGCAAACTGTAATTAAGATAATTAACTAGGAAGCAATTTTATTACTAGGATTATTTTATTTTGGGTTTTTTTTTTTTTAAACTCATTCCTCTTTTTAAAATTTCTACAATGTTTTCTTGCTGTATATTTTAACGCAGTGATTATACAGACTTCTGTTTGATCATTCCTCTTTTTGTTATTGCGTGTCAACAGCCATCTTGAAAAGATAAAAAAAAACATTTCATTTTTACCTCTTGAATAAACTCAGGGGATCAGACACACAAATTTAAGAATTATACCCACCTCTCTCCCCACGAATTTTATAAGAATGATAAAAACCATGGGCTAAGTTGAAGCTAGAATGTCTTAATCTTAACTGTTTTATTATCTGTTAAAGATTTTGCTTCCAAATTTTGTGTCGCAAATGTGAATGACATACTGATTGCTTTGGAATTTATTCATTTCACATTGTGTGTGAAAAGTATTTGATATATGAAATTGATACAAAATAAAGTTTAGGAAAATCCTAAGGAAATGCTGCTCGACATTATATCAAAACATTATTATGATGAAGCTGTTATTTGTATATATATATATATATATATCTTTTTTTTTATTAAAGCAACAGTAAATATAATAGTTTCATACAATAATAAGTTGCTTTGAAATAGTGATGAGCAGTTTTTTTTTTAGTTTTTTTAGGATTGCCCTAAAGTTAACCCAAAATAAAATCCAAAACTCGTCACATTTTTTTGTCCTTTTTAATACTTAATCTTATTAGCTGGCAATTTCTTTTGCATTTTTTAAACTATCAAAGTGCTTTAAAGCTTTTGGATCCTTTTCAAGAGTTAGCAGATGAAAGCAAAAAAAAAAAAAAAAAATCAAAGAAACCGGTTGGTAATTAAATGCCTTATTTAGTTGGGTATCTGTTATTTATCTGCTCCTGTAAATGTTTTCAACTGTTTTTTCAACTGAAACCAACAGAGATAGAAAAATTTGGTTGAATATAAAAATATTAAAAAAATTTTTTATTATTTTTTTTTTTTTACCTAAAATTTAGGTAGCAATTTGTTTAAGTAGTAATTTAAGCTAAACTCCACAGAACGTGGTTAATTTCTACACTCATACATTTAAATAAATATCTGATTGTTATTTAAGTGAAACATTCTGAAAGTTTGTTTTTTTACAAATGTTGTGTACACAGCAAATATAAAAGTGTATATATATATATATATATATATATATATATATATATATATATAAAACTGGACTTTCTGTAAAATACAATGTATTTACTTTCAGAATATTTAATCAAACTTAATGCAGTTTTTTTGTAGATGTGATGATTAATAATTGTTTTTGTTTTTTAATGACTTGTTGAGCTCCCTTTAAGCAATAAATTTATTGGGATGGATTCATTCTTTAAACACTTCACAAAAATCTTTAATATTTGTTATCTCATAAGTTGAAAACCTGATTTACATTCATGCAAAATATACAATTTATTCAAGAGAAGAGTTCTTCCTTCATCAAGAAACAAGAGAAAGGTGACTATTTTTGATCTAATCTATTATGACTGCTTTCATGAAAACGGCAGAGGTTAGAGCATCCCAATCAAAATTTCTGTTTTAAATTGAGCTAAAAATATTTATTAGCTCTTAAAAAATGTAAAAAAGTGATTTGTCTGAAAAAGAAATGCATATGTTTTTATTGACACATTTTCAAAAAACATTGCCTGAACGTTTTTTCCAATTTTACTCATGTAATTCTCCTATGTAAATAAAATCCACATCTTTTAAAATCACTTTTCTTTTTTTCTTTTTTTCATTAAAACAAAATTTTTTGGATATAAAAATACTGATGGGTTTTTGTACTTGTCAACAATTTTATATACAAATAAGTAAATAATAAAAAAATAATAAAGTTGGCTGTATTTTTAAGTATCTTCTAAGATTTTTTGCCCCCTCCCCTCTCAATTTCCTTTTCTTTTAATTCATTTATTTTAAGAAAAATATTTATACTTTTGGAAAGGATTATTAAAAAAAAAAATCTGTTGCAACACTTTCTACTGATTGTAGTAAATCTTAGGAATTGTTGAAATTTAAATTAGTTAAATACTTTGATATACTTTTTTTACTTTTAAATAAGTAATTTTATGAGTAAGCGAGCATGACTCTCCACCATCTTGATGAAACAAAGGGAGATAACTAAGAGCTGTAGCTGCAGTGTGTTCCATAATTTTTTTGTGCCAAATCATTATTTAAAAAAAAATTACATTTTTCTTTGTAATTACCTATTTTAAATAAATCATTTATTAATTCTTATTTAAAATGTTTTACAAATCACACTTATATGGTGAAATAATTGTATTGATAGAAATTCTCTCTATATTAAAAAACAAAAATGAAGTCTATTAAACAAAAATGCAAAAAATCTGTATAAGGTACATGCTCGTCAATAGACAAAATAATCATACTCCAAAAATCATGTAAATTGATCAAATAGATTTTTTGTGTACATTAGGGTTTGTGTTCCTTTACAGAAATGCTGGTTGAGTTTGAATAAAATACGTATTAGATACGTTTGAAGCGAAAACAATGCATTATTACAAAATAAACGTCTTTATTTTGTTTGAAATTTATATTGAAAAATATAAATATATTTCGAAAATACACTTCATCAGTATGTTTTTTTTTCTTTTTTTTTTTTACCATGTTGTTGTTGGAGCATAGAATCAGAAGTCCGTTGTTTTTATGGTAGTCTTTTCAAATGTCCGAACGGTGCGTTAGTCACATGGAATTCACTTTAGGGTTTGTGTTCCTTGATAGAAGAGCTAGTTGAGTTTGAATAAAATAAATACGTATTAGATACGTTTGAAGCCAGAACGACGCATTATTAGTTTTTTTTTTTTTTGTTTATTTTTTTTATTTGAACTAAGAAATCAGATTTTATGAGGAAGCAAGGATGGAATATCTTGCTCTGCCAAATTTTTTTTTTTTTTCTGGGTCCCATTGAAATCACGACGGTGCTAGAATAAAAAAAAACTCTTTGAAAAGTAGGTTTTAAATTCCTGTTTATGTTTTTCGTCAGTGAGGAGTAATAATCCAAAGATAACAAGCCATGATGCGTCCAGTGCTGTATGGTTGCCACATTAACTACACCTTTTCATAGAGAATAACAGAATTTTTATTACAATGTTTACTCTTCTTGATCGGCCGTGTTCTATGTCCATGCATATTAACAGGCTAATCTTGTGGAGAAGGCGGTTCTTCACTAAACAGGGGCAGTTATTCATTATGGAGAGACTTTGTTTTATGCATCACATAGTGCTGAAATGTAAATCGACCAATCAAAGATGCTATAGATAGGCCATCTAGTACTACTTATTTACAAACCCTTTACACATATAAATAATCATAGTAATTGGCTTCTAATGTATGCATTTGATAAAAACAAAATTTTGATAAATGTTATTGATCCCCCCCCCCCCCCTCGCCCAAGGAGGATGGACCTGTAAATTCACCCTCTTTCATCTGTCCGTACTTTTCTCATAATTAAGCCTTAGAATTTTTTAAAATTTCCCACAAACATTAAACATATGAGTAAAAAAAGTAACAGAACGGATTTTCCGGGAAAACTTTGATTGTCCCCTCCCCCACCCAGGGGTGCCTTTCGGGTTAAAATGACTAAAATTGACACTTTTGTGCTTATTAAAAAAATTGATGCCTTGGATTTTCATAAAACTTTCTGAAAAGTTGTAACTAATTGATTTCTATATAATTTTGTTTGTCTATACTTCGCGATAACTCTTGGATGTGCTCCAGTGGCTCTTTTAGGGCTAATAAAAACATTCCGTTTTTGAGACTATTTTACCATATTTGTCAAAAATTTTCTGTGTATGTCTATTTAGCAGTTTTGCATGGTGCTGAACTCAAATTTAAATATGTTAAGGCCTTGGGGACTTTTGGGGCTAAATGGGGGAAGGGGTGGCAAATGATGGATTTAGCCATTTCTTTTTTTTTTTTGCATGGTGCAGAACTCAAATTTACATATGTTAAGGCATAAAACTGCACTGTTTGTTCATTTTCACCAGGATTTGACGTCCCGTGGGGACTTTTTGGGCTAAATGGGGGCTGGGGAGTAAATGCTGAACTTAGTCATTTTTTTTTTTTTTTTTTTGCCTCGTTCACTGTGCACTCATTGTAGACCATGCATGCTTCAATTGTTTCTTTACAAAATTAGGCAGTCATCAGCCCCAAATCATGATTGCCTTAAATTTGAATTCAGTTGGAGTATCCCATCTCATCAGAACCAAATTGTCTGGTTGTTTGTATATCTACACTCTAATCTAATAGGTCAGTATGATTAAATATCAATTCTAATTTCAAACTATTTGACATGTTGAGCCTCATTTCTGTATCTACAGCAATATTAATTATGACATCTGTAAACTAATCTTGTATATTTGTATAATTGTCACTAATAGCATGAAATGAAACAACCATACCAGACAAAATTACACAATTATGGATTCTTAGTGCTTTTCATAATTTAAAAAAAAGAAAAGCCTGATTAGTATAAGTAAATATGTTGATGGAAATATATACACATGCATTTAAGGTAATTTACTTGAAAATGCAACAATATATTTCCTATCTAGGAACTACAGCTCAAGAATCTCAATAGCCACATTAAACTTAAAACAAACAAAGAACTTAGTATTTTGTAGGCCTGATGTGGTTCTTTGAAATTGTATCTGTTCTGATTCTGCACTTCATCTTTTTTGTCCTCTGAATTAAAATTTTTGTTTTTGTTCGGAATGCGTCTGTTTTGGGGAAGCTGGATTTCCTTACATTAAAAAAATGATCCTGTATCAAACTTTGCTCTTGTGGGGAGGCAAGTAAAAAGGGAGTTAATAAAAACTTTTCAGACACAATTTTAAAATTATAGAATTTGTGGTAAACCAATTTGTCCTTCTCCAAACTTTCTGGATCAAAAATCTGGATTTCAGTTCAGGTTTGGGACTATAATGCAAAAAAGCAGTTAAAGGAATTCAACCCTCCTCCTTCAGTCTATAAGGCTAATGTGTATTCATTTAAAATATATAAATAAATATTTAAGTAGAAGAGGTCAAGATATTGTAGAATTGAATTTACAATATTTTATTCAAAACAAGGAATACAAAGTAAAGGTGAAAGGTTACTTATTCCATGGAGTTTCAAAGATAGGCTTTTCTCCTCAGGCAAAAAAATATTTGAAAAAAGTATGTATAGATAAATATCTATTTTTGCTGGTTAACTCATTTTTTTAAAACAGTTGAGAAAAAGTTTTCTGAAAGAAAATAAAAGTTTATAGGAGAAATGAAAAAGAATACTCAACAGTATCCAATAATTTTGGTTGCAAATATCCAACCCGTTTCAATAACTCTCCATATATAATATTTTGATTGCAGAAATTCCCCTTTGCACCAAAGTACCATAGGTTTGGAACAACAGATACCACATACAAATTCAATACATCTACCCTAACAGCCACTATCTTATGGAGCTTACAACCACCATTTTTTTTCACTCATGATAATAAAATGCTATGTTACATCCGATGAGCAACATCATCACAATCGCCACATCTACAAAAGAAGTTCCTATTTTTCTCTCTCAATATTTAGTGCTCCCATCGCTACCAGTTGAGACTGGGTCAAATTCTATATTTTCCTACAATATTGTGCTTCCACCGCCATTAACTGGTTTTTACATACATGCACATAACATACTCTTTACATTTTTCGATTCACAAATAATAAAATCTCTCCTGCCTTATTCTGTCCATTGTGATTGTCTGAGCTCTGACCATTCTTATATTCAAGGTTAATGGTATCCGCATAAATAAATGCTAACCTACCATTCAAACATGACATCACAATGATGCCTATTTTTCCCCCCTACATTGCTGTGCTCTTGTTCTTAGATTAGGTTAACAAAACACACCAGTCCTTTAATACAAGCAATAAAATACATTGATTCTTTCCGTTTTTATGTGAATTTTCCCTATTTACAAATACTGCCACATGACAAAATTTCGGTAGATGACGAACACACAGAAGCATGTCGGCCGCAGAGAAGTAGATTTGTTTATCACGCATGCGTCTTTATATGTAGAAAATTAATTGTTTCTGCAAAATCTAATCGAGATTTTCATAATCAGCATACGTGGAAACCTATAAAAGTTGTTAATTTAAAGAAATTTGAGGAGGTGGACCCAATGTAACAAAATACCTTATAAAAAAAAACAGTAGCAAAAGGAAAGTAAATAATCCAAAATAGTAAAACTTGTTAGGGTAGGTAGTTTTTTTTTGGTCGTTTTTGTAATGAAGTCTGTTCGCTTGGTATAGGTCGATGGTTTTTGTTGAAAAAAAAAAAAAGAAAAATAGTAATTGATTAGTGTAGGTTATTTTCATGGTCGTTTTGGTTAATGACTTCCATGCGCTTGGTATAATCTGTTGGCTTTTGTTGTTTGCCGGGAGCGAGACTCATGGAGAAATGGAATGTAAACTGCAAAAGATGATATATATATATATATATATATATATATATATATATATATATATATATATATATATATATTCTTCTCAATTCTCTCTAAGGATGCTTTTTTTATAATGAAAAAAGAACAAGTTTACCACATTAATTCCTTCTTATAAAAAAAGTTAATTTTTTTTTTTTTCTCCATTTAAACAAACTCAGCCGCAGCAATGCGTGCTCGAGTACGGCTAGTATATAAATAAATATCATGACAAAGTTAGCAAATAAAACTTGTACATTTTCTATCCCTCTGGACAAAATTATTTCAAATGGTGAGGGGAAACGAGAGTCAAACAACAACAACCTCAAACTTACCTTGTCATCTAAAATGAATATGGAAAGAAATCTTTCATTAAAATACAAAGTCGATGGTGGGTGTTTATTTTTTTTATTGTTTTTCTTAAGATTATCAGGCATGATAATAATTTATATATGAAAAATTAAATTAATGGCCTAATTCGTTGTATTCTAAATGAATATTTTAGTAATATATCTAGACAAGTAATGAGTGCAAAGCATATTTTTTCCCACTGTTTTTAATGGTGGATTTACATCTTTTTATGTTCCATCAAGATTAATCAACTATTGGTGAGAGGAAGATATAACATCTTGTTCTGATGATTTTTAACTATTCATTAAACGTATCAACAGACAATCTTTCTGACTCTTTCTCTCTCCCTCTCTCTCTTTCTCTCTCTCTCTCTCTCTCTTTCTCTCTCTTGACTTGGAACATGTGCAGTGGAGGAACAACTGCCTAGTTACTTTTAATCCCTCTAAAATCAAACTTTTCCCCTTTTCATCACTAACGCTAAAATCCTCACTTCTCTCCAGTCAAAATAAATTGCTCTCCTTGAGGAAGCTCCCTTCTTTGATAAACTTCAAGAACTGACTTTCATTCCAGACCTGAAATGTAAGACTTCCATCAAATCTATTGCTAAGGTTGCTGGAAAAATAGTTGGATCATTTTACCATTTCAGAAAGTACCTCACTCCTGATGTAACCTTTTACCTATGTAAGAAACAAATATGTCCCAAGATGAAATACTGCTGTTATAACTGTAGAGGTGTCACCCAAAGCACTCTTTCTTGTCGTGACAATGTACTAAATCCACTTTGAAATCTAGTGGGGAATGATTTCTTTTCGTTTCTACAGCACCTTTCACACAGAAGAGATGTTGCTTGCTTCTCTCTACTGTATCATTATGTTTATGGTAGGTGCTTGACTGAGCTCCAATACCTGGTTCCCATCTGCGAACATTCACTACAAAAACGTGTGTAGCTACCACAGCCAAGAACTTTCTTTTTTTTCTCTGCATTTACCAAAAAGCAAGCAGAACTTTCTGGAACAAAGTTTCTTTCTCAGAATACCTCATTTGTGGAACAAGATACTACGATTCTACTTTCCAACTGACTATAGTATTGTCATTTTCAAGTTTAATGTAAACAAATACGTGTTGAGCTGTCCTCTTGAAAATCTGTTCTTCTTAGTAATCTTCTGCCCCTTTCACTCATTGTTTCCGGAATCTCTGATGCCGGCGATTATCTTCTAAATGATGTATTTGTCCACAAGACAACAGAAAAACAGAAAACAAAATAACATCTAAAAGAGACGGGAAATAAAAACTAGCATTACGAGGTACAAATAAACGCCATGTTTAAATTTAATCCTAATCGTCCACCACCCCAGTTTTTGTTCATGCTTCATCATTGGTTCTCGTTAGTGATTCTTTTTTGTTCTTAGATTATGGAAGGCAGCTGGTCGTCAAACAATGTTGAACGTTGGACACAAACAAGGCGTGGAAGAAAATAAATTCAACCGTTCTCGTGTAACAATCGAGTAGTTTATATAAAACATTTTGATACAACTTGTGAGAAAGTAAGCAAGAAAATTGTATCTCCCGACACTATGTGAATGCATTAAGAAATTTTATTCAATATTTTGTAGCAATTATGAATAAATGAAGATTTATTTTCTCTCACGAATCAGTGTCAATGCTAAGTGATTTGGCCACACACTGACCAATCAGCTTGCAGAGCGCATTGATTCCATATGTTTCTTGAGGTATTTCTTTAGCCTCTTGGGAATCACAGTTGGTCAGTAGAGTGAACCCAGGAAGCATCGAAGAAAGACATCTCTCTCTCTCTCTCTTTCTCTCTCTCTCTGTTCACTGGACACTTCAGCATTGACGATCTTCACTGCAGATAACTGCTGGCCGACTTGCAACAGCCCAAAAGAACTTTCAACTCTTCATTTTCTTCACTTGGACACCGTCCAAGTTTCTACCACTGAAATGAACATTTTCGTTGCTGTTTTAAAAGATGTTTTGTCTTTTCTTTCGTGCAATGTTTTTGTTTACTATTAATATATAGATATGCATTTTGTATCTTTGAACCTTTTCAGAATCAATGCCGTCTGTGTATACTATAAGTTTATACTAAGATTCGTCCCAATCTCGAAAATGGGGATAACGAGCCAGGAGTTCATGTTCTACTTTAGATTCACCACACATTCTCTCACCAAATTTTTGCTAATTGTTGTTGGTCCCCCGACAAAAATAGGGTGCAAATGCTGAACTTAGTCATTTTTTTTATGCCTCGTTCACTGTGCACTCACGGGGGATCATGCATGCTTCACTTGTTTTTTTTTTTTTCAATTTTCTTATCATTTTGTTATAGCTGAGGATAGAGCATCCTACCGGATGCTAAACATTTATCCTCTATATCAAACATTCCAACCGAGAGATCTTTTTAAGATGCTAACTGTCGATTTAAGTGCAATAGTTTGTATCTCTCTTGTACTTGGGTCACCGGGTATATTTGCCAGGTAGTTTTTGAAATCTTTTTTCATGAGTCCAGTTGCTTCTATCATTACTGAAAGATAAAGATCTTCCTACGATTCCAGTTTCTTTTCATGTCCTGCATAAGGCCTTGGTGAGAATTTACAGGGTGGAATACTAAATGTGTCGCCCTAAAGAAAACAAAACTACAGCTTTATTTTAAAACTTTTACTGAAAAATATAAATTCAGGTAACTTGATTATGTAGTAGAGCTGACATCTATTCATTGAAGCCACCTTCAGCCTCAATCACCACATACATGTCCAGAGCTGGGAGCATGCCTTTTCCACAACCGCTGGCGGGAGCTCAGCAAATACTCTGCAGATGGCAGCAATCAGGCTGGCTTTGGTGTTGTGGGAGGTCATGTTGGTGATGTTCTCAACGCATGACCAAATGAAGTAGTCTAGCAGGTTCAGGTCGGGGAGGTAGAAAGTCGTAGCACTCCTTCTGAAGTCAAGCTTGGGGTTCTTTGGACTTGTGGGCCGGCACCAAGTCTTGCTGCCACACCCAGGGTCTGCTAGCGACCATCTGATTGTACCAGGGGATCACAACACTCTTCATCACATCCAGATACACTTTGATGTTGATTTTCAAGCCGACTTTAAAGATGTGAGGTGGCATGATGTGACCCTCACTTTAAACCACACCAAAGACCATAACCGTGGCCGAAAACTTTGTTCAACTGTGCCCTCAAGTGTTGAACCGTCCAGATTTGCATTTTGAGGGTGCTGGCAATGGTCCTGTTGTCATAACTTGGATCGGTGGATCAGTAGAGAGCATGAGTTGTACAGCCGTGCATCTCCGCTTACTCGTTGAACATTATGTCACTTCCAGGCATGATAGAAGGTTCCTTTCACTCTCGAGATTTGTACACAACTGGCCAACTAGTAGATGGTCTGCAACAAAAAAAAAAAAAAAAGAAATCCAGTTTTCATCAAACGGAAATGAAATCATATCGTTTTTTGCTAAGGCGACAATTTTATCGTTCCACCTTGTATATATTTGAATCTCTCTATGATAGGGCAGCCTGAGTGGTCACCAGAAAACCCCACGCTCAAAAAGAACTGTTTCGGATAAGTTAAATAATTTTCTGATTAATCTGTCAGCTTTTTCATTTATCTTCGATTTCCACACTTCACTAAAAAAGGATTGATCTTTTAATGACTTTTGTATTTTGTATTTATTTCTTTATGAACGTCAACGCTGTCAAACAAAAGCAAATGCTATAGAATTATCAGCATATATTTTACTGACCTGAGATTTTTTTTAAGGAAAGCGGTCTAGACAAGGTATGAAGCCACTTAATGGAAGGAGTTGGACCCCCCCCCCAAAAAAAAGAAAAAAACTTCACGGTCAAAAACCAACAAACAATAAGTGTTAGGTTGATAGACTTCAATCCTCCGAAAACAGCAATTCTTTCTTGCACATGGAATATGAGGTCTAAAGAACAAAATAAGAGAAGTGAGAGTCATGAGGCTGCAAAAAGTAAACCTAAAACCCATTTTCTACTCTTGATTATTTTGAGATGTGAATCAAACATTTCATTCTCCAACTTTTGTTTTTTGACCAATTCATAACTGTGCCCAGAAATGTTCATTACAAACCAGGTGTGCACAGGCTGTCATCGCATTCCTGTTATCCAAACAACATTTATGCCAATAAAATTTTTATGGACTTACTTTTCAGCCAATTATCATTCTAGATTTTCCATCGTACATATAGCAATCTTGCCCTTGATTAGTGGTTCACAACCTTTCAAATATGACCACCCATTCGACCCCAATCCTTAAAATATACATTTATTTTTTTTGTACAACAAACTGCCATATAATGCGATTATTGAATTAAAGATTATTTATTTGTGAAGTGAGTGCCCATTCTGTAAATTCACGATTCAGTTGTGTGGCATTGGTGTCATGATGCAAAGGTTGGCAACCACTGCCCTTGATAATTGTATTCTCCACTTCTGAAATAGTTTCAAATGACTAAACAGCAACATCATCTTTTTCATCTTCTCCTTCTTTTCCTTCCTGTCGGTTTCATCTATGATTCTTGTTTTTATATTTGGCTTTAGGCATATCGATTCTTTTAATTATTTTTGAAGAATCGATATTACTCTCATTCATATTTTAAAATGATTCAGTTCTCTTACCGCTTTCATTTTCACCACTCATCAACATCCAAGGGCCATCCAGAATAAGGATCAATGACATTATCCTTATTTATAATTAAAGACAATTTATTTGAGAAAAACAAGAGATTATTGCTTCAACCCTTATCCTCGAGTGGCCTCTGGGCCTTGAGAAGTGGTGATGCCTATGTAAAAAAAAAAAAAAATGCATATCTGGACATAATGTAAGAATAATCATTTACAATAAAAACAATTCTTTGTTTTGCAACTTGCTATACGAAACCCAGTAATGCCTGCGATTTTCTTTTTACTTTTGCTGACCAGCATCGATTGAAGAGTGTTGCCATGCCTACCGAGCTGTTTCTCTAACCTCAGTGACGTCTATGTTTTGATTGAATAACCCGATCAGACATACAACGTCTATGACTGTATCAACTAAATCAAAACACAATTTGAACAAATGCTAAAAAGCAAATGGTCCATATAGCTAACCCTCTTTCTTTCACCACTTCGTTGAGATTCGCCCTCTTTTTTCAGTTCTGAAGGCAAGATAGTTTTCACAGGATTATGTCACCTCAAAGTATTTTCAACCAATGAAAATCGTTTTAAGTCCCAAAGAAACAAGTCTATGTGAAATGAATAGGCCGATGCTACAATAAAGCAAGGAAATAAACAGTCAAATGCTAGAGAATGCTCTGATGCGTCAAATGCATGAGGCACCAGAAAGATCCAAGAACTTATGCTCAATGCGCCCCCATGCCTTTGGTCAGGGGAGGTGTAAAGGAATCTTTGATGATTTACATAGAAGCCTTCATCAGCTCATGAACATCTATACACGCACTAACAAGAACAGGGTAAACCAACACACATACACAATACCACGCTGCCAAATACTCACATGCGTATAATATTATTCACAGTATGAACATTTTGACTTGTGACTATTTACTCAACTTTCTTTACCAACCGCAAATTTGCATAAATAAACACTTATTGGCTAAAAATAACTTTTATATTTTAATAAAATTTTTGATATAAAAATGTTTTATTATCAAATTTCTTTCTTTCTCAATTTTTCAATTAAAAACTCTGTTCATATTTTTAGTTGGCACTTGCTAATTGGTGACCCTTCTATTCTCTCAATGTTTCATTTATTTCCATTTTTATATACATGCACGCCTGTATATATCCTTCATTTTATTCCTTCGTTATAATAGAACTTTTATCACCCAATTTATATTAATTGTGGTGGTTCTTGACAATATTCAATATCTTTCTTTTTTCCATTGTCCAACTTTTCTGCCGCCAAAACAAACGTTTCGTTGTTTCGTTTTAAAAGAGATTTTGTTTTTTATTCCGTGCTACGTTTTCAACAACTAATTAATTAATAAAGGTGCAAACTGGCATCCCTAAAGGTCTGCTCGTGGGACCCATGGAGGAAAGAGAGGGGAAAGGAAATAGGAGAAGGGAAAGCGGAAATCGATAAACGCGCAGATTGAGTGGTCGCGTCTTAGACGAATCCGTTCTTGCTATTTCTCTCTCGTTTTCTATCCGGTTAAGCATAGCCGATTAAACACGACAATCAGCGGTCGTTTCGCTGCCATTAGCGGCAAATTGAGGAAACGGCGGAAGTGATTTCAATTAACTTGTTTTTGATTGGTTGGAAAAAGAGACGGGATATTCACGCTTTTGTGATTACTCGAATTTGGCACAAAAAGTAGTAATATTATTTCGGCCAATTCCTATCTGCTTTAATCGCTCTCGGTTTACACCAGAATACTCCCGAAGGATGGGTTGAAACCCCTTCGCCATTTTATCAACATTTGCATGTTTTCTACTGATGTGATGTGTAATAATTAGGGCTATGACAAGAGAATATTCTTTTCATTATTTTGACTCTCGAGTATATATCAGTTAATATCTTATATATTTTTAGACACAGTGATGTGATTCTCAATTGATTAACTGTGTCTAACTGTTTCGGATATAAACTCGAGAGTCAAAACAATGATAAGAATATTCTCTTATCATAGCCCTAGCAATAATTATTGTTACGACATAAATTATTTAAAAGAAAATACAGTTAGAACATTGGTCAAAAATAATTTTGGTTGACCTACCCACTTGAAACCTATGCACGTGGTCTCTCTCTCTCTCTCTCTCTCTCTCTCTCTCTCTCTCTCTCTCTATATATATATATATATATATATATATATATATATATATGTATATATATATATATATATATATATATATATATATATATACATACATACATGAACAAACAATGGTACTAATGTTCTTAAAGGAATCATTAGTTGTTTACCATGAAACACTGTTTCGGGGATTCAAAAACAAAAGAGTATATTCAGTTCTGGCTCCCCAGCAGTGTTGATTAAACACCAACTCTTTCAAAACACATGAACAAAACTATTTTTGATACTGGATCTAGTTTTTATTCCTCCAGATAAACTAGATTAATCAATTAAAAAGTATTTCTTATCTGTGTCATCCGCCCCTTTCTCCACAAGTTAATATGCCTCTTATCTTCAAACTACTGTTTTTAAATAGAGTTTGGCGTAATCCATTATATATATATATATATATATATATATATATATATATATATATATATATATATATAAAAGTGAACGTGTCTGTCTGTCTGTCTGTGTGTCTGTCTGTGTACATTTCCCTACGCAATAACTCTGTCAATTTTTAGTCTATAGACTCGAAATTTGAAATACCGGGTACTGAGATTTGGGAAAATCGATGTGACGGGTGTCAGCCAGAAATCTGGCTGTTAAGGGGTCAAATTTCAACGATTTGACCTTTAAGAACTCTACCAAACTCCTCCGACAATTTTGGGTCTAGACACTTGAAATTTTAGATATAGGTTCCTTGAACCTGGATCTAACTTAATAAAGTAATTTGAGCCCGAAACTATAAATTTTAAGGGGTCATAATAGGGGTCAAAGTTTTAAAAAATTAACCATTTTTTTTGTTTTTTTGCTTTTTTTGCACAGCATACACCTCCAAACACCCGAGCAACGCCGGGCACCCCTGCTAGTATATATATAAATGAAAATGTCTGCGTGTATGTGTGTGTGTGTCTGTGTGTGTATATATTTCCCTACCAAATAACTTTGTCAATTTCCAATCTACAGATTCGAGATTTGACATAAGGAGTATTGAGATTTGGGAAAATCTTTTTAATCGGTTTTTGACCAGAAATGTAGCTGTCAAAGGGTCAAATGTCCTTCGAAACTCTACCAAACTCCTCCGCCAATTTTGGGTCTAAATACTTGAAATACTAGATGAGGGTTACTTGGATATGGATCAAACTTTTTAATTTGATTTGAGCCCAAAACAATAAATGTTAAGGGGTCAAAATTTGGGGTCAAAGTTTAAAAGAATTTGACCTCTGCGGTCTCTATTAAATTACTCAGCGAAATTTTGGTCTAAACATTTGAAATTTGACATAAAGTGTATTCATACATAGGAAAGGTTTTTAGTGTTTTTTCCTCCGAAAATTTGGCTGCCAAGGGGGTCAGAGTTCAAAATATTTAACCTTTACGGTCTCTAGCAAACTATTCAGCCAATTTTTAATCAGTTTTTGGGCGAAAATTTGGTTGCCAAGAGGTCAAAGTTGAAAGAGTTGACCATTGCAGACTCTACCAAACTCCTTCACCAATTTTGTGTCTAAACATTTGAAATTTAAGATATACATTACCTGGACATGAGTCAAACTTTTAATATATATATATATATATATATATATATATATATATATATATATATATATATATATATATATATATATATATACACACATATATATAATGAGATATTATAGCGGAATACAAAATACGAACGCTAAAAGGCAAATGGTTATAATTACTACACACTTTCTTCTCTGCTTTGTTGGATTTCGCTTTCTTCCTTACTTCTCAATGCAAGGAATTTTTCATAGAAATCTGAACTCAAAATATTTTCACCAATGAAGCTTGTTCAAAAACCCGCAAAAAGTAACATGTACGCATGAAAATATTATGCCGACGCGAAATCAGAAACTCCTGTAAGACAAGCAGTCAAAAAATCTAGAGACGCACAGAATTCTCAAGCTGGTCACAATACCGAAGGACCCCAAGAGATTTTATACAATACCCCCTCAAATGAACATTAAAAGAATTTAAATGACTTACGTGACAGCTTGCTTCATCTCGCATACACATTCCTACACACTAGCAAGTGTCAAGCGAACAGAAACGAATTATTACTCACATCTATACACGCAGCATCAAGAACAAGGTAAACCAACGCACACACATACACAATGTCACGCTGCCAAGCACTCTCATACGTATATTACTTACATACGCATATATTCACGCTATGATTGACCTGTAACTGCTATTTTCATCAAACATGTGCTTATATAAATGCCTGGAACATAACTTAATATTCTCATATCTTGTGTAAAAATCTTTTGTTATAAATATGGTTTTCTAAAAATGTTTCTTTTACTAAACTTTGTATATGTTTTAGGTAACATTTGCTGAAAATTATATTCTCTTAATGTTCCATTTGTTCCCATTTTTATATGCATTCATGTACCGTATCTGTACATTCATCTTCTTTTTTCGCCAAAACACATTTATGTTCGATGTATAGTAAATATTGGTGTGCTTATTGACTATACCAAAGACGCTATCGTCATCCAAAATGATAGATACCAAATCCAAGGACTACACTAAAATTTTAAGTTGCCTTAAATATGAATTCGGACGAAGTAGTCATTTTCTTCAGTCACAGGAAATAAAGTCCTTAATGTAAACAAGTTGCTAAAAAAAAAAAAAAATAGCTAATACAAACCATATTTACAACAACTTAAAATGCTTATATCTCATTAAATATTAATCATTTTAAGGAGTGTTTAAAGGTTATGGCAATGCAGTTTGGTAGCAGGACAAAGTACAAGACAAGGTAAACAGAATAAATAGCAATGTGAAAGATTTCAATAATTTTCGATTATTAATTTATTTACCAACATAACATGTAGAACTATGATGGTATCAGTGGTGCTATGTTCTTTTATGTTTTTTTATGTTTTTTTTTTTTATAGATAAATCTCACTTTCCGAAAGAATAAAAATATACATAACTAATCGTCACGATATACTCACGTTGACACACCAGTTCTCGTTAGATCATCGAAGTTAAGCAACGTTGAGCCTAGCTAGTACCAGATGGGTGACTATTTGGAAATTTTGGGCGCTGTATGTGCTCTCTGCTTATCTCGGCATTGTTTCCAGTCGTCCTGAACCTCCACTTGTCACTGGTATGTAACAATGTCGACTCAGGAGAGATGTGGTTGGAGATTACACAACTATTTCCACAAAAATTTCACGCGTAGGCACCCTTACAGTGGGTATCCATAGTCTGTCAAGACTGAAGGAAGCCACCACCAATTCTTTATACATATAACCAAGTGGTTATACATACTTTTTCTATTTTGAAGATAAGGTTTTCCTCGAAAATTCAAAGAACATCGCTGATACCATCCTGATTCGAAACATTACGTTGGAAAATAAATAATTAATAATTGAAAATTATTAAAATCTTTCAATATCATAATTTATTCTGTTAACTTTGTCTAGTATTTAACGGTGATTTTTTTTTTTACCAAAATGCCTTCAAACAACTCCTTACACACTATACACAATGTTTTAAGCAAACTGCAGCACACTCCACAATAATCCCTTAGCACACAAAGGTAAAAAATGAGTAAGAAAGCCAAAAGAAATCATTTCGACTAATTTCCTAAGTGTATTTTCTTTAAAATAATTTATGTCGGTAATAGTAATAATTATCACAATATTGTTATAGATCATAAACTGCAAGAACATACGTCGTGTATTATTTAGTATTATCTACTGTTCCCATCGTGGGTGTTATTTACATACAGCGTTTTGGCCGATGGAACCTCCGACCTTTTTCAAATTCGGCAATCTTTATGCCGAACACAGAAATCTATTCGACATGTTGTACAGATTACCGAGTTTGACATAAAAATCTTTTCGAGTTTGACAAAAAAAAAAACTTTTCGAGTTGTACATAAAAAAACTTTTCGAGTTGTACATAAAAAACTTTTCGAGTTTGACAAGACGCACCCAAAATAGGTCGGAAGTTACACAGATCGAAACGTGTGAATAACACCCAGGTCAGAGCAGTAGTTCGAACAATTCAAATAATACAAACTATCAATCCCCATTTAAAATAGAATTATATTCAATGGACATTAAAAACGCATATCAATAATTTGATATTTACAAATAATGTATATATATTTTTAATTTTCCATACGATTTTTTTTTAATTCAGAAAAAAGCATTTGATTATTGGATAATTGGATAAAGTTTTTCGCATTTTTTTTCTGCAAAACGTAGGTGGTTGTTTTGCAGATAAGTTTTCAATACAATTTTTGTTGGTAATATTTTTTTTTCGTGTTTTCTTTTCTTTCTGTGTCAACTGTCATCCTAATAAACGTTTTTAGATTATAATTAGGATATTTTGCCACTTGTACATTTTTGTTATTTTGGGCAATTGTTTTTGTTTTCATTTTTTTTAAGAACTCCTTTCAGAAGAGGGAAAGATAAATTAAGAAGGCCTTAAATATTTTCAAAAAATTCCTCTGAAAATGGGTGTGAATACATTGAATATGCGCGATATTTTTTAATTTTATCATTATTATTTTTAACTTTGGACCAGAAAAATACTAATGACTATTATCTTTCTCCGCGACATGCATTTGTGGAGAGGAAATGTATTACACAAGTAAAAAATGATGGATTCCAATAAAAAAGTTCGTTTTCTAAAATAAATAAATAAATAAATAAATAAATAATAAAAATAATAAATAAATAAATAAAATAATAAATAAATAAAAATAATAAATAATAAAAATAATAAATAATAAAAATAATAAATAAATAAATAATAAAAATAATAAATAAATAAATAATAAAAATAATAAATAAATAAATAAAATGATAAATAAATAATAGAAATAATAAATAAATAAATAATAAAAATTATAAATAAATAAATAAATAAATAATAAAAATTATAAATAAATAATAAAAATAATAAATAAATAAAGTCACACATATTCCAATAATGATTGTTCAAAACTATAAATTTAAATGATTATATTTAATGACTAAATTTTGTAAAAAATAAATTTGCAAAAAAAAAAAAAAAAAAAAATGTCACACAATTTCCAATAATGGCTGTTTAAAACTACTTATATTTTTTAAAAGTCATACATTTTCATATAACAACAACTTTCATTGGTTTTAGAATTTTCTTAATTTTATTTTAATTCGATAAATATTGCGACGATTAATATTTTATTGTAATCTACTTTATTAGTTTATTGCATTTGTTTTGTTTCTACCTAAATTTTATGATTCTTTAGCATTTTTGGATAGGGTTTTCTTGATTTGTCTCCCCTGTTCTGAAAAGAGTTCTTCAAAAATGAAAACAAAAAATTGTCTAAAATAACCAAAATGCACTTGTGCCGATATTTAAAAAAGACAATATAATTCCGAATAATGTTTTATTTACATTTTTATATGATTGTTGTGTGACAATCTGTGGAGGGCTTCCATACAACTTTTTAGAGACACACGTACAATGCGGCATTGAGCAAATAAGAATGACACATGCAAGAATTTGTAGTGTAAGTAGAGATGCAATACGAGCATAAAATGATAACCCTAACCCTAACCCTAACCCTAACTCGTATGAGTTATTGTCTTTCTTTCCTCTTCTTTTCACTGATTTCTCTGCCAGTACTGAGTAGAAAAGGGATACACTTAAATCAATGTCTCACTTTGACGTCCGCATAAACGCAATGTTCAGTTACGAAAAAAGGGAACGTCACATATAAGTGTGAATATTTTCAGGCAATGGAAAGGATTCCCGCCCGTTTGAAACTAACTCTATGAAGAAAACAATAGCAACAAGCGCAAGAGCCTAACGGAAAAGGTAAATATACCCGCAAAATGGAATTTTGAAAAGATACGTACATATTTCTAATGTCGAATCTTGTCTTCAATAATTTGTGGGACGATGAATTTTTAGTCATGCTTGACCTTCCATTCATATAAATGCTGTCACACACACACACACACACACACACACACACACACACACACACACACACACACACACACACACACACACACACACATCTATTCTCGCATAAACCCAACAAAACATAACCAAAAACAAGGAAATCTCTCATCTTCAATTCACTTTGATATATGTGAATCTCATGTGATATATGTGAATCTCATGTGATATATGTGAATCTCATGTGAACCTCACTCGAAATAACTATTAGTTTATTAATGTTAATCATGTTTCCTTTTCTTCGTTGCATCACACATTCTATTCTATTATTCGTGCTTCAAAATAGTATTTCCTTTGCAGTGTTTCTCTCTATCACTCCAACTTAAATATTACCCAGTTTCATTTACTTGAAATATGTAGATAGATGCCCCCCCCCCCTACGCAACGTATTATGCATAATCAACTATCTTATAACCCCCACAAATTTCATTAAATATTAAAATTATTTGGCTAGAAGATGCTACGAGCATTTATGTTTAACTTCGTGAACGGTGATAATGAATATCTAATTGGCTTGCTTCTCCAACGATGATTGTCAAAGTGTTGACGACTGTGAACCAGATAGGATCATAAAACGTTTTTTTATTACATGTTGGCACATTAAAACAAACAAACAAACAAACAAACAAACAAACAAACAAAAACAACGAAAAAAAACATTAAATGTTATATTGCGATTTTATAAATGTGGTACTTAAGAGAGAAAATACCGAAATAAAGAAAATAAACAAATTATACATTTAATACATATTCTATACTCATATGTAATTTTGAAACCCTAAATGACCACATTTTAAAGCTTAGACCAAATAACCTGCTTGATGACGACTGAAAGTCTCAGTTGAAAGCGCTCGCAATGGGGGGGGGGAGACATGGACCTCACTTAACACTTTGCCAGTAATACAAAAAGAACAATTTGAAAATTGGAAAAGCTTAAAAAGAAAATGATTCAGCAGAAACATTCCGTGCTTTTTAATAACATCTGTCCAAATGCAAATATGCCTGAATGTACATGATACATCATCATCGGCGGTCACTCGTGTCCGAGTAAGACTGTCCTCCATTGTGGCTTCTGTGGGTCCTCAGGTGAGCATAGAGCCCAATCCTAGACCCAATTTGTCTTGTGCAATTTGGGCAGATAAAGGTAGTGATGGTGGGGTGGAGTTGGGTGTGTCTGGTTGATAATCTGTCCTTTCTGTGCTTGCGTTTATCCTCAGCAGCTTGATTTAGGTCACTACTATAAAGCGCAGCACCTTCGTGGACAGCGCTCCTCCATGCCAACCTGCTCCCAGCCACGTCCTCCCATGTCTCAAGATCCATGTGAAACCGCTTTAGATTTGCTTTGATGTTGTCCTTATACCTCATCTTTTGGCCACCCTGGGCACGCTTTCCCTCAACAAGCTGAGAGTAGAAAATCTGTTTTGGGAGGCGGAGATCCGGCATTCGGACAACATGACCAGTCCATCTGAGCTGGCATTGAGCAACAGTAGCGGTGATAGTGGGAATGTCAGCCTCACTCAGGACGCTGGTGTTGGTGCGTCGGTCCTTCCAACTAATTCTGAGGATTTTACGGAGGCATCTTTGGTGGTACGTCTCCAGGGTTTTTACGTGCCTCCTGTATGTGGTCCAGGTCTCCGATCCATAGAGAAGAGTGGGCAGCAAGACAGCTTTATATACCATGATTTTGGTCTTTGTCAGAAGGTCACGGTTCTCAAATACTCTCTTCCTTAGCCTTGAGAAAGCCCCACTGGCACAGCTGAGATGGTGTTGTATTTCATCATCTTTGTTGGCTTTTGATGATAGGATGCTGCCTAGGTATGGGAAGTGGTCCACATTTTCCAGTCTAGCGTTGTCGATGGAGATGTTTGGGGGTGAGACTGGAGTACTGTTTGGTGGTGATTGATGGAGGATTTGGGTTTTTTTTTATATTAATTGTTAGTCCTAGCTGTTTGTACGCCCTCGTGAAGGCAACCAGTGTACACTGTAGGTCCTCTTCTGAGAGGGCTACAAGGGCGTTATCGTCTGCATACTGTAGCTCCATAATGGATATGGTGTTCGTTCAACCTTTGGCCCTAAATCTGTTGATGTTAAAAAGTCGCCCGTCAGTTCTGTACATAATCCGAACTCCATGAGGAAGATGTTTGTCCGTGAGATGGAGGATAGCAGTAATGAAGATGGAGAACAGGGTTGAGGCAATGACACATCCCTGTTTCACTCCCGTGTCAACCCTGAAGGGCTCTGTTTCATCTCCACTACTACTGAGGACTGTAGCTGACATATTGTCATGTAGCAGTCTCAGTACCCGAATGTACCTCTCTGGGCATCCAAACCTTGCAAGAACCAGCCAAAGGGCTTGACGGTTCACAGAGTCAAAGACTTTAGTAAGGTCTATAAAAGCCATGTATAATGGTAAATTTTGCTCCCTGCACTTTTCTTGGAGTTGACGAGCAGTGAAGATCATGTCCATCGTGCCTCTATTTGGTCGAAAGCCACTTTGGGACTTGTATTGTTCTCCCTGGATCGCCACCTTGTCGTGGTGGAGAACCTTGTGTGTTCCGATGAACCTGAGAGCGATGCCGTCCGGAGCCTAGGCTCCTGGTAGGGCCACCCATGGCGGTAAGGTTGAAGGGGAGGTTCCAGACAAAGAGTGATCCAAAAGACCTCAACGGCTGATGCGGTGGATGATGACAATAATGACACAACGGCACTGAAGGCGGATGAAGGCTGCAACAGAAGAGAGTCTCCAGTCGTTGTGGTTCTCCATGCCATTGGAATCAGGCCCTCCTCTGCCAAGGGGCCGTGTGGTGGCTGCAGGCGCATCAGTCTCCCCACGTTAAAAGACATCACGCGCAGGCGTTCTCCCGAAAGGGAACACATCCTACTCTACATCATGAATGGAAAAGTCTTGTGACAGTTTTAGTCATTAAGCTCCCGGACTGAGGCAGAGAGAGCTCTCCCTTAATTCCCGGATAGAAAAAAAGTCCTGTGGCGACCAGGAAGTGGTGACGGGAGCAGGACAGTGTAGTCTGGCAGCTCCTAGCTGCAACCTGGCACATAAGCGGTGGGTGCCAGATTCAGTCGCTAACCTCACGGACCGAGGCAGAAAGAGTTTTTCGGCAGCTGCATCCATGACTGAGCAGCCCTGTTTAGGATCCACTCTGCTCACCCCAGTAGGGGAGGGGGGTTAGAAAAGGTACCCCTAAAAATAGCCTGCCTCAAAAAAACCCGTCTGGACTACCGCATCCAGAGGGATCACCACCACACGGTCGGAAAAAAGAAAGAAAACATACGCCTATTTTTTGGAACATGGAATGTGAGGACCCTCATGGACAACAAAACAAGTGAGCGACCCGAAAGAAGAACTGCCATTATCTCAAGAGAGCTAAGGAGGTTCCAGATTGACATAGCTGCACTCTCTGAAACCCGACTGGCTGACGACGGGCAGCTGAGGGAGGAGAAAGGCGGGTACACCTTCTTTTGGAAAGGAAGGCCTGCAGAAGAGCCACGTATCCATGGCGTGGGCTTTGCTATAAAGAACAGCCTCATCCGCCACCTCAATGAGCCCCCTGTGGGCATCAACGAACGCCTAATGACCATGCGCCTGATGCTTGCGGGCAGCCAAATGGCCACTGTGATTAGTGCGTATGCTCAAACTCTTGATGCACATGATGAAATAAAGGAGACCTTTTATGCTGACCTTGACACCATTTTATCCGGGGCCCCCAAGGGGGACAAGATAATCCTACTTGGGGACTTCAATGCCAGAGTGGGACGAGACCATCAGCACTGGAGAGGAACGCTTGGAAGAGAAGGAGTTGGGAACATTAACTCAAATGGTACACTCCTACTGACAAGGTGCTCAGAACATAACCTGATCATCACGAACACACTTTTCCGACAAAAAAACGCATTCAAAACATCATGGATGCACCCTCGAAGTAAAATCAGGCACCTCATTGACTATATCATTGTCTGTGCCAAAGACCGCTGTGATGTGCTGAACACCAGGGCAATGACCAGTACAGACAATTGTTGGACCGACTACCGTCTTATTCGCTCCATCATGTCTATCCATTTAATGCGGAAGCAATAGATGCAAAAAAGACAGAGCCGACCAAAGCTCAACATCGAGCAGCTGGGCGATATCACCTACCAACAACACCTCCAGGCGGCTCTTAGCGCGGACCTGCCCAAGCAGTATCCGCATGATGCTGAAGAGCACTGGGACAAGCTGTCCTCTGCCATCATGGACTCCAGTATAAGCATCCTAGGGCAGAAAAAGCGGAAACATCAGGATTGGTACGATGAAAACGATACCGAAATCCAACAGCTTATAGACATCAAGAGGCAAACTTTTATCACCTGGCAGAATAACATCAATTGCAAGGTTAAAAGAGTTGCCCATGCCAAGGCTAAAGTGGCTGTCCAATCGACAGTCAGGAAGCTGAAGAACCTCTGGTGGATGAAGAAGGCTCAGGAGATCCAGCAGTTTGCTGACTCTGGGGACACCAGACGATTCTTTGAAGCCACAAAAGTGGTATACGGCCCCAGTTACTGTTCTCTGACCCCCCTTCGGTATAAGGATGGGCTCACGCTACTGAAAGGAAAGGGAGAAATAACAAATAGATGAAAAGAGCATTACGAGGATCTTCTGAACAGGGACACCACTCCAGAGATGGAGGCCCTTGAAAAACTCCCCCAACAGCCCATAATTGAGAGCATGGGAGAACCACCCAGTCTGGAAGAGGTGCGGGATGCAATTAGGAAGATGAAAAACAATAAGGCGGCTGGTTCTGACAGCATCCCAGCAGAAATCCTGAAGAAAGGCGGGCCTGATCTTCTCAGACACATCCATGCCCTGCTGCTCAAAATATGGGAACAAGAGAAAATCCCTGCACAACTTAGAGATGCCCTAGTTGTCTCCATCTTTAAGAAGGGAGACAAGGCAAACTGTGGGAACTACCGGGGCATTTCTCTCCTCTCTACCACAGGGAAAGCCCTAGCTCGGGTTTTGGCCAACAGGCTTACACCCCTTGCAGAAACCATCCTTCCGACACACACACACACACACACACACACACACACACACATATATATATACATATATATATATATATATATATATATATATATATATATATACTAGCAAAAGTACCCGTCGTTGACTGGGTTCAAAAAAAGGCTACAGAAAATGGACTCTGATTTATTAAAGTATGATAGGTTATGAAAAGGAAGGGTTGTAAAGAGATAGCTTCGAATTTGGGAGTATCAAAACCAAAGCAAAATATGATGAAAGTAAAAATAAAATAGATAAACCCCATAATTTATTATACCATACCTGTTCACACTGAAACACTTATCACAATATTCTGTGGATCTATATTAAAAAAACCTTGTTAAACTTTGTGACATATTTCCATTCTATGGAGGTCAAGCGCGAACGAACACCTCATAATTTTATTATACCATATTTCTTCAAACTGAATCATAATTATCCAAGTATACTTACGCAAATAGATATGAAAAGTCTTTATTAAAGTTTGTGCCTATTTCCATTCCATGGAGGGCAGGCGCAAACGCAGACCCCACAATTTTATTATACCATCCCTATTTTAGTTAAAACATACTTATCAAAGTATTCTTATATACATCTATATCAAAAACACTTGTAAACGTTTTTTTAATTTTTTAATTTTCTATTTCCATACTTTGTGGACCAGGCGCGAACGCAGACCCCACAATTTTAATCACCACCATTCTGTAGGATCAAACATACCCATTCCTGTGTCTCGATACATCTTCTATCATTATATGTAATCAGTTTTTTAAAATAGTCAACCATATAGGAGCTTATTCGTGACCACACACACACACACACACACACACACACACACACACACACACACACACACACATTCAGCTTTATATTATAGATATATATATAATATCTACGCATGCGCGCACACGTATACGTATATATATATATATATATATATATATATATATATATATATATGTAATTATAAAACTCAAATGACCTTGTAACGAGTGATGTAACCCAGTTTCCGGTTTACGACATCCGGTGTCGGATGCGCGCATAAACATTAACCCATAATAATGTAAACAAATAAACACAAATCGCTTCTTTTGCAGATTTTGACCTGCGCACTGAAATATTAACATTATTATTTCGAAATTATTATTTAACATGGGAAGAGTGGGGGGGGGGTTTGCAACTATTCTTTATTACAACTATACTGTCGCTATTTTCTTACAACTAAACAACTTTAACCCGTTGACAAGCATAAGAACAATTGTAGTAAAACTAAGACTACTACTACTACTACTACTACTACTACTACTACTACTCTTTATCCGTCCCTTTTCCTTCCTTCATTTTATTTTTTGTTTACATTTCTAGATACAAAATAGTTGTGTGAGAACGGTGAATTTGTTGACATATTTACTAATCTGTTTCAATATTAGTGTTATTTTATTTTATTTATTTAGGTTTTATTTTTTGCTCCAGGTTTTATTAATTCTTTTTTTTTTTTTAATTTTAAGTTTCTATAACTTGGCTGAAGGATTCCAATATGGGGTTTTTATTCTTATATTTCTCATCGGTAGGTTCATGTGCGTTTTTGCTGCTAAATGAGTTTGGTCGGCGTTCGATTCGTAGAAAAATCATGTTTAATTTTCGATTTTTGAGCGATTATTCGGAAAAATAGGTAACTTTACACGAATAGGGAGGATTTTTTTTTCATGTTTGAGTGATCCGTCCGTGATTTTTCATTTTAATATACTTTCATAGAAATATTTCTGTTATGTCAAAAAAAAAAACTATTTTCTTTACGTCACAAGTGTCACGTTCATATATGAATTCCATAGCTAATATAATATACTGACCCAACGGGTCACGGGTAGCCTAGTATATATGTATATATATATATATATATATATATATATATATATATATACGTATGAAAGTCACTTTGTGTGTGTTCTTTCCTCATAGGTTCCGAAACAGTTGAGCCTATCCTTTACAAATTTTACAGAAAGCTAATTTATATGTCTGGCCGTGTTTTGTACAGAAATTAATTTGATAAGCATCGAAAATCGAATAAATCCGATCTTAAAAATAGCTTTTCTTTCTTATATATAAAAAACAAGAAGTTTTTACAGGGGAATATTTTTACGTTAGATCGGTCAAGGGAGATAGTACAATTTCAGCAAATCATTTCGTTTTGTAACAAAAAAAAAAAGAAAAAAAATACAGATTTATTATAATCTAGAGGTAAAGCTCAGTAGTAGAGCATTTGACTACAGATCGAATGATCTCTTGTTCAAATCCGGGAGTACATCACCATGTTATTTTATTTTTTTCTTATTAATGAGTTCACTTTACGATAAAAAAGAGGTACACTTTAAAATCGCCGCAAATCATTTTTTCGTTTGCATATTATGAAACTAATCATTAACCAGAAGTGACTTTTTCAGGGCATTCATCGTCAAGCCCAAATATCAGCTGACGTGATATTGTAAACAAACACAGACGGAATTTGATGAACGACATTATCATTATTATTTTTTATTTTTATTTATTTATTATTTTGCGAATTAATTCACTGGGCAAATTATCCTTCGTAATATGCAATAATCAATACAGGATTGATTCTATAGTAATTCATGTAATTCATATGCGATCTGCATAAATTAAAATATCATGTTTAAGCGTATTGTACGACCGAGCAATGCCGAACTGCCAGCTAGTAATATATATATATATATATATATATATATATATATATATATATATATATATATATATATATATATAGATAGATAGAAAGAGAGAGGAAGGGTTGCAGTTCTTTCTTCCTCACCGTTCATCTCTCTCAAGTATTGCCATTTTGTTTGGTTTTTAAACCAGTATTTTCTTTCTTTTTAATAAAATATTATGAAAGCAATATTGTAAAAAATTTTCAGTGAAATCTCTTCCATTTCAAATAAAGAATATTTGTTAAAAGACAATAGCATTTTTTTTTTACCTTGAAACGGCCTTTTCTCAAGGTCGTCTTTCTGTTGCATCGCACAGCAATAAATATAAAGAAACATAAAAACGCATTCAAAATTAATAGTCTAAAACCCAGAAAAATATAACCGCCATCTTTATAAACCCAGACATATTTTTAAAAGATCGACAATCAAAGGAATTCTTTAAATTTGTGTAAAAAGTATTTTATAAATTTGAACATAACGAATATAATAGATATATTTATGGTAAAGAAATATAATAGATATGAAGTTAACAATTAGAAAATCGTTTTTTTTTTTTCAAACAAAAGGTTTGGATTGTTTCTTTTGCATTGAAAATTAAATTCTCGTCATTTAAAAAATTTTAAATTTAAATAATGAAAGAAAAAGATTTTTTTTTAAATTTAAATTTTAAAAGGTTTTAAAAAAACGTGACAAGTAATTAATCAATAATGTATTATCTCTTGTTGTTTACAAGAATTTGAAAATTCCTTACTGTGGCCGTCGCAATATTAAAAAGGACAAGGAATTAAAGTCATGTAATCTGCTGATATCATTGAATTTGGTCTCTTGTATTTGGCCATGGATCCCAAGACACGGTCGGAAGTAGATAGCATCTAATGGCAGCACCGAAATAAGATAACTATTTTTAGAGATTTAGTAGAGAAGCTAACAAATGTAAAAATTCAAATATATAACAAATGAATGTTACCAAAAGCAAGATAACTTATTACCTACCTAGCTGGATAAGTTTTGTGTATTTTAACGGAATCTAAATATTTTATTCGGTTCGAAAAAGAACTAGTTTCGAGCTGCCAAGTTAAACAGGCAATCAAGATGGATGATGAAAACATGCTGTTTTCGGAGTATCAAAAAATGGTTCCAAATTCGAAAAATAAAAATATTGATAGAAATCCACCCAACAAATATTTTTTTTTCTTTAACTGTATGTTTGTTAATGTCAAAAAGCGTGTATGTTCTAAAACAGTTGAAAAACGCCTTTTTAACTTCACGAAGAAAATGACGATATTAGTAAAAATAAAATAATCAGAAAAAATTCAAACGTTTAATTAAATTCTACAACAGATTTAAAAAAAAACAAAACTAGGCAGGCAGGCTCAAACAAAACTAGGCTACAAAAGTAGGCAGGCTCAAACTTGTACCGCGAAGGAGGAAAAGAACATGAAAAAACAAACAAACAGAAAAACAAGACAAAACAAAAAAATGTAACGTCTTTGTTGTTGCGTCCATCGCCAAACCGGAAGTGGCGAAGGTTTAGATTAAGGCTAGTCAGTCGAAAAGAGGGGATGACTTTCGAAAATATCGGCGAAAAAAGCGATTCCTACTTGTAGAAAATTGCCCAGTTTAGGGTGAAGGAATTAATGTTTATAGCCACTTTTTCGATATTTGTCGTCCGAAGGGTCGAGTTCCAAAACAATACCGACCTCGTGAAAATCCGCCACCACTGTCGAAAGTTTTGGGCACACATAGAAAATGGCTTCCTTTAGTCTTGGCAGACTATGGATACTCACTGTAAGAGTGCCTGCGCGTGAAATTTTTGTGGCAAGAGTTTCACAATCCCCAATCACACCTCTCCTGGATCGACATTAAGTATACATACATACATACATACATACATACATACATACATACATACATACATACATACATGATGATTGCAACGTCTTGCCAGACGAGTGCCACAATCAGAGATTGTCTTCTCCTAGAAAGGTTGCCTTCACCACGGCTTACGGGAACTCTCTCCACCCCAACACATATAAACATACACACAAATATACACGGTGCTAGTTGGCCGTTGACCCCGAAAAAGGGTTCATTCGCCCTTTGAAACATACATACATACATACATACATACATACATGCATTTAAACACACAGATGAGATTTATATAATAAAGTTCAGTTTTATGACAAATCGAATCACGTTCCTTTCTTTTTTTCTTTTTAAATGTAATTTATAAGTAAATAATGAATATATCTTTAAAATCCATGAAACAATAAAATTTACTTTCAACGAATAAAACACAACTTTTCCATTTTAATTTTTTTTATTACTATTGAATGAGTCTCAGAACATATCGTGTTTTTTTTTTTTTTTTTCATGCAATTTTTAAGTTTTCTGATGGTTTTTGATTCATTCAAACAGTCTGTTAGACAGATTGCTTGCTAGGATCTCAGCGATGACGTCATTTTTCAGCTCACGAGCGTTAATGACATTATGAAGGCCATGACCTTACCGATTTCCAGTTGTAATATGTAGGTGAAATTTTGCATGTGAAATAATTTATATATGTGTATGGGCTATGCGGCAAATTACATCTCCGATCTGTCGTGAATTAAAAAGAAGTCAAGTTACGATTTCCTTTGTAAAGCGTTTATTCGCTAAAAACTGCACATCGGAATACAAGGCGTATATACTTTTATCTTAAGATTGTTAGACAGGTTCAAGTTAATCAAAGGGGTGGGAAGGATGTTAAAGCCATAACATTTTCCCGCCTCCAAATTATTATGACTGAGGATAGAATTATAGGATTATAGTCTTGAGTTACGAAGTATTTGTATTTACTAGGCATTTTTCTCATCCTAGTTGATCTTCGTACGGGTTCCTGAAGTTCGAAATCTGTAAAATCATCTTTTTGAGAAACATCGATTTTTTCTTCGGTTTCTCTACATCGACAATAGACAATTTTTACGGCTCCGAGTACTTGTAGGGAAATCTTTATCATAAGTATATTCTTCATTTGAATATATATATATATATATATATATATATATATATATATATATATATATATATATATATATATATATATATATATATATATATATATATAACACTAGTTTCTACACTAGAGGGTAGACGTGCATGTGTAGTGCTTGTTAATTTATAAAAATGTAGCTGGTGTTACTGCAGCATCATACTTACTCGCTTTGATATGATTTTTATATAAATTTAACCCGGATATAAGAGGCGTGCTATTCTGCTCCTACAACTCACTTATATCCGGGTGTCTTATATCCGGGTTACCCTGTATGTTAACACAGGCTCTAATTTGGGACCAGAGAAAATCTATCTTATATCCGTTTTCTTATATTAAGGTCTCTTATATCCGGGTTACACTATATATATAGTGTATATTGTGTATATATACATATACATATATATACATATATATATATATATATATATATATATATATATATATATATATATATATATATATATATATATATACCCGTCGTTGACTGGGTTCAAAAACAGCCTACAGAAAATGGACTGTGATTGATGAAAGTATGATAGGTTATGAAAAGGAAGGGGTTGTAAAGAGATAGGTTTTGATACTCAAAAATTTTACCCTAAGCAAAATATGATGAAAGTAAAGATAATTTTCGCGAAAATATATTTTTTTTATATCAACTTTGTTTCCATTCGTAGCCAAGAGTGACCAACAAAATGATGTTTCCTTACAAAGAGAAAATGTTATATATATAATAATATAAATATACAAGAAATAAATGTTACCATAGTCAATAAAAGCTACTTTTATGGTAGAAAAGTTCATTGGTTTGTATTTTTAAGTAGTTTGTAAAAAACATTTTTTTTTAATTCACGAACCGGTTAAAAAAATAAAAATAAAAATGACAGCGACTTTGAAATGGAGAGCCCCGTTTTCAATTTGAAGGAGGGACACCTGCGCATTTTGTGTTAACAATTTAAGAGAATTCCGTCAACGTAAAATTTATAAACATATTTTAATGTTTTCTGTTATTTTGAGCTTGAGGAATATTCGATTATGGCATGTGTAGTTTATATAAAAATTCATTTAAGTAGTTATCATCTCAAATTTCGTTTTAATTTCGGTTCGCTGAAATTATTTCAAGTAAAGAGCATTAAAAACTATTTCAAAACAAAAAAAAATAAAATAAAAACATGAGCTGAACTTTTATTGACTATGGTAACATTTATTTATTGTATATTTATTTTTCCGGGTAGTCATTTGTTGGCTTTTCTGCTAAACACTCTTACTAAATAATATCGACGAAATATTGAAAACAAAAGAAGCTTTACTTACTTTAGTAAAATAATCCGAAACAGCAAAATGGGCTATTTAAAAAAGTAAACACGTAATTACTTTGTTTTAGTTTTTTAAAGCAAAGAATCGATATAAATATGAATAAGAAGAAGATGGCGCCCTTTTCAAGCAGAATAGCTTCGTTTCAGTTTTACAGTATTGAACGGTGTAGTATTGTGCCGCCGGATTCAGGACTGTACTATTGTAATGTAAAGAACACACAGAAAGGGCTGTAATCAACTAAATTCCTTCTAGTACACTGACAAAAAGCTTAAGCAGATATATAAATAAAAATAAAAAGGTTATGTAAATGTTTTTAAAAAGACACGTAATCACGTGAGTAGGATTTTTTCCTTCTTTTGACACGATAACAAGTAACGTTCTTATTTTTATTATTCATCTATTTATCTATTTATCTATTTTCGAAAGAGTGCCACGTGCAAGTGGAGAAGGAAAAAAACAGAGTTATGCAAAATTTGTGTCGAGAATTGTCTAAAGTTTCGACTTTTTTTTGGCTTTCACTTTAATAAGAACGTGAATTTATGAGGTGAATTTATTCGACACAATATGATTCAACCCCCCCCCCCCAAATAAATAAAAGCTAACGTGAATTAAGATTAAAGTTATTGTTATTGTGGACCCTCACCCCTTAAAAAAATACTGTTAAACTTTGTGACATATTTACATTCTATGGAGGCCAGGCGCGAACGAACACCAAATAATTTTATTATACCATATTTCTTCAAACTGAAACATAATTATCAAAGTATACTTACGCAAATAGATGTGAAAAGTCGTTGTTAAAGTTTGTGCCATATTTCCATGGCGTACAGGCGCGAACGCAGACCCCACAATTTTATTATACCATCCCTATTAAAGTTGAAACATACTTATCAAAGTATTTTTATGTACATCTATATCAAAAACCTTATGTACATCTATATCAATTTTTATTTTCATTTTTTATTTCCATACCTTGGGGGCCAGGCGCGAACGTAGACCCCACAATTTTTATGAACCACCGTTCTGCCAGATCAAACATACCCATTCCTGATCCTTGATACATCTATCATTATATGTAATCAGTTTTTTAAAATAGTCAACCATATAGGAGCCTATTCGTGACCACACACACCCACATACACATACACGTTCAGCTTTATATATATATATATATATATATATATATATATATATATATATATATATATATATATATATATATATATATATCTGGTTTTACCCAAGTCAGAATAGAGGTTCCAGAAGTGAACTCCTGATTATATTTATAAAAGTCTTTCGTGCAGTGCAGAATAGTGATCTCATCGAGTGTAGAGCATCAGGTCTTCTCAACAAGATAGTTTCGTGTTACGAGAATGTAGAGTTATTTGAATCGACTTCCATAAAGAGCCATTAAGTTTCTCAACTTGTCCGTTTCCTTCCAGATGGCGTCTACTCGTTTTAGAAGTGGCAATACATTTTGCTAATAAGAACATTTTACTTCTGCAAGAAATTCCGCGGCTCTGTCAGTGTGTACCATATCAGGCACCCCCAAAATTAAAAATAATTGACTTAGACAGCGTATGATGGGGTTGCTTGTCATGTGCCTACAGGGGAAAGCGAAAGGAAGACGGGAGAACCCATTGATTATAGTGAGTAAATATTTGTTACCGATGTCGGAAGTGCGCCTATGAAATCAATATTTAGTTGTTTAAAAGGTAACATTGGTTTTATAAGTTTTTTTTTTCTGTTTACTATTAATAAATTTATGCTTTAGGTACTGGAAACAGGTGCACGATTCATTTACGCGTTTTATTTGCTCTAAAGAGATAAGAGATTATCTTGCTCTAATAAATGACAGGGTTGTATGATACATAAATTGAAAGTGCAAATTACGAAGATCTTCAGAATGCAGAGATACAAGAAACGGTATCTGCGGCCGCATTTTCAGTCCCAGGCCGATAAATACTAAATTTAACTGGGAAAGTTTAACTCGTCATATTTTGTTAGTGACTGCCAATCGATCGAAAACTGCTTTTTCTAAAGCTTATTAAAATCTATTAAAATCCATTATTTCTGAACAACTTTTGATTTTACCAGAAACATAAAACCGTGAAGTTTATTGTGTTAAAAGCAGAATAATATAATATTTTTCTATAATTTTTAATAGAATTTTAAGTTTTAAATTAAAAAAAAAAAGCAAAAAAAAGCGTTTGATCCAATTTTCGCCGGAGGTCAACAAAACATAAATATATTTTAAAAGGTTTTCAAATCAATTAAACTAACGTTTTATGTCTTATTGGACTTTTAATATGATTGGCTATAAATTCAAATAATTCAATTATTTAGCACGATCTCGTATATTTTAGCAACCATCTGCTTACCGACTCCATCTTGGATTTTAGGTATGGGAACCCAGTCACGTCTAAATATTTATTTAAGCATTTTCATGAATTTTAATGTTACTAGACAGACGAATACATTTTTTTTTTAAATAATTGAATTGAATTAGAATTACAAACGCCATTTATGGTGAAATATATTATTTTTAGCTTTATAATGTTTTCCTTCATAATAATTGATCAATCAAACTTTAAATTCTTCCTAATATTTGTTAAAAGTAAAGAAAAACTGTTTTCTTTTTCTATTTTTACATCAAACATAAATTTTTAGCATTATATTTCTCAGGTTTAATATCACTTTTAGTCAGTTTTTAATTTCATGATTATAATCATTTTCTCCTTTCTTCATTTTCTAATTAATAATAACCAATGAGCCAAACTATTTTCCCATAAACAAGATCATACTGTATTTTCACCAATTCTTTATTGCATAAATCAAGTTGACAAAGACTTTCATTAGAATTTGGTGGCCCTTAAAAGGACCGTTTTTGGTAACCCTCTGAGGGGGGATGCAACTTGTTGGAATGTCACAACCATCATCTACGGAAATCCATGTCTTCATAGTTATAGTTAATTTTCAAAAAGGGAGATAACAAATTTTTGTATCTTGAAAAAAAAACAAAAAAAAACCGTAATACGCAGATACAATTAATACTTATAATTTTCACACCCTGTTTTTTTTTTTTTTTTAATTTTTTAAATTTTTTTTTGTATTGGTTCTTTAAAGCATTCTTTATGTACTGGTACATGGGAAATTAACACATTCTAAAATAAAATTTTAAATTTATTTTTAAAGATTTAAAAGTATGCCTATTTTAGCGTTTTCGTAAAAAATACTTTTTCTCCTCATCTGATAGATAATAATTATTGATAACTTATTCAATGACTCTCACACTTCAAAACGCAAAAGATAAAAAAAGAAAAATTAAACACATTCAAATTTCACATTTCAATCTTCGATATCGAAGGCAACCTGTGAAATTTTCTTTTTTGTTTTGTTTTTCTATATTCGTTCACCTTCCTACCACAAAATGGGTGTGTGCTTCGCTCGGACTTTAAGGGGTCGAACAAGAGACAAATGAGGAAGGGAGGCATAAAGTCCCCCAAAATATATTTATACGACGAATATGAAAAAAAGTTACGCCAATATAAAGTGCGTTTTTTACTTATTACTCAGTGAAAATTTTATATTGATTAGATAATTACCTGATTTTTGGTAGATTTTTAAAGACAGATTCTATTACGAAAATCAAAAACACTCCATAAATTTGGCGGTTACTATATTTTGTTATTAGTTTTTGATTTTTTAGAGTTCTCCAAAAAATAGTAAGCCCCCCCCCCACCCCTTCCTTTAAAAAAAAAGTCTTCTTTATCTTTTTCAAGTGCATGGTGTTTGATCTCGGAGCTTTAAGTGTTTGAGAAAAATGCGACTAGTCAGCCTTGTTGATATAGAGTAGCAACTATACCTGCTAGCATCGATTTCTACTTCAAATTCTTTGTCGGGATCGAAGTTTATAAGAGTAACATTTTAAAAATTGTTTTTCAGTATCTCAAAAGAATGTAATACTGGTGGTGGCGGAGGGAACTCTTTGTTGTTGTTGTTTAAAAGTAATGTTTTGTCGGAGGAATTTTGAATGAAGGAGAGATACGAGAAAAGAAAAGATATTTATGAGGGGCGTGCAATAAGTATTGCCCCTGACCTACTCCCACTTGTCTGATCTAGCTGAAATTTTGCATGTGCAATAATTTATATCTCTACGGGTTATGTGGCAAATTACAGCTATGAACTAACTGTGGTTTCTGTTTTACAGGTGTTTGAACTGAGTCAGGTGTGAAATGGAGCCTGTTGAATGTCGAGCAGTGATCCAGTTTTTGTATTTGAAAAGATGCACGCCACAGGAAACTTTTGATGAAATGAAAGAAACTTATGGGGATAATGCCCCATCATATGACCTTGTAAAACGCTGGCATCGTGAATTCAAACATGGCCGGAAGTCTGTGGAAACAGCTTCCAGACCTGGTTGCCCCCCTTCTGCCATTGATGAGGCATCTGTCCGTCAAGTTGCGGCTGCCATTTTGGAAGATCGGCGCATTACTAGTTGCCAAATAGCCCAAGATATCAAGATTAGTACAGGGACTGTGGAAATTATCATTCATGACCATTTTCGTATGCATAAGGTGTCTGCCAGATGGATTCCCAGGTTGCTCACATCATTCCAGAAGCGAGAACACGTCGAATGCTCGAGGATGACTTTGGAGATGTACCAAGAAGATGAGTCAAAGATTTTCAAAAGACTGATTACACAGGATGAAATCTGGGTCCATCACTATGATCCAGAGACCAAAGTCCAGTCAATGCAGTGGAAGCACTTGAGCTCACCACCTCCAAAGAAGGCAAGGGTGCAGCCCTCCGCTAGCAAGGTCATGCTCACAGTCTTCTGGGACCAGGACGGAGTAGTGATGACAGATTTCCTGGCAAAGGGTTCCACAATCACAGGAGCCTATTATGCTTCACTTTTGAGGGAATTAAGAGATGCTATCAAAATCAAGAAGCGAGGTAAGATCAGCAAAGGTACCCTCCTCCTGCAGGACAACGCTCCAATCCACAACTCGCATGTCGCCAGATCAGAAGCACGGGTGTGTGGTTATGAAATCCTCCCCCATCCTCCCTACTTTCCTGACCTTGCAACCTCCGACTTTCACCTCTTCCCAGCCATGAAGTTGTTTTTGAAAGGAAAGCGTTTCCCAGATGATGCAGCCTTGATTTCTGAAGTCACGTCGTGGTTGGATGACCAACCTGAGGTGTTCTAGAAAAACGGTCTCCAGGGCTGCATCAAACGATGGGAGAAATGCATAACTCTGAGTGGTTCCTGTGTAGAGAAAGACTAATAACTGTGCTAAGTTTCGTTGTTCTACTGCTATGGGAAGTGGGTCAGGGGCATTACTTCTTGCACGTCCCTCGTATGGATGGAAATGCGTTATTTTTTCAACAGCTCCAATAATAAGTTCAGCCCCTGGACCATTAAATTTTAATGCCATTTTATTATTATTTTGCAGGATATCTTTTCATCAGTAAAGAGATTTTTAATTACTTTCACTATTACACCGAAATGTGTCTTATTTTCCAGTGAAATATCTGCTGCTGTCTCGCCTATGATTTTAGCATGTTATGTAAGATCTGCTAAAACTATTGTTTTTTGTTGCGGTATAATAAAGAGATTTAATTCTTAAGCAATGTTTTTACTAACAAAAGTTCATACACTGCCAGAATCGACCATTGCATTAACAATATAACCATTTATTTTACATTAACGCGGTGGGGTTGGCGCCTTGCCCTACCTGATCGCAAAATACGCTTAAAAATATTTTAATTCATGCAGATTTCCTTTTTTTTTTTTTTATCACAAAGCCAATTCTCTATTTGAATATTATATTGTACCTAATATATATACTGATTTCAAAAGTTAAAAAATTACTTGGGTTCTATCAGTTAGAATCGAAACCAAAACACTTAGCGCCCCAGCCGCGTTACCTACCGTTTGAGCTATCGACAGATAGATAAGAAAGATTTAAAATCAAATCGCTTCAAGCTATTAATGAATTTGCGCATACGCAAAAGTAATGTAATAGAAGTATATGGGTAAATTGAAATGAAATTTTGCATTTTAAATTGCCGACATATTTCTGTACGCGTTATTCATCCAAACAAAGATTTTACTCGTTATAAACCATCCTTGGTGCACGATTACTATTCCCTGTTAATTTCAGTGTTATATGACTAGTAGTTTAATAGTTTATCGGTTAAATATTTTCACACATACATGCACACACATACATACAGACATGCATACACACACACATACAGACATACATTTACTTTTATTTGTTTTACATTTCATTAATGTAATGTCTTTCGGTTTTGTTCCAAATCCGGCGCAACAGGACAGGAAAGGGCCAGATTCGTAAACTGTAGCACCAATAACTGAAGCTCTGCATGCTTTAGTTCAATGTCCTTTTTTAAATTTTTTGCTGTTTATTTTTTTTTTATTTTAACATTTTTTGCACTCGGCGCACACAGAAACGATTAGTTTGTAGCAGTAAAACTAATCTGTAGCTGTTTATTTATGTGGAGAGTTAGCATGATGAGCTGACTTTGGTCATGTATGGACGAATCAGGAGACTCGGTGTATTACACCTTTGGTGAAATTATTTTTGCTGATAAAAGAAACGCACAAATGTATGTGGTTTGTTTTACAATAGACAAAGCTACCAAAAAATTAGTCAAAAACAAATATATAACAAATAAATGTTATCAAACGCAAGGTAAGTTACTCTTCTACCTAGTTGAATACGTTTTTAGTGTTTTTAGTTACTTTAAAACGTTTATACGGTTGCAAAAACGAGTAGTATCTCGCATCACGTGAGAACAAGAAAAAATGGCTGCGATTCGACTCTTACATCGTTGAAGTCAAGGTAATGACTTTAAAAATAATAATAAGAAAACACTGTTAGAAACCAACCAAATAAATGTTACTATGACATTTATTGGGTGGGTTTCTAACAGTATGTTTTTCTATATTTTTAATAATTTTTAATACAATATTCGTTCCTATGGCTTTTTACAGACTGTTAAAATATGAGATGGCTTTAAATTAACTGGTGAACTAACATACAAATGAGAGAAAATAATATTCGCAAAAATAATTTAAAAAAAAATTTCCGTGTGCTTGCCCGGAAGTGCTGCCTTTTGTGACTTGGTGGTTGAGGAACGAAATTGATACAAAGCACACTTTGACGAATTGCCGTGTTATGAAGTTGCCTAAAGCCACAAAAGAATCGAGTGCAAAACAGTCACCATAGCTTAGATTACTTTGTCTATGGCATACATTTTCACTATATTTAGTTGCTTAGAAACTGCGAAAGCTCCGTTTGTTCATCGTAGCGTGATAACACATTCAACGTCTTGAAAGTATCATAGCTCATATATGTTCCATGTTTCTGAGTAATTTTTCTGTGGGTAAATCAGTGGCTGATCCACAGAAGTCCAGAGTTAACTATTGTTCACCATTCTTTTAGAGCCGAATGGATTGAATGAAAATTTACAGGCAAGAATGATAACCCCTTGGTAGCAGCAGCGACAGGGAAATGAATGTGGTAAAGTGGTTAACGACACAGACTGACAAGTAAAAAAGTTCGAATCCACTTTGTTACACAGAAACGCTTTTACTGTTGGCAACCTTCACGGTATCTCATATAAGTATCTAGTATCTTTATAGAAAGATATGAGGGGAAACGAATGCCAACAATAATCATCTGATTCATACAGGTGTTCAGCAGCAGCAGCAGCAGTAGCAGCAGCAGCAGTAGCAGCAACATCTATTTTTCGTATCAACTCTTGGTTGGGTAAAATCTCCAATCAACAGTTTGTTTCGACCAACCACAGAATCAAGAGTGGTGATGGGCTTCTTCTTCTTCTTCTTCTTCTTCTTCTTCTTCTTTAACGTGCAGATTAATGGGCTTCATCCACACCGGTGGGCCTCAATCCAATTAGTTGGACGTTTATTCAAAGCAACAGATTTATAAAAGATGCCCTTCATTGACCAGCGCTTTTTCGTGATCGCCACTAAATACATCACCAACTAACAGCTCGTACTCGACCAAGGCAGCCAGTCACCTTTTATAGTGGCCGACCCTCGTCAAGTCTAAACGTAACGTCAGTCATAGGTATGCATTTTAATGATATACCTAAGTAAAACATATCTCACATACACTGTCTGAGTAAACTACTACTTGTTTCAGGATTGTTTATTGAGTACTCGTAGCTAACCTGCATATTTGAAAGCTACTCCCTGTCCGCAACCTGAGAACCTCGTGGATGGGATTTAGTTGCCTCACACTGCCCACTCGTATTATAAAATCCAAAACATACCGTTCTCTTGCTCTTTCATGGTAGTTTTTTTTTTCACATACAGCACACGTGCATACAAAACACCTAGTCTAAGCCCTTGAAGGCAGAACGCCATCGACAGACGAAACGAGAACGACACATGGACTACTTAACATAGCAACAGGATATATACACTGCTAACCGAACACATGTACATAGTTCATACACACCAACAAAACAGGCACACAAATATACATGCAAACATAACATGACTATTTTATTTACACATACTGTCACACATAAATGCAAACGGCACTAGCTTAAATGAACATGTACATGTCGTAGCGGATGTTGCCATAAAAATGACATTTTTCAGATGGTTGAAATTTGCGCAATCAATCCAGTTGTGTGTAGGTACTTCATTTTTTTGCAGCAAAAAGCCCAAAAATCAAGAAAGCAAAACTACTCCCCCCCATAAAACCCCAGAGCCTTTCTATAAATAACAATGATATATTTATTTGAGTGACTTACACCGTTGTCAGAGTGAAGAAAGGAAGAAATTTAATTGGCGACGACAGACAGCGTGTGAGAATGAAACTAATATCGGTGAGATGAGAAATGAGTTTTGTCATGTTCGGAGGTATCTTGATGACCGCTCGTCCTGCTGCGTCGGACGGAGAACCTCGCTCGGAGGCGTCGTTCTAGCTTCCCGTTGTTATTGATGAGCTGTACCGTTTACATGGACATTGTACAACAGGTGCTTGCCTTTACGTCGCTAATTTTACATTTAGCCGAGAAAAGCGCTTAATTAGTTAAAATGTCGTTATCGCATTATGCAGGTGCTCGATTCCCATAAATAAGGCTTCTAATTATGCTGGAATGCTTCTGATTAAGCCAAATTATAACAAACCAGAATGAGATTATAAATGATAGTCTCACTATTAGTGAGAATAAATCTAATAATAATAAGTCTACAGTTAGACCTGTGGCATGGTCCCGGATTTTGGTAAAGCCCATTATGGAGGATGATAGCGTCTTTGAATATTCCCAAGAATCACACCAACATTTTATTTAATTTGGGGTATAAAAGTGGTGTTTTAGCAAAGAATATATATATATATATATATATATACACATATATATATATATATATATATATATATATATATATATATATATATATATATATATATATATATTATGGCAGTAGAGCTTAGTTTCCTAGAAGTACATCCGATGAAACATGTGTCTACCAAACAGTGCTCAATGAGTAAAATGAGCAGGTATATTAAATTTATTTATACAAACATTGATGGCTACATATGTGCATACATGTTCTGTAAGCCCATATGTGCATACATGTTCTTCAGGCCAAGAATTACCGTCGAAAACTCTTTTTCGACGGTAATTCTTGTATGCTCGTATTATAAGCTCTCCTATTTGGTTTTACCGAGCTTTTACTTCTGGCTGAGATAACTTTATAAATATTAATTTTTTAATATTTATAATATACTTTAATTTTACCATCTTGGATCATTTTGGTAAATTTAATTGTAATTTATATATATATATATATATATATATATATATATATATATATATATATATATATATATATATATATATATATATGTTCCGAAATGGTTTTTGAGTCCTTCTTATTTATTACTTATTTAATTGTTTGTTCGTTTACTTTACTTATGTTTCTTTTACGGGTACTTTTAAGTGTCTGTGTTCTTATCAACGTTCTTACATATATGTTCTTACTTATATGGGTGTGTGTATTCTCTTAGTCTTGCCTTTAAAGGTCTCGACGTGTATGTGCAAATACATAATCGTACATACTTGAATGCCTTGTCCAGCGGATGATATCTTCTGGTCGCTGGTCTCCACTTTATGGGGAGTGGTCACTGCTGCAGACAGACGCACTGATAACACAAGATGGATTTGAAGATTCAATTCTTTTATTAAAAGGCAAGCCTATATCTGGAACCCATGGTTGTCGGAGACCTAAGATTTCCCGTCTACATTCTTTGCTGCCCAAGACCAACTCTCAGCCCATGTGGTCGTCGACCGGAAGACTACGACCACAATTCCCGTTACATCTAATTTCCGCTGCACGCCACCCTCTAATTTCTGGTGCAACTAACCTAGGTCATTAAAAGTGACTGAGTTTGATGGATGTCAAATCTAACCTTCTCTGACCATGCTAAATCGACGATGGGAAACCTAAAATGCTTATATAACTTCTATTTCTAAAAACTACCTATATAGCATTTAAGCTGGGATTCCCAATACTATATATATATATATATATATATATATATATATATATATATATATATATATATATATATATATATATATATATATATATATCCCGACTGGCGGCAATCGTGAAGCCCCGCACTGATGATTCCCGAAAGGATGAAACGCTAGTGTCTGTAGGTATTAAAATAATTATGATAGTAATAATGATATATATATATATATATATATATATATATATATATATATATATATATATATATATATGTATATATATATATATATATATCTGTCGTCGTCTCTCTAGTTTTTGGCGATTTTTTTTTCTGCAGAAAAGTTTCTAACTTCGCGTCGACATATCACTTTTAGCGTTTGAAAGGATTTTCATTGGTTGAAAAATATTTCGAGTTCACACGTTTCTGTGAAACTAGCTTTAGGAAGTGAGGAAGATAGCAAATACAAACGAAGCGGAGAAAGCAATTAGAGCCATTTGCTTTTTAGCGTTTGTAGTAATCACTTCGGGAATCAATCGCCACAGGTCTTTTCATTAGTTTTTAGTAATTCATTATAATTTATTGCACTAATTTAAAACGGAACATTTTGTGTATTCTGAGCAGTTCGACATTGAGGCTAACACAAACATTGCTGGAAAACATTAAACATACATCTTTGAAAACTAGCGAGAACTACTGATGCATGTGCTGTAACTACTGATTATTTATCACACACAACGGATCAATTATATTTGAGGCACTCCAGCATGAACAAAAACCAAAGTGACACACTTTGGCATGAAACAAATTTCTTAAACTTTTACTTCTGGTTGAATCATAAGCAAAACAATACGAACATTTATAACTTTCATTCGCAGATATTTATTTCAAAAGAAGAAGAAGGGTTGTATTAAATATTTATTTACAAGCATAATAAAATAAAAAAAAATTACAAGCATAATAAAATAAAAAATTAAAAAATGCGCAGTGACATTTACAAAACTTTTATAATAAAGAAACGAAACAAAACAAAAGCATTGCGGGTATGGTATCCTATTTTACTTGCTTCTTCACGAGGGCAGGGTTATACACCGAGTCGATTTTTAATGTAGGAAAAATCCAGTGTCCCAGAAACAGGCACTTTGGATTGGGACAAAAATACAAATTTTCTCAGTCTAGTCAAGATTTCTCTTTCACTGACCGAGGGGGAGAAAAGGTGAAGTCTAATATCGGAAAAGTAACACCGTATTAAAATAATGTAAATCAGAAATGCCTTATTCTTTTGTGGACTCAGTCGACACAGATGCTGTTACTGTCCGATCAAAAACATAAATGAGAAAAACTTTGACATATATATATATATATATATATATATATATATATATATATATATATATATATATATATTTATAATTATTTTCTACTATAATAATAAAATACCTACAGACACTAGTGTTTCATCCTCTCGGGAATCTTCAGTGCAGGGTGTTACGATTAATACCAGTCGAATGATTCGAACCCCGTATCACGAGACATCTCTGGCTCGAGCGGAGACCTAATCCATTCGGCTACCATTAACCGCTTGAAATAACGTTGAATTTTGAAACATCTTAATTTTAAATGTTCATTTACGTCAGTCAGACAGTGATCTAATCGTTATACGATGATCTACGCATAAGAGCTAAATTGACCGATTTTAATTCAACTGAAAGTGCTCAACGATAAGAAACGAATTTCTTAAATGGGCTGTCATAATTATTTTCTACTATAATAATTAAATACCTACAGACACTAGTGTTTCATCCTTTCGGGAATCTTCAGTGCAGTATATATATATATATATATATATATATATATATATAAAAATTATAACACGGAAATTACATAATTGTCGATGCAATAATTTATTTCAACCTTATGGTATTTTCAAGCATCTAAATCAGACAATTACATTTTTGATACTGAAAAAGAAAAGAAAAATCGTGCTTCGACCCTCAAAAAACCAAAGGTGGTGGTAGTAGCAATCCACTTAATACATTTATAGAGAGGGTGGTAGGGATTTAAAAAAAATAAAAATTAAAAATTAAAAATAACAAAATAAAAAAATTAGATTAGACACTTATAAGCGGCAGCTCGATGTAACCATAGATACACACACACACACACACACACACACTCACACACACACACATGCAACACATACACATACACACACACACGCCTCTAAGATGTACGTTCTGACATGTAAATGCCTTGACACGCGTTTACTAACCTAGGAAGGGGGGGGCGAAAGTATACGGATATATAGTGAAAGAAATAGAACAGCGCGTAATGGAAAAAAGAAGAAAAAAAAAGAGGAAGAAAAGAAGAGGATACAGTGATTGAGTCATGGAAAGTAGGTCTATTAAAAGATAAATAAATTAATAAAAAATATAACTAAAAAAATAAATAAATAAAAATAAGAAAATAAAAATAAAAAGAATATTATATATAAAGTTTTAAAACTATCTGTATGTTATTATGTAAAAATTGATATTATCTTATAATTCATTTAAATATTTTATATGTGATATAATACTATGAATTTAAAAATTGAGTCTATATATTTAATATTTTATATATTTTCATGTAAATAATTTTATTGGTGATTATAGCGGTCTTGTAATTAATATTTCAATTCTTAATTGATTAAGAAGTGGGAAAATGTAATATTGATCGCCCCCAATTCGATAGGACGTATCTAGTTTCGGTTAATATATACTTTTATTCCCTCCGTACAACAAAATTATTCTCATGCACGCATAAAGAAATAAGTAAAATAATTAAATTTTTGTGTTGATTTGTATCAAATCTAATAATATCTAGTTTTAGTATTTGGTCTTTTTGACTTAACTCAGTTTAATAACTAATGTATTATCTGCAGAGAAAAATTATTATCTTAAGGCTATCTCATTTATTTATAAGTAATTTGGACAAGCCAGGTACTTCGGGGAAAATATATATATATATATATATATATATATATATACATATATATACATATATATATACATATATATATGCCTAGCTTAGATTTCGGACAACAAATCGTAAAGTAGTTATTATCGAGTATATACCGGACAACACTATAATTGCCGGTGGGGTGGGGTAGGATTGTTTATCGTAATTAATCTAGTGGTGTTAGATTCGGTGTCTTTACCATTATAGAATTCTCTGTTCGTCGGATCTAGAGTTATTGGTTATTTTAAATTTACATTTATGTCTACATCTGGCCATCAGTTCATCTCGTTTGTTTAGGAGATTACTGTGTTGGTACTTCAGGATTCTTATTTTTTCCTCAAGGCATAAACTGCATCTCTGCCTAAAGCCGTTTGGAACGTCCGAATGACATAGGATTGACCATGAAATCACTGGGGATCGATTCTCATTTTTTAATAACCACCATTGTTTAGCTAACTCGGTTTTATTCTTAAGTTCTGGGTTATTGAAAGAATGTTTGTGGTCATAAAAACGTTGTTTCCAGCTTCCGGCGGAGATACCGAAGTAAACTTTTTTGTCCCTGTTATTATCTTCTGGGTGGATAGTGGCCTTATAAACCACGCACTCAACTTTACAATTACCGTCCAGTGGGCAGTTATTTTTCACTTGGCAGTTACATTTGTCTACTGTCGCCTTATTTCTATTAGAGTTGTTTAATATTTTATTATTATGAGTGCTAATTATTCTGTCCATGTTTTTAGTGCACGAGTAACTTATTTTAATTGTTTTTCTATTAAATATCTTCCTAAGTACAGTGAAAAACTCACATATATTAAGAAGGAAAATAAAAACAAAAATAAATCTAAGAACAGAGGCCGGAAAATAATATGGTTTAATCCCCCTTACTGTCAACTATCCAACATAAACATAGGGAAAGTATTTTTGAACCTAATAGATAAACATTTTACCATAAATAATCCACTTAGGAAGATATTTAATAGAAAAACAATTAAAATAAGTTACTCGTGCACTAAAAACATGGACAGAATAATTAGCACTCATAATAATAAAATATTAAACAACTCTAATAGAAATAAGGCGACAGTAGACAAATGTAACTGCCAAGTGAAAAATAACTGCCCACTGGACGGTAATTGTAAAGTTGAGTGCGTGGTTTATAAGGCCACTATCCACCCAGAAGATAATAACAGGGACAAAAAAGTTTACTTCGGTATCTCCGCCGGAAGCTGGAAACAACGTTTTTATGACCACAAACATTCTTTCAATAACCCAGAACTTAAGAATAAAACCGAGTTAGCTAAACAATGGTGGTTATTAAAAAATGAGAATCGATCCCCAGTGATTTCATGGTCAATCCTATGTCATTCGGACGTTCCAAACGGCTTTAGGCAGAGATGCAGTTTATGCCTTGAGGAAAAAATAAGAATCCTGAAGTACCAACACAGTAATCTCCTAAACAAACGAGATGAACTGATGGCCAGATGTAGACATAAATGTAAATTTAAAATAACCAATAACTCTAGATCCGACGAACAGAGAATTCTATAATGGTAAAGACACCGAATCTAACACCACTAGATTAATTACGATAAACAATCCTACCCCACCCCACCGGCAATTATAGTGTTGTCCGGTATATACTCGATAATAACTACTTTACGATTTGTTGTCCGAAATCTAAGCTAGGCATATATATATGTATATATATATGTATATATATGTATATATATATATATATATATATATATATATATATATATATATATATATTTTCCCCGAAGTACCTGGCTTGTCCAAATTACTTATAAATAAATGAGATAGCCTTAAGATAATAATTTTTCTCTGCAGATAATACATTAGTTATTAAACTGAGTTAAGTCAAAAAGACCAAATACTAAAACTAGATATTATTAGATTTGATACAAATCAACACAAAAATTTAATTATTTTACTTATTTCTTTATGCGTGCATGAGAATAATTTTGTTGTACGGAGGGAATAAAAGTATATATTAACCGAAACTAGATACGTCCTATCGAATTGGGGGCGATCAATATTACATTTTCCCACTTCTTAATCAATTAAGAATTGAAATATTAATTACAACGACCGCTATAATCACCAATAAAATTATTTACATGAAAATATATAAAATATTAAATATATAGACTCAATTTTTAAATTCATAGTATTATATCACATATAAAATATTTAAATGAATTATAAGATAATATCAATTTTTACATAATAACATACAGATAGTTTTAAAACTTTATATATAATATTCTTTTTATTTTTATTTTCTTATTTTTATTTATTTATTTTTTTAGTTATATTTTTTATTAATTTATTTATCTTTTAATAGACCTACTTTCCATGACTCAATCACTGTATCCTCTTCTTTTCTTCCTCTTTTTTTTTCTTCTTTTTTCCATTACGCGCTGTTCTATTTCTTTCACTATATATCCGTATACTTTCGCCCCCCCCTTCCTAGGTTAGTAAACGCGTGTCAAGGCATTTACATGTCAGAACGTACATCTTAGAGGCGTGTGTGTGTGTATGTGTATGTGTTGCATGTGTGTGTGTGTGAGTGTGTGTGTGTGTGTGTGTGTGTGTATCTATGGTTACATCGAGCTGCCGCTTATAAGTGTCTAATCTAATTTTTTTATTTTGTTATTTTTAATTTTTATTTTTTTTAAATCCCTACCACCCTCTCTATAAATGTATTAAGTGGATTGCTACTACCACCACCTTTGGTTTTTTGAGGGTCGAAGCACGATTTTTCTTTTCTTTTTCAGTATCAAAAATGTAATTGTCTGATTTAGATGCTTGAAAATACCATAAGGTTGAAATAAATTATTGCATCGACAATTATGTAATTTCCGTGTTATAATTTTTATCTTATTGCTCTGTTTACCACATTGAGCTCTCATACCCGGATTTCCTCTGGATTTATTCCATTATAACACTATATATATATATATATATATATATATATATATATATATATATATATATATATATATATATATATATATATATTGCAGGGATATTATAAAGGGTGATTAGTAGCAAGATGTCTGTTCACATTACACTTGAACTTCTGCATGTCAGTTCATTTGGGGAAGCAGAAAACTGGAAGGGAGTTCCAAAGTCCTGCAGCTTAGTAAATATAAGCTCGTGTTGAACTATGGAAAGTTCAATGTACACAATAAATAAAGACTTTATATCATCGGATGTTGAACAACTGCAGCCACTTTTAAACGTTTTAGTTCCTGTTAACAAGCTCGTACCAAGACAAACAATAGATATGTTTGTTTATTTTTCACAGTTGATTATTGCATTTTTTCTTGAAATGATTCGCCCCATCCTAGTTTTCCGTAATATCTATCTATCTATCTATCTATCTATCTATCTATACAAAAGTCATTTTGTATGTGTGTGTGTGTTTGTGTTTGTGTTTGTGTGTGTGTGAGTTCCTTCCTCATAGGTTCCGAAACGGCTGAGCCTATCTTTTGCAAATTTCACACCAAGCTAATTTATATGTCTGGCAGTGTTCTTAGATATGTTTTGTACAGAAATGCACTCGATAAGTATCGAGAATCGAAAAACTCCGATCTTAAAAACAGCTTTTCTCTATTATAGATAAAAAGAATAATTTTACAAAGGAATATTTTGCGTTACACCGATCAAGAGAGATATTAAAATTTCAGCAAATTTTTTCTTCTTAAAACCCCCCAGATTTATTATAACCTGGAGATAAAGTTTTGTGGTAGATCATTCGAGTACAAACCGAATGATCCTCTACTCTAGTTCGGTTGGATTTCACCATTTTATTTTAATTTTTTTATTAGTTCAATTTACGATAAAAGAAAATATACCATTTAAAATTGCTGCAAATCATTTCTTCGTTTGTATATTTTAAAACTAAACATTAATTAGAAGTTACTTTTCCCGGGCATTCATCGTCAAGCCCAAATATTAACTCACATGAAATTGTAAATAAGCATAGACGAAATTTGATGAACGACATTATCATTATTATTTATTTATTTATTTTTTTTTTTCGCGAATTAGTTCACCGGGCAAATTATTCCTCGTAATATATAATAATCAATAGAGGATTGATTCTATAATAATAATATTCAATCTGCATAAATTAAATTATCATATTTAAGCGTATTGCTGTCGAAACCTATAAAATGTGGCAATTGTTAATATTAATAACTTACCTGTAGCTAAAGGCCAACAATCGTCTCACTATTTTACGCTACGCAATTTGAAGTTTAAACACAAATATAAATATAAAGCTAAGAATCTGTGGCGACCGAATCATGTCCGGGAGAGACAAGGCGGAAAGAACACAATGACTCGTATACCAGCGTCCTTTATCTTGCGCAAACATTTATATTAATTGCGTTGTGATTCCTAGCCAAAACCCAAATACTCAATTGTTGGCCAAAATGGCTCTACTAAGGTCAGAGATCACGCAACAAACTGATGAAGTATTCATGTTTTTATTTATCTTTTCATATCCAATTTAACTGCAGGCCTATTAATCGTTAGCGTTGTTCTTGGCATATTTCAAAGATGTTACTGTCACCAAAAATACACAATCTGAAGCCATGATTCAATACCTCCGTTTGGTACCTCCTATAGGGGCAGCTGTACGTGTAATTGTGAAGCAAGGGTTGCGCAATCCCAACCACACATCTGAATCGGCACTGCTTGAGTCCGGTGGTAAGAAGAAGTTGTGGAGGACTGGAAACAATGCTGAGCTAAGTGGAGAGCACATACAGCACATGGAAGTCCCAAATGGTCATCCATTTATTACTCACCAGGTTCAACGTTGCTTAACTTCAGTGATTTAACAGGAAGTGGTTTGTCAGCGTGATTATGCCGAATTTATCAGTTGGGCAATAATGTGAAGAAGAAGGAGGACGATGAAGAAGAAGGAAAAGGAGAAGGATAATAATAATAATAATAATAATAATAATAATAATAATAATAATAATAAGAAGAAGAAGAAGAAGAAGAAGAAGAAGAAGAAGAAGACGACTCTTGTTTTTCCTTCGATATAACTTACCGCTCTGCTTGTAGATGCTCTATTAAGAATATGTAGGTCTATAATAAATCAAAATGGACTCTGCCACAGGATTTATAAGAAAGGCCAACATCATATGCAACCGAAATCTATCATTATAATGAGGATTTTACAAGTATCACAACATACTGCTAAATCTACGCCGAGCACAAACCATGATTCCATAAACTCAAAACAGGAATTCTTATAAAGGCTTCACAATCGTTTGATAGATCAACTATTGATTTCGAAAGCCCGTCAGCATTCAAAACAAAGAATCGACACAGTCACAATAGTCGAGGAATATTCTGTTCGTTTTCTGTTGTTCAATCATGTCTGCTAACATCAGGATACAACGGCTTTATTGGCGCTTTTTGCGGTACCAGAATCCATTGTTCACTTCAACAGTGAACATCCTTTATGCCGGAACAAATTAAACATTTGCTCGCGAATGTGAAATTGCCACAAGCCTGATAACACCTGATAGCCTTAAAGTAAACGTAATGGACATTTTCAAAGATCCTTTCTATCTCTCCCCCCCCTCTCTCTCTCTCTCCCTATATATATATATATATATATATATATATATATATATATATATATATACAGATATATATATATATATATATATATATATATATATATATATATATATATAAATGTAATTCTTAGTTCGTTCGTTGTTAATAGTTTAAATAACCACTGGACGGATGGCTTCCACATTTTAGTAGAATATGTTTACTGTATCCATGCGTGTTTTTATATATCTCTTTTTAATTATAACATTATATTAATTTTTCTTTAATAAATAGGTGGTTTTCTTTGTACCGATGGGACATTTTTTTATTTGGGGACATATCACCGCCTGCCGTTACGTGACATCACTAAAAGGAGCTTTTGGTCTCACCATTACAGGCCGTGGTCTAGATTAATGTAAACAGAATGTGTTTATTTTTGCTTTTTTTTATATAAAGAATCGTAATTTGTAACAATACAAAAAAAATAAAAAATAATTTTTACAGGAACATTACGAAAATAGCCCTTAAAGTCCGTATTAATGAATTCAATATAACTCGAAGCAAAATGCATTTCTCGCACTACCGATGCTATTTTCAGCACAAACAAGGGGTTTTCTCTTTTTTTTTTATTTAATTCAATATCTTAGGACTTCACTCTACTAATTATCTTTGAAATAGACCAAGAAAACTAATATTTATCTCTAAAAGGATTTTTACAATGAATTTATTTAACTTCAAAATTTAGCTGAATTGGTTAGCCTGCCGTGTAAACATTTTTCATAATTTTTTTCACGTGTATAAATATTTTTTTCCTTTGGGAAATTAAGTTTAGTTCTTAATCTTTCAAATACAATCAAAAAGTTGTCGGAAACTTACAAAAAAAAAATTCGTTTATTTTTGCCCGTACCTAAACAATGGATATTAGCAACAAATCGACCATTGTGGATCATCTTTTTACTATTCAGGAAATTAAAGATTCAATTAGATTCCTATTTCAGTCACCTAAATTATTTAGTATGAAAGGAGTTTAGAATTTATATCTAAACCTAAATATTATTTTTACTTAAAAAAATAACATTAATACACTAAGTTTGGTAAAATTTTCATAGAATGCCCTGCTATACGGTTGTTGTAAAAATAGAACGGAAATTTAAATTTCGTTCCCTTTTAAATTTGGTACATTATTACATTACGTCCAACTCATTGTTCACATTCGACATGTCAACTTTTATAGGTTTTCGAGTATGCTGACGAGGTTAGGGGTGTCTATTCCGAAAGCCATTCTTAACATGGGGAGGTTTGGGGTGTCCATACCGAGAGCCGTTCTTAACATGGGTAGATTGGAGTGTTTATTCGTTGTAAACGTACTTGACAACCTAAAAATATCGATATTTCCAATGTGAACAGTAAGTTGGACTTATGTAAAAAATAATAAAAAGATATACCAAACTGACTTTTTCGCTTAAAAATGGAATTATTTCCCTTCCGTTAATAACTTTTTTTTAAAAATATTTTCTGTTTTATACATATAAAATACAATTGTTGAATGTTATTCTTTTGATCATATTCGTTTGGGGGGCACAATTAAAAAAAAAAAGATTAAAACGGAGCGAAATTTAAGTTTCCGTTCCATTTTTACAACAACCGTACCAATAAGGGGGATTGATTTACTAAGATTTGTATTAGAAGCTGAGCACTTATTAAAATTATTTAATCGTTGAATTTTTTGTATTTTGGTTAAATTTCTTAGTTCGCAATCGCTGATAGCCCACTCAAAAAATTGAACACAAGACAAAATTAAAAAGAAGGGTACTCCTGCAGAATTTGACCCCCCTGATCCCATTTATGGTTAGGGTTCGACTAGCAATCACCGGATTCAACCGAGCGTTGTTCAAATGTTGAAACACTAAATCAACATTTTATTTATTTCTTGCATAATTAATTAATTAATGATGGGAGTATTTTTTCTGTTTATTTCTGTTGACAAAAAATAATTTTTACATTCTCTTGAAAAAAAAACAACTTTTCTCTACTTTCACCTACTATTTACAGTGTTCATATGAATCATTCATCTTTTGTTTTTATAATAAAAATTCCGTTTTCAAAAAGAAACGTTTACTGCCAAATTTCTTTAAAAAAAGTGCAAGTTTCCTGAAAAAAACCCCTTTCCCCTAACAATTTATGATAAAAAAGGAATCTTTTTTTGAGAAAAAAAAACAACTTTTATTGATAAAAAAATGCAGAAACTATTAAAAGTAAATAAACAATACAAAATGCAATTTGTATTGAGGAATGTGTTCCATTTTAACAAACTGAGCCACAGCAACGCGTGGCTGGGTACAGCTAGTATATATATGCATATACATATATATATATATTTATATAAATATATTTATATATATATATATATATATATATATATATATATATATATATATATATATATATATTGTTACGGATTTGGCTCGTAGAGCCTAGGGATAAATCCGCAAATCATATATTATTAAAAAATAAAACAGTAAAAACAAATGTTAAAATGAAAAAAAGTTTTATTTAAAAAAAGTCGTTTAAACAACCGAAAACATGAATAGTTCACAGGGTAAAAGGGAGACAACTATTTCTCAGATTAATTTCCTTAGATTTAATATTTAGTATTCTGTTTTTTTTTTTTAGATATAAAATGCTTTAGCCAATCATAATTCAAAGAAATCGATGTATATTTACCAGATATAGGTTTGCGAAGGCTGGTCTTTCTGTTTTTATATGTGGTCAGCTTTTCTTGTGAGTTTAACGACTCTTCTAGTCGGATACTTGTATGGTCACCTCTGTACTCGTGTCCCAAATATCAAGTACTGATTTAAGCTAGTGACCAGCATTTTATTTATACTTTCGCTAAAAGATCTTTCTGGAACCTTACAATTGGAGTAAATGTTCGTTCTACGTTTTTGAAAATCTCCATGGACGCCAAAAAACCGTTTTTATATAATTTTATAAAATCTTTTATTGTTATCTTTTATTATTTTCGTAGTATTATTATATTTTATATTTCATATTATTATACAATATTTTAAGTATTTTTATTTTATTATAGTTATTATATTAATAATTATTTTTATATATATTTTATATCAATATGCAATATTTTAAGTATTTTTTCTGTTATAATTATTATATTAATAATTATATTTTATTATATTTAATTTATAATTAATATTATCATTTGTGTTTCGAAAATAATATTTATTCAGATCATAAGAGGAAATATGTCCTCTTATGACAATATATATATATATATATATATATATATATATATATTATTCACGTGAAATAACCTTTTTCTTCACCATATTCCCTTTCCTTCTCATCAAAGGGTAGGATTTAACAATATACGGGATCGGATTTTGCTTGCAAAAGTATTTGATGGAACTAAAAATAAGTCATAGATCTTACTTGGTAACAAATAGTGAAGGAGAGGGAATATGGTAAAGAAAAAGGTGATTTCACGTGAATGGATAGTCTGGTGAAGGGTAAAATATCCAATAACGGTAAAATCCAAAAATGTTGGTTAAGTTTCCATTTCCACAAGTAAAATCCAAGGGACTCTCGTAATTGGACGATGGTCCAAAGTAATCCAAAAGGCAGAAGTCCGTGGAATAATTCACAAATGGGGACAAGGAAAAGATGTACGTAGAAAAAAGAATTTAAAGCGACTGTCAAGGCTTGGCTAATTTTGGGAGAATGAGTAAAGAAGAAGAAGAAGAAGAAGAAGAAGAAGAAAAAAAATGAATGGAGATTAAGTTAATAATTAATATTAGAACAGAAAAACCAATGTCAAAATGACCCAGACAAGATGGCGTTGAAAAGGCGCCAAAATTTAAAGCAAAAAAATGGAATTAAATTATCAGCAGAAGTGATGTAACCAATAATGTTTGTATAATAAACAGTCTATATACCAGCTCTGTCCTCAATTGAGCACTTTAATAATCACACGAGTTTCATTGTATTTACCTCTAGGAAACTAATCTATAAAACTAATATATATATATATATATATATATATATATATATATATATATATGTGTGTGTGTGTGTGTGTGTGTGTGTGTGTGTGTGTGTGTGTGTGTGTGTGTGTGTGTGTGTGTGTGTGTGTGTGTGTGTGTGTAGTTTTATTCTCCCTATGGCAGTGATATTAAAAGCCCACTTTTCCTATTGAAAATTTATTTAAACGAATTATTAATATATTCAGTCATGGATCGACTTCATGGAGGTTAAATAATTTGCACATTCCTATTAAAAAAGAATGTTCATTAATTATTCATTTTTCATGGTTCCTCCGATGATTGGTTTTGTTTAACTATTACGCTTAATTCAACTCATGCATAGTTACAACATCGTGCTTAATTCACATGTTTCTGTCTCTTTCTTATATCATAATTTAGTAATTCAAATTTTAAGATGTGAAATGGTTAAATTTCAAATCTAGAATTTTTATTATATGCAAATCAAAGAATACATTTCAATAAGTATATCTCCTTAACCTATTTAGGTTTTCGATGTCTACCCATCTCATCAGAGGAGAAAATATTAGCAAATATTATAATGGTTTATACCTAATTTGCTAGATACAATAAATATAGAAAATCCTAATTAAAAGTTTTAAAGGTTTTTAAATATCATAGAGTAAGGGAAATTATATATTGGTTCAAAAATGAAAAGGATATTGAATTTCATATCCAAATTGTATGGTAAATTCCAAAGTTAAAGTATTTGGTAACAGTGAGGTAAAGGGATCCAATGCGTATTTTGAATATTCCACGGCACAAGGTAACAATCCGAAGTAGGCATGATTCCTTGGTTTCTCCTTTGTTTAGATGATGAGTCTGGCAAATATATTATATAAGTCCGGTGAAGCTGTTTTTTAATAAACATAATTTTTTATATATTTATTTCACTTTTTTTTTATATATTTATTTAACTTTTTTTTTATATATTTATTATTATTTTTTAATTATATGAATTTTTGAATTTTAGAATATGATTTCAATTGAATACCTTTTTCACTTGTGCTAATTTTCTTTTCTTTTATTTATTTCATTTCATTTTGCTTTGTCTTCAGAAACTGATTTTATGCACAAATTGAAATTAATTTGCAGTGGACTTTGAAACATATATTATAATTATATTGCTATAATATCGCGGGTGCTACTTTGACCCCAAACGCGAGCCTTTCGTATCTGTACAACCCCCGATGAGTATTAATGTAGAGGAATTTGTTAGTAAGCATCGCCCAGGTCGATCTTAGAGAAAAACTTGCCGCCATTTAATTTCGTGAACATTTCCTCTGTGCTGGGTAATGGATAGTGAAAGCCTTCTAACGATCTGTTGAGTTCGGTCAAGAAGTCAGCGCAAACGCGGATTTCTCTGGACCTTTTTTTTTACGTAGACTGCTGGATCAGCCCACTCATTATAATCAATTTTAGCCAGTATACCGATGTTTTCTAATTTATTCAGTTCCTGATTTATCTTGTTCAGAGATGCGAACGGGACATTACGTTTTTTTTAAACACCGGTTGTATGCCAGGTTTTAGCTTAAAATCCGCGGCCATTTTTATTCATCTCCCAAGGCCAGGAGAAAATACATTTGGGAATTCTTTTTTAAAACTGGTTATAAGTTTATCAGTTTCCGATGGATGGGTTTCTATTTTTTGAAAAATATGGATATAGGAAGATCCCTCAAATGAAATTCATCCATGCTGTCGGAACCAAACAGGTTTTCACTATTTTTTAATACATTGAGTTTTTTCGTTTTTCCCAGCAAGGTGACGTTGGTGATTAATTCACCCTCAAAATTAATTTTTGTACCATTGACAGCCGTAGCCATTCTATTAGTTCTTAGCATAGTCGGTTTTCGTAATTTCTTCCACATTTTTAAATTTATTATTGAAAGATCCGACCACTGTCTAATTGAAATTTAATATTCTTGCCGAGAATGTTAACCGTTACGTATTTGCGTAGGTTTTCATCTACGACGTCTCGAGTTATTGTTTGACGTACCCGGCTTTTGTTCTGATTTTTCCTGCAGCGAGAGCGTTTATGTCAAATTTTATTACATATAAGGCATATTTTTTTGTTAAGAATGGGCAATCCTTGACCCAGTGTTTACCACCACATCCGAAGCAAAGGCTCCGTGCTTTTGTTTTTTTCGGCTTTTGGAGGGTGCTTTTCTGTGTACGTCTCGGTTCTTATTATTTCTTTTATATTTGCGATGCCTGCTTCGATATTTTTTGCATCAATTTATTTTTTAATTATTTCAATTTTTTGACAATTCAATTTTTGCAGTGTTAAGTTCGATTCGTTTTCTAACTTCGTAAGAAATCTGCGCCTGATTTCTGCATTTTTTCCCTAGATTAAACCTTGTGCAAAAACAAGGCATTTAAAATTTTCTGCTGTTAATTCAGACAACTTAAAGTTATCACAGAGTTTGTTCACTACAGCTGCGTACGTGGCAAAGTCATCATCTTTGGTCACATTCAAACATATCCATCGCTTTTGGAAAAGAGACGTTTTCGGGGAGAACAGTTCTGTTAACAGATTTACTCTCTCATTGAACGATAAATCCGCGGTTTTCCGTGGCAATATGTAATCCGCAGTCGATATTGAAAAATCCTCATATCTCCTGAAATAAGCTGCGAATGATTTTTCATCGTCCTCGTACTTGAAATTATCTATTGCGAATCATTTTGAGAAAAAGCTGAATCGCTTTCAGAGTGCGCGTTATTCTTCACGATTTCTGCCAGTAATTCCTCTGTTCTAATTGCCGTTCGGCAAACTGTTTTTGTAATTCGGTCTGTTTTTCCGCTGTACGTTGCTGGCGTTCTGCCAATTGTTTTGTCTAATTCCTTTTGATGGTCCTCTGTACGTTGTTGACGTTCTGCTTATTGTTTGTGTAAATCAACCACCTGTTTTTGAGCTTCGGCTACCTGCTTTTGAAATTCCTTTTGTCGATTCTCTGTACGTTGTTGACGTTATACCGCTTCAATTTGTAATTTAGTAAAATGTGCTAACGCTAATTTTACTTAATCCATTTTGTCTGGTTGGATTTAGCAATTTTAAAACGTTCGTTGTCTGGTTAGAAAAACGTTTGTCTGGTTGGATTTAACAAAACGTTTTTATTTCTTTCAGGACAATAAAACAAGCCAAAAAAATATTAACCAAGGAAACAGTTCATCGTAGATTTCCCTTTTGAAAAATAAATAAATAAATAAATAAATAAATAAATAAATAAAGCAACGATTTACTTTTAGTAGAGAAAACAGCGAACTTTTTTTTTTTTTTTTTTTGCAGAGTAAAGATTTACCGTTTCTTTTGTAGAACTTTTTTCTCTTTTTTTTGTCCCCAACTCCTTTTCGTTCCGTACTTGTCTGTTTTTTTTAGGGCCAATTAACACTGTTAATCTGATTTAAAAAATTTTCCCGCGAGTCATTCAGTCGCAAGTGTTATGCTAAACACTTTCTTAAACGTGATAAACATTTGAGTCACACGTCGTTAATGTTTTCAGAACATTATTTTAGAGTGTTTTTTTTTTCAATCTAATGTCGTCAGTGTTTTTAGGAACACTGTTTTATATATCGATTTTCAGTACTTACTCCAGCGCGCAATACGTGAGCAGAGCTAGGCAATAAGTCATATACATATGTAGCAATTAAGCTGTACACAATCTCCCAAGCTTTATCCCTGTAAGGAATTGACAGGCTAAAATACTGCTTTTTACAGTTGAGGCTAGTGGCATAATAAGCCTGAATTTCGAAAGACATTACAGCAGAAATATATATGCACGTACGTATGTGTGTGTGACCTTGTCCGTGTTTGTGTGCGGAACGGTCTCTACCAAATTACTCTGTCAGTTTTTTCTTTTACTTTGTCAAATCTTTTTCCGTAGTTGTTGTTGTCTCACCACGTTTTGTCCAACTAATCCTCTGGCCTGCTTTGGGTAGGATTTTAACGCTATCTTCAGACAATGCTTACCGGAAACTGTAGAGATTCAACGCCTCTATCTACTGGGGGCTTGTGGCGCAGTGAATAGAAGCGTTGAGTTTTTACAGTTTCAGGTGAACATTGTCTGAAGATAACGGTTTCAATCCTATTCAAAGCAGGCCAGAGTGGTGAGAGCAACAACTATGGAAGGCAGTAATTACTGGGGATACAGTTAAGAGACTCAACATTTCTACACCACTATGGTTAATCACCTGAAGAAGGCCAGAGGAATATTTAGCCGAAGCATGGTGAAACAAGGATAACATCAATGCATAAACAACTGGTAGCAAACATTTTTATGGCATTTTAAAATCAAGATAATATTTATTTTTTTTGTATAATAAAACAATGCTAGCAAATAAATATTTTCTTAAATGACGTTGGTTTCTGTGATTTCATTGGCTCAGCACATTCCGGCGTTTTACGTAAACTGCCCGGAAATTTTCGACAATAGCACGGTCTTTATTCTGCATAAATAACTATCTTAAAAAAAAAATAAATCATGCCAGTGTTTTCAATTTGTACAGTTGATGTACTGAAAAGCTTGATGGAGATCGACATTTGGTTGTAGGGTCGCTGGGTCTGTATTCATCATACTGGTCTTGCTTGATATCAAGTTTTCGGTTAAAAAAGTTAAAACTTTGCAATTGAAATCAATTTATTCAACAGCTTCATCAACACAAGACATGTTCTGAAAAGAGTTATGAAAACATGAATATAAGGCAAGTAGACTCGGCTGACATATATGCACTACAGAAATAGAACTGAGTTCTGTTTGTTTCATCTTGTCTAACAGAGTCATTGCTAGAGAGAAGAAGTGAGGTATACGATTTGTCACAGTGACATCTGAAACAGGATTAGACGCACGAGAAATAACCGTCTACACAAAAATTGTTCTTATCGTCCGACCTATCAGTATGCGAGGGAGAATGTCCCAATATGTTCTTACTGAACCACATATTAATCACTCCGCGAGTGAGAATAAGCAAGTGTAAAGAGAATAGAGTGTGATTATGTAACTCTACTACAGAGGAGAGCTTGTATATTGGTTGGCGCAGGATTCAAATAATACACAGGGAAGATAAAAGAGAAACGGAAGCCAAGAAGTAGCCATTTTGAAAAGCGTTTTTTCTACAGCATCAATTGCAGATGCATAACTTACCGAAAGATTCAGCTGAGCTGAGGTTTCTTATTTGTAGCGCGAATGTATCAGATACTTGTTGATTATCTGTCCATGTTGGCCACTAACTACTCACATTAAAGAAAATGCGGCGGGTAAGACCTATTAAAAGGTTGGCGGAGAGAAACACTGATAAGGAAATAATATTCTCAAGTACGAAGGAAATAGAATGTATGATGCTAGGAAGAACAAGAAATATGTTTAACATGAATCAAGTCATATTTCGTGTACATGTGTATTATAGAAAATTGAGGACAAAAGTTTGTTATTGTACTTTGTTGAGCTTATGCATGTAACATAATTAATACCAAGGGAGAAACAAACATGATAGATAATCCATTCCCCTAAAATGTTTCTAATATAATATCTTCAGAAGAAGTCTGTGCGTTAGAAATATGTTTTTATTTAGAATTCCGTTTTTTTTTTGATGTCGTTGTGGTCAGTTCATGGAGTATCGACACATGAGTGTATTCAACTGTGTTTATATGTCTTTATCTTTTTCGTTGTCGAGTGACTGATTATATTAAAACTATTTAGTTCCGCACAGACTTGCGAAGCGGGAATCATTCTAATTGGTTACAAAGTCTGGAGTTCACACTTGCACATGAAATAATGATTTTTTTTCCTGGTCGCCTGCCGTTTTTGTGCGAACATCAAAGTAAGTTATTAATTTAACTTCATCCCTCTTCTCAGTACAGACAAGGAAAGAATAAAAAAATAAATAAGAGGAAAGAGTAAGTGCAACGAACGGATATAGAAAGAGAGTAACTTCTGCAAACTAGTAACGTTTGTACTGTAGTTAAGATAGCAACATTCATCTCAGACGTGTTGAACCGACTTCCTCCGAGAGAAGAAGTTTCATGGAAATAACAGATTAAAAAGTCGCTTGTATACCTCTATCAGGTGAGATTCTGACGTTAGGTTTTTGCAGTTCTTGCGGGGAGGTGTCGAGATTCTCCTACATACAACGCCTGGTATTCTTAGATGGCCACCCATCTGGTATTGACCAGGCTTAATGTTGCTTAACTACGATAATCTAGCATGACTGTGTGACAACGTGATTATGCCATATATGTAGCAGTAATGATATAAGTAGAACTTAATCGTGTGTCGATCATATCTCGTAGGAAAATCAACTATATACAACGTGTTTAACATATATTATTTTCGTGTTAATTTTTCCAATTACAGGATGCTTGTTAACTATTCCCCGATACATGAAGCATTCCCGTATACGCAGCCAGCACGCAACAAATTGATGAATTGCAACTCTAATTAAATAAAATTTCTTTACGCCTTGTGTCACGCCATGAAAATTGCCGCCATGCTTAAGTCCCACTCCTATGCAGCTGTAAAATTAGACCATTGTATATTCAGTTTATACATTTTCATAGCGACGCAAAAGGTAGATACTTATTTCGATCGCGTGCGCCGCCATGATGGATAACTATTTTCTTGAATACACACGAGGATCGGAAATAAACGGGAAACAAGGCAAAGTGAAGAGAACGGTAATGATAAAAGGACGGCTGCGTTTACATGAATAAACCTACAGTTATTCTCTCACAGAAGGTTTGTCAAAGACAAATGTAAATGGAACATAATATATGTGTAATCCCGAAAGGAAAACTGGCGGAACTCCTTTTCATTGACACTACAATTTACGCAAACAAATCTCATCTCTGATGTTTTCACTCAGCTATCAAACACTCAACTCTCTGCCCTCCTCAATCCTTTCTTCTTAAAGCAACTGTCCCTTTCATATGCAAATGAATGATGCTTAGATAAAAAAAAAATCCAGCTACAAACACAAGTTCTTTACCTTTATTTTTCTTTCCATGTCAAACAGGTGAGCTGTCATTTTTTGTGAGTTACTACTTCTATTACAATGTTGTACACAAAAGAAGGTTAACAAACATGTCCCACATAACAATAAACGTCATCAGTCCCCATACACAATGTAGATACACGTATTATCAAGGTAAACACGGAGAACATTTGGGCGAGTAAAAACACATGCAACTTATAGAGAAAATGCTATGCTCAAATGACTATTCGTTCAGGCGAGTGGCTTGTCCTAGCTTCCCAGAAACACGACTGGTCAGCTTTCCAGACAAATGTCGGAAAAAGACCACACCTCGATTTCCAATTTCACACTATGCATGCGCGAGTTTTTTTTTTTTTGTTGCTTAGTTCAAAGTTAGTTCTCATTGCCGATATATATATATATATATATATATATATATATATATATATATATATATATATATATATATATATATATATATAGTAAAAGTTTTTTTAATTCCATTTTCACCTCAACAAGGCACAGAGAGCAACTTTTATTTAGGAGGCTACTATCGGGGACATAAGTTGCATGGAAATCAATTTATTCAACATCTTCATAACCACAAGACATGTTCCGAAAAGACTTGTGAAAACATGAATATAAGACAAGTTTATTCGGTCGACATATATGCATTGCAGAAATAGGACTGTAGGAAGTTGAACAGCAAGATGTCTGTTCACATTACACTTGAACTTCTGCATGTCAGTACAGTTGGGAAAACAGAAACCCCGAAGGGAGTTCCAAAGTGGATCAATTCTAGGGAAGAAACTATTAGAGTAAAAGGCATTCTTACATATAGGGATCTCTACTGTGTAGGAGTGGGATTTTGCTGTTTGTCGGGGTTGTCGGGAGTATTTACGTCAAGGACGTACAAGGGCTTGTAATTTGTCAGAGCATTACCCATTAAAATACTTGTAGAACAGGCAGGGGGATGCAACATTTCGTCGACGGGACAGAGGTTGAAGCTTGGATGACAGTTCAGGACCTATCAGGTTGACGACTCTCTTTTGAATCCTGTCCAGGAGCGAGAGAATAGTAGCAGGTGCACCAGCCCAAATGTGACAACTATACTCTATACATGGGCGAATGGTGGCTTTGTAGAGGTACAGTATACTTTCTAGCGCAGTATAGAGATCTCAGCTTCCTCGCAGCGACCATGGCAATGCTCTCAATGTATCTATTCCAACTCATGTTCCCTGTGAACATTAAGCCGAGGAGTTTGAAAGAAGTACTATCAGGTAATGTGTATTTAGCTATAGCTATTGGTGGTTGAGAAGGTTTCTTGTAATTATTGAAGAAAACAAGCTTAGCATTGGCAGTATTGAATATTACCATCCATTTTTTACCCTATTCCACTACAGATATGAAGTCTTCCTTTAGCGTTTTTCCATTTCCTTAGAGATGTGTGTATTTGTGTTCCCCTCGTGCCTGTTATAGAGCGTGGTGTAATCAGGAAATATACCCAACTTAAATGGCAATTTTATCAGGGAAGTCATTTATGAACATTAGGAATAATAAAGGTTCAAGGATAGACCCTTCAGGTACACCTTCATTTATATCATATTGTTTAGCGATACAACCGTCGAGAACAACCTGGATTTTTCTCTTATTTAAGAAGGATTTAAGTATGTTAAGTATTCATCCAGTGATACCGTATGATCTGATGTTCCTGATAAGACCATCGTGCTATACCCTGTCAAAAGTCTTAGATATATTTAGGGATACCGCTCTACCCTCGCCTGCTTTGTTCAGAGATTACAGTTAGGATATCTGCTGTAGAACGGGCTTGACTAAATCCATATTGTTGGTCGGTCAGAAGTTTAGCAGCTGTAAGGTGATGGACTAGAGCTTGGTTAATTATGGACTCAAACATTTTGGTGAAAAGTGGGAGGAGACTAATGAGACGATAATTTAATGGGTCAGTTCTTTCGCCAAAATTCTTGTAAACTGGTACCACAGAAGCACTTTTCCAGCAGTCAGGAAAGCAAGATTCGTCAAGGCAATTATTGTAAAGTTTGGAGAGGACTGGAAAAACCTCAACGGAGCATTTTTTTAATAGCACAGTCGAGATGAAATCGGATCCACATGCTTTGGAGGTGTCTAGGTTTTCTTTATGATATCATGCATCTGAGAAGGGGTCATTTTCAGATCATTCAATGTGGCGTCAGTCCGCAAGGGAAAGTCAGGGAGAGAGTGATTTGTTAGACTCAATGTGGAAGTTTCAGGCAAACCCAAACTCAAAAACATGTTCGCCTTCTCAGTTGCCGTACAAACAACCTCATTATTATTGGATAGTGCCCATTATTTACTACACTATTGTAGATTTTCCAGAAATCACAAGTTTCTAATTTCTGTGCTCCAATGCGTTCTCTGGTGGTTTCGGTATATTCTCTCTTAGCTGTCTCTATTTCCTTCTTACAATTACTTCTAGCTTCTATATACTTTTGTCTGTTTGTACTGGACGTAGATCGGTTATGCATGCTGCGGAATGCATGCTGCCTTTAAGGCGATATAACTCGTGACTATACTAAGCCAACACACCATTAAAGCAAACGTATCCCGATTAATGAATAACATAACAAAAACAAAACAAAAACAAATAAAAACGATAGTTTACATTGCATCATTTTGATTGATCATTTTGGTATAATGGTAAGTGTTCGCTAGTAGGCCGAGAGATCAGGATTTAATACTCGGTCGAGTTATATCAAAGACTTGATTCGCAATGAAGTTGAATTATGGCCTCTCGTTTGCTCATTTTTCTGAAAGTTTAAGCAAAATTATTTTAATATTTTTGTTGAAAATAATTAGATCAATAGTTAGACTAAATACTTACTTTATTCGAAAAGAGAAAAAGTGATTTTAACAATATTTAATTTTAAAACTAAAAATGGTCCAAGGACTTTCTGTTCACCCTGTAACAATAGACTTACCGATCACATACACTAACACACACACACACACACACACACACACACACACACACACACACACACACACACACACACACACTCTCTCTCTCTCTCTATCTATCTATCTATCTATCTCTCCCCCCTCCTTTAATTAAAAAAAGGAAAGATGGCTCTCTATCTATTTTAAACTGGAAAATTCATGTTATACCTATTTTTACTTGCGATTTCAAGCGGCTGACGTGACTTTTGCAAACCTACAAAGTTGCAATTTTTTAACAATAAAACAAAGATCGGATATATTATTTTTATTATTGGAATCCTTTGAAATGATCGATTGTTTATTTATTTATTTATTTGCGGACTGTTATCCTATTCTTCATAGTTGTTGTTTCACGACGTTTTGACCAACTATTCCTCTAGCCATCGATAGGAATGCTGAGTCTCTTAATCAGTGGCGGCTCGTGCCTAAGATTAGTGGGGGTGTTGTTTAAAAAAATACCTATTGTTTTGATATTGTGTAAAAATAAAACAAACATAAAAAATATAATTTATACGTATGCACACGTATAAAATACAATAAATTAAAGGAATCCTAAATAGATGTAAATATTTTAAATATTTTACTTATTACATTCATTTGAAAGTAAACTCCATTCTTCTTGCTTTAATTTGTGAGAAAAGATTGATAATTTTCTCCTCAACTTCTGAATGACTGCTGAAGAACTTTTTTATCAATTGAAAGCACTGCAAGTGAATTTAGTCTTTCGCAACCCATGGTGTTCCTTAGAAAAGTTTTTATTCTTTTCAGAGTTGAAAAACAACGTTCTGCCTCTGCTGTAGTCATGGGAATTGTCAAGATCATTTTTATGAGTTTTGTGATTTCACTAAGAACATCGTTTAAATTGTTTTCCAAAATAAATTTCAGGAGATCAATTACTTTGCAATACTCATGGATATCTGTTGTGGGGGAATCACCCTCCAAATGGACTGTTCTATCCATTATATAAACCATAGACCTTTTCATCCCAAGATTTTATCTCGCAATTACTTATGACGTCACCAACTAACTTTCGGAAGAACCCCCCCCTCCGCTTTTCTTTTATATCGCAAAAAAAAGAAGTCTTTTGAACGCTGTTGTTATTAAAACTTAAATTCTTTTCTAAAGTTTGCATTTTGGAGACGGAAGTGTTTTTCGAGATAAGTAACTTCTATATTGATCGTACTTTTTATTTTTAGATTCAAATATTAATAACTACATTTTATTTCAGTATTTAATTTATGTATTTCTGTTTTATTAGATGCTAGCTTTTTTCTCGTTGCATAGACTCAATCCATTATATTATCCTTTCAGTCCCCACCCCTTTAGACCTGCTTTCATTTTATCTCACAATTACTTATAACGTCACCAACTAACTTCGGAAGACCCCCCCCACCGCTCTGCTTTTCTTTTATATCGTAAGTTTCTTAAAACGTGACTAGCAAAAGTTCAGAATAAGATCACGCTTTTCTTTTAACGGTTAATTAAAAAAAAAAGAAGTCTTTTGAGCGCTGTTGCTATTAAAACTTAAATTCTTTTCTAAAGTTTGCATTTTAGAGACGGAAGTGTTTTTTCGAGATAAGTGACTTCTATATTAATCGTACTTTTTATTTTTAGATTCAAATATTAATAAGTATTTAATTTATGTATTTCTGTTTTATTAAATGCTAGCTTTTTTCTCGTCCATAAATGTTTATTTATCTACCAAGTTTATTGCAAAAATAGATTAGGTAATTGTATTCATTTTCAGTTCGTGAGAGGGGAATCTATAATCATACTTTCCCTTAACCACGTCCGTTGGACTTTTATTAAGTATAATACTTAATAGTTTTTTTTATTTTTTATTTTTTTTTAATGGAGAGTAGAAAACGCATTGTGGATACGTTATCGGCAACTCGCTTCTCCTTATTTGTCCCTCAGTCCTAATTTTTTAATGAGTAATTTTTCTGACAAAGGGAGAAGAAAAAGCTGTTTTCTAGGTTGGCAGTATTTTGCGCGAACAGTTGGCAGAGATGGCGGAAATTTTCTGTTTCTATGTCTATCCTTGTAGCCATGTCACTAGTAAGGGGGCTGGAGGTAACCGTGTTATCTGGGCTGACGTTATCCGCCTAATAGTCAGGGACCCGAACCTTGGATCAACAACTAAGGAGGTTGCTGTATTGCCATTTGGTGAATGGATTCTGGACCATGCAGTACTTCTGGCGGGGCCTCTCGATGCCATATTAGGGGTAATTGTTACGGCTTTACCTTATCATGTTCTACAAAAAGAAAAAATCTTTGTTTCTTTTTCTCTCTTAGTTTCACCTCTCTGTCCTGCTCTAAGTAAATCTGACGACCTAGTCCACAAATTCCTAAATTCCATCATAACACGTTTCAAGAAAAAATACACGATTAAACCCGGTTCTCCAACTTCCAACGTAGACCCCTACTACCATGTGTCCTTCTCCAACATCAGGGATCTACGTTCTAACCTTCCAGAGGTTGAAACCCAATTACAGGAGACTAGACCAGACCTTTTATTTTTAAGCGAAACTGGCATTGGACACGCTATTTCCCTAGAAGAGTTCGCAATTAAAGGTTACTCTAACTTAACTTCTAAATCTGACTCCCAAGATCGCCATGGGCATGGAATATGTGCCTATATTAAAGATGGCTTTCCATGTGGTAGGGACATCTCCAGAGAAGATCCTAACTTACCCTATATGTGCTTCCGAGTAGCACTAGCTCACACTACTGCATTTATATTTACTCTCTATCGCTCCCACGCCAGCGGAGTTACTATCTTTAAAAGCATATATGGGAAAATTGACCAAGTTCTATCAGCATATCCTTCAGCTACCATTCACGTATGTGGAGACTTCAATGTTCACAATGTGGAATGGTTGACCCACTCAAACAAGACCGATGATGAGGGGAGGTTCTGTTATGATTTCTCCATTGCTTATGACTTCACTCAGATTGTTCACGAACCCACCCGTGTGCCCGACAATGACGGCCAGTATACAAGTCTCCTAGACCTTTTTCTCACAACTTGCCCTGAACTATGTTCAGTTTCCGTTCTGTCTCCTCTTGGATCTTCCGACCACTCAGTTGTATCAATTAAGATAAAAATGAAATGTAATAAGTCCTCAGACGTACCTCTCCATCGTACAGTATATCGATACACTATGGCTGACTGGGATAGTTTCTGTACATTTATATCGGATCTTCCTCTGCGTTCCATGTTTAAAAAGGATGTGTCGTCTATAGTATCAGACCTGACAGAATGGTTAATTGTAGGTATAGACAATTTCATACCCTCGAAAAAGTTCCAGCAAAAACCTAACAGCCAGCCATGGTTCTCTCCAGAATGTGCTACTGCTATTGCGCACATAAATCACTTTTTCCACTGCTTCAAACGTAATAGATGTATGGAAACTAAAGCCGCTTTCAGGACTGCCAGCAACTATTGTAAGAAAGTAATAAAGAACGCAAGAGAGTTGCATGCTCAATCCGTCAAGTCCAAAGTAGCTGAGCAGCGGCTTGGTTCCCACCAGTTTTAGCAAATTGCAAACAGAATCCTGAACAGAAGCGTGTGCTCCATCCCAACTATCATCAATGGACCTGAGGTAATCTCGTCAGCATCAGACAAAGCCAAACTCTTTGCCAAGAACTTTGCAGCCAATTCTACTTTGCGACCAAGGCCGCCAACCCCCAATATTTCCTCCTGTATCAGAAAACACACTATGTGATATACAAATATCTGTATGTGATGTTGCCAAGCTAATCAAAAACCTTGATCCCAGTAAAGCAACTGGCCCTGACGGTATTCCAATTATAGTACTCAAAAAACTCCAACCAGAAATAGCACCCATACTTACAAAACTGTTTAAACGTTGTCTTAAGGAAAATTGCTTCCCATCACTCTGGAAAATCTCATCAGTATGCCTTGCATTTAAGAATTCAGGTGATCGTTCATCCCCCTCTAAGTACAGGCCAATGTCTCCTGTGCGCCATGAGTAAGTTGCTGGAATCTGTGTTAAATAGAGAAGGCCTCAACCATCTCAGCAAAAATAACCTTCTTAGTGACACGCAATATGGTTTCCGTTCTGCTAGATCTACAGCAGATGTGCTTACAGTTATATCTCATAGGATTAGCGAATCTCTCGACAGAGGCAATCTTTCTAGAACAATTGCTCTTGACATATGTAAGGCCTTTGATTGGGTATGGCATAAAGGTTTACTTCACAAGATCTCCAGCTATGGTATAGCTGGAAATGTCTTCTCAATTATTAAATCATTTCTCTCTGATAGGTTCATAAGAGTAGTAGTTGATGGGCAAAAATCAGAAGCTCACAGTATAAATGCTGGAGTCCCTCAGGGGTCCATCCTGGGCCCAACTCTTTTCCTGATCTACATTAATGATCTTCCAAATCACATCCTTACATCAGTCGTAGACATTTTTGATGACACACTACCATCTATGGTAGCACATCTAAGACAGTAAACGACCAAGTTCTCTCCGATTCTCTCTTCTCTGATCTTGATCACGTTGTACAATGGGGAAAGGAGTGACTGGTTACTTTTAATGCATCTAAAACCAAGCTTCTATCTTTACATGATCAACGTTCTGATCCCCATCTGGCATCAATTAAAATGAATGGCTCTCGTCTTGGGGAGGCCTCAAGTTTTGACAGGCTTCTGGGCTTGACCTTTACTCCTGATCTTAAATGGAATACGTACATCAAATCTGTTGCCAAGGCCGCTGGAAAAATGGTCGGATCCTTCTATCGACCCAGTAGATATCTCACTGCTGATGCAATTCTCTATCTATATAAGAGCCAGATACGTCCAAGGATGGAATACTGTTGCCACATATGGGTAGGAGCTGCTAGAAAAGACTTGTCCTGCCTTGATAGGGTTTAAAATAGACTTCGTGGCCTGGTGGGAGATGTCCTTTTCTCTTCTCTGCAACCTCTATCTCACAGAAGAGATGTTGCGAGTTTGTCTCTGCTTTATCGTTATTTTCATGGAAAGTGTTCAACTGAGCTTCAATCTATGGTCCCCCCTCGCCAAACTTTCACAAGAAACACTAGACTAGCTGAAAACATTATCAATAATTTTCCCCACTCTTTATCTGTACCTAAACCTAAACATAGATTCCATGAACAAAGCTTCTTTCTTAGAACTGCACGCCTGTGGAATTGTCTTCCGTTTTCCTGCTTTCCAGCTGTCTATAATATGGTTGTCTTTAAGTCCAACGTGAACAAGTTTCTGATGAGCCGTTCTACAAATTTACCGAACTTCCATTACTATCGACTACTATATTGTCCTTTTGACTACTCTACACTCTTTAACCCTTATCCTTGAGTGGCCTATCGGCCTTGATAAGTGGTGCCGTCTATGTAAAAAAAATATTTATTTATTTATTCATTTATTTGCGAACTATTATCCTAATCTTTATAGACGATGGCCAGAGGAATAGTTGGCTGAAACGAAACAACAACTATGGAGATGAAGATAGCAGTCCGCCAATAAATGAATAAATATCTGATATCCTTCATTCGATCTGTGCGCTTACCGAGGACAATTCTATTTTAAATTTATGCTTGATAGACAAACGGAATGATATTTCACACTTAAGCTTGATAGATCGACGAAAATTATGTTTCAACGTTAGACATGGCATATAGACGAAAATGATATTTCAAATGTGAGCTTGACAGACCAACGAAAATATTTTAAATTTAAGCTTGACAGACCAGCAAAAATAATATTTCAAACTTAAAATTGAACGACAGACGAAAATGAGGTTTCAAATTTAAGTTTAACACACCAATGGAAATTGCCTGTGACTTATATAACGATAATTTAATTAGTCACTTATCTCTTTTGGTGGGGGAGCAGTCCTTCACGACTGAGATAACTTTTTATTTTTGTACCTTTTCTCCACGTTAAAAAAAAACGACCCTGGTGTCTAACTCTGTCCCGTGGAGAGGGATTGTAAATAGGTACAATCTTAAGTTAATTTTCAATAGAAGTTATACTATCTGTTATAGATTACATATGGTCTGGGGTAGGGTTATTTACATGATAGTTTACATGTTTCTAAGCTAGATTACATATGGTCTGGGGTAGGGTTATTTACATGATAGTTTACATGTTTCTAAGCTAGAATTAGTTTCGTATCTAGCAATTTAATACTATTCAGCAATTTATAAATATTATTCTTTAATTTTATGGCTAACAATCTATATATAAAAGCGAAAATGTGTGTATGCATGGATGTATGTATGTTCGCTTTTTGTGTATGTATGTAAAAGGCTTTTTTCGTTGGAATTTTCGGTCGGCTCATTCCTTCTTAAAGCTTTTTATATCACGTCTAAATGATAATACCTATGAGTTATGAACGGGGGTCGCCTGTCTATTTAATTTGCCCGACTGTTTATTTTGCTTACAATACAAACTAATAATAAAACAAATTAAATTAGGTTTGGAGAGTCTGAGGATTTCCTTGCGTTCAAAAAGGTGCCATAAAACTTTAATCATTTCAGAAGAAGCCGTTGACAACCACTCCAATGTACAGCTGGCTCAAACGAAAGTCCCCCCTCCCACCCAGGGCATAAAAACTGGTTAATAATCATATGAACTCCCTCCGATGAGGGCACATATACATTTTAGCAAATAGATGCTAAACGATTACGAAGGCAATAGGCAAGTTATAAATGACCAATAAATAAAATGAATTAAACTCTGTGAATCAATGTTAAATGTGTAAATGAGATTTATAACCCATTCTGTCGTCTCTCTCAGTCTTATGTTGTAAAGGAACAACTTCTAATAAATAAAAAAAAAACAAAACAAAAAACAATTTGTGCTGGTTTCTTTTTTTATTTAAAATTTTAAAGAATCGGTTTGGAATCGGAAATTAGACTATAATTTTTCCGATTCCGATACCCCAAAAAGTTCCGATGAGGGGCGTGCAATAAGTAATGCCCCTGACCCACTTCCCATAGCAGTAGAGCAACGAAGCTTGGTACAGTTATTAGTCTTTCTCTACATAGGAACCACCCAGAGTTATGCATTTCTCCCATCGTTTGATGCAGCTCTGGAGACCGTTTTTGTAGAACACCCCAAGTTGGTCCTCCAACCACGACGTGACTTAAGAAATCAAGGCTGCATCATCGGGGAAACGCTTTCCTTTCAAAAACAACTTCATAGCTGGGAAGAAGTGAAAGTCAGAGGGTGCAAGGTCAGGTGAGTAAGGAGAATGGCGAAAGATTTCATAACCACACGCCCGTGCTTCTGATTTGGCAACATGCGAGTTGTGGGCCGGAGCATTGTCCTGCAGGAGGAGGGTACCTTTGCTGATCTTGCCCCGTCTCTTGATTTTGATAGCTTCCCTTAATTTCCTCAAAAGTGAAGCATAATAGGCTCCTGTAATTGTGGTATCCTTTGCCAGGAAATCTGTCATCACTACTCCATCCAGGTCCCAGAAGACTGTGAGCATGCCCTTGCAAGCGGAGGGCTGCACCCTTGCCTTCTTTGGAGGTGGTGAGTCCAAGTGCTTCCACTGCATTGACTGGGCTTTGGTCTCTGGATCATAGTGATGGACCCAAATTTCATCCTGTATAATCAGTCTTTTGAAAAACTTTGACTCATCTTCTTAGTACATCTCCAAATTCATCCTCGAGCACTCGACGCGTTCTCGCTGCTGGAATGGTGTGAGCAACCTGGGAATCCATCTGACAGACATCTTATGCATATGCAAATAGTCATGAATGATAGTTTCCACAGACCGTGTACTAATCTTGACATCTTGGGCTATTTGGCGAATAGTAATGCGCCGATCTTCCAAAATGGCAGCCGCAACTTGACGGACAAATGCCTCATCAATGGCAGAAGGGGGCGACCAGGTCTGGGAGCTGTTTTCACAGACTTCCGGCCATGTTTGAATTCACGATGCCAGCGTTTTACAAGGTCATATGATGGGGCATTATCACCATAAGTTTCTTTCATTTCATTAAAAGTCTCCTGTGGTGTGTGTCCTTCCAAATACAAAAACCGGATCACTGCTCGACATTCAACAGGCTCCATTTCACACCTGACTCAGTTGTAACACCTGTAAAACCAACCACAATTAGTTCATAGCTGTAATTTGCCACATAACCCGTAGAGATATAAGTCATTGCACATGCAAAATTTCAGCTACATCAGACAAATATATATATATATATATATATATATATATATATATATAATTCTCAGAATGTGAGAGATTATATAATCATTTCCCCCAAAAAAACAAAAACGTCACAGTTCACAAGAGTCATGACAACCAACCAACCGGAAATCCAAGACTCGAGTTTCGCCTTCATCAGTTAGACATATCCGAACTCTGGATTCAAAACACGCGCCTTCTGCATGTGAGGCGACTACTTTGTCACATGATAAAAACGCGTCACGCACAAGAAAGTTTATTAATCAACACAGATCAAGCAAACCGCGGAGTAATCCGAAATGGATCTACTTCGTCTCGAACAAGGGATGTGGTCATCACAACTAACTACAACCCAAGCTGATGTCTCACAAATAGGAATTTTATACTCGCGAGGACGATGCTATCCAACATGCTAAGCTAGCGAGCAATTAGCAATAGAATTTTCAGATTGTGAGAGATTATATAATTATTTCCATAGTCAAATAATGTTGCAGTTCAAAAGAGCCAGGGCAGCCAACAAATCTGAAGTCCAAGACTCAGGTTTCGCCCTCATATATATATATATATATATATATATATATATATATATATAATATTACATAGTCGCTACATTGAACATGCTAATGTTCAGATAATTGGTCGGTAAGGAATAAAAGTTCTCGTGAAGCGATATAAAAAACTTTGTGTACCATTGAAAGCGTCTGGTTATTTCTTCAATTCTCCCATTTGAGAACTAGACGCTTTCAGTTGTACACAAACGTCATTACATCGCCTGACGAGGACTTTTGGTCTTTACCAACCAATTGTCTGAAATATTAGCATGTTCAGTGTAGAAATTATGTAATATTTGTTTATATAAATAAAAATATTATATATATATATATATATATATATATATATATATATATATATATATATATATATACTTGTATTTCTAGTCAAATAATTAAAATTTTGTGTGTATACATGTATATATATATATATATATATATATATATATATAGAGAGAGAGAGAGAGAGAGATAATTAAATTTTAGTACCCCCCCCCAAATATTTTAAGACCAGGTACGCATCTGATTTAATTCATAGATTAAATACATTAATAAAAAAGATAAAAGTAAAATCAGGATTGCCCAGGCAAATCAGACCTTCTTAAATTCGTGCTTGAGCAACAAAGTTTGTCCCGCTTTTATTTTGTCTAAAATAAAGCGAACTAAGTTACATCCTGGACAAAAAATTGAAAGTGATTTTATCTCCAATTTTTTGTCTAAGCTTTCTTGTAAATAAGCACGTCTAAACAAAAAATATGAAATGTGGAAAGATTCGGTTGGCATTTTGTCGTTTTGCGACAAAATAAGATTTTCAAGATATATTGCAATAATTCACTTTCTAGGTTATCAGTTAAAAATCAAAAATATTTGCAACATTTGATTTTCAAAAAAATATCGTTGCTCGACAAACCCAAGTGTTACACAGAACGTCCTAAATCTCTCTTCCACTCAGTTTTCTGAGCTTGAACTTAATATAATTTCCCATGGCTTGGACTTCTGCATTCCTCCCATATCCCCAAAGCGAGAAGAGATATATGCTGAATTCGAAGTCTTTTCTGCCCAATTAGAAAGACTTTCTCCTATTTCCGACTCTATGGTTAGTGATCTTAAGGCGAAACTAAATGACGTCGCACATTCATATGCCGGCACGCCTATTTCGTTTTGTTAATCAAAATGGCGAAGTTGAACATTATCGTACAATCAAAGCACTTCGCCATAATAAATCGTTAGTCATCACAAAACCCGACAAAGGCTCTGACGTTTCATAATGGATCACCAAGATTATGTCAATAAAATGATGACTATCCTGAGGGATACCTATAAATTTGTTAAATTAGGTCCGGTAAATACATATGATACTACTATCTCTATCGAGGCCAAGTTCCAAAAACGACTTGTCAAATGGGTCAAAAGTGGTGTTCTTCCCACTTTCATTTTAAATTCAATCTGACCCGCCGGTTCTATTTGCCCCCTTTTGTATGGTTTGCCTAAGACCCATAAAAGTGGGGTAAAGTTGGGACCCACTTTATCAATGATAGTGTCCTCTCAATACAAGTTAGTATTTTAGAACCCGTTTTGGAACTTTTTAGTTTATTTAGGATTAAATACTCTTTTACCTTTGCTAACTTTATGCAAAACTATACTCATTCTGACAAATTTATGTGTTCTTTTGATATTTCTACTCTTTTTACTTGCGTCCCATTGTTAGAGACTATTAATATCTGTGCTGACGCCCTATATCGGAGTCAACTTCCAACTCCCCAAATTCCTGAAAATATTTTTGTAGAATTGATGAACTTCGCCACTATATCGGTTGAATTCAGCTTTAATGATATTATGTACAGACAGACGGATGATGTGGCCATGGGTTCCCCATTGGAACCAGCGTTGGCTAATATCTTTGTAGGTTTTCGTGAACTGGGTTTATTATCTGGTTTGCATAAACCAGACATTTACTTTCTTTATGTCGATGATACTTTTTGCTTATTTGACAACGAGGAAAAAGTGGATGCTTTTTTGTGTCCCTCAATAACGTTCATCCAGCACTTAGGTTTACGGTAGACAAAGAACCAAATTCTACTCTTCCATTTTTAGAGGTTCTTGTTTCGAAGACATACTCATGTATTCTAACTTTTGTTTATCGTAAACCAAAATTTACCGGTCTCTATACGCGTTGGGATTCTTTTTGTCCTACAAACCAAAAATTTAATTTAATTAAGACTTTAGCACATAGGGCCTTGGTGATTTGTTCGGCTAATCTGGATGACGAGCTTAAATTCATTACTAAGGCCCTTTGTAACAATGGTTACCCCTTAGATATTGTTGAAACTACTATTAATATTAATAAGAAAGTTTCTAATTTTTATAAATCTAAAGAAATTGTAGCTAATAGATGTCCTGTTTACCTTCGTCTACCTTGGCTAGCTAATATCAGCGATCGATTTGCTAATCAAATCTCTTTGTACAACGATGTCATTTTGCGTCAAACCCACGCGTTATTTTTTTCAACAAGACCTATGTCCCCCCCCCCACCATAATAATTCTATCATTTATTTATTAAATGTAGTTGCAGCGCGCACTATGTTGGGTGGACATCGCAAAGATTTGATGTTCGTTGAAACAACTCGTACCGTCAAAGATTCGTTATGCAAAATTTTCACCTTCTGTTGTTCGATTTGCGAGCATCTTATAAATAACCATGCGTGTGCCACGAATTTCAGTGCTGAAATGTTTACGATCTTGAGTAAGTCACACTCATCCTTTCATCTAAAAATTCTAGAAACTATTTTTATTAAGTCCTTGAGACTTTCTCTTTGCAAGCAAAAATAAAATCTTTTAGGACTTAATTTAATTTCTATGGAATTTTTTTTCTCGCTTATTTTTCGTTTTTTTTTCTCCTCCGCCATATTCATGACTATTTTTTAATCATATTTTCCTCGATTTATTTTTTAATAATAATAATAATAATAATAATAATAATAATAATAATAATAATAATAATATATTAATTATTTTTAATTACTATTTACCACATTATATTATTCCTTCATTCTCATTTCATATCTAAATGTCATTAAGCCAGCTTTTGAATATTTGCATTTTGTATAATTCTGGCCCTTCTCTTCTTTTGATGAAATGCATTTAGCCTCGAAATGCCATTACGTAAAAAGAGGTTTTCTTGATTTTTCCCTTTTCCTTATTGTTCTAATAATAAAGTAATATATAACTTTCATTCCTCATCTTTCATTTATTCTATCTATCTTATCTATTATATAAAAGCGAAAATGTGCGTTAGTGTGTGCGGTTTTTGTGTATGTCCGGCAAAGGTTTTTAGAGGGCGAGGCACTCGGGGGGGGTCACTAATTCTTAGAACTTTTTATATAATTCCTAGCTTATAATATCTCCGATTTACGAAAGCAGGTGTCGAAGGCAATCAGCTTTGATCACCGTGGGGAATACTCCTTCATATCAGACAATTGCTATTCATTAAGACACTACCAGAGCTCCCCACTCTTGGGGGAACTGATTTCTCCCACCACGGCGGAAAGAACTGACTTCCATGCATGTCAACTTTTTAATCGTTAAATTAGAACGCTTTTCACTTTCTGTCCCATCGTAGCTGAGCGGTAAGATATCAGCTTTTTTTCCTTCTTCGCGTCAAGGCTTCCGTTTCTCAACACACACCTACAAACACCCAGGCAACACCGGGCACCCACGCTAGTCTATTATATAAAAGCGAAAATGTGTGTGTGAGTTTGTGTGTGTGTGGGGGGGGTCACTAATTCTTACAACTTTTTATATACTCCCTAGATTATAATCTCTGATCTCGAGCGCGTGGTTCAGTGGGGGAACTTTACTCCTGATCTGAAATGGAACACGTACATCAAGTCTGTTGCCATGGTCGCTGGAAAGATGGTGGGATCCTTCTACCGCTCCAGAAGATATCTCACTACTGATGCAATTCTCTATCTATATAAAAGCCAAGTACGTCCAAGGATGGAATACTGTTGCCATATCTGGGCAGGAGCTGCTAAAAACAGCCTATCCTGCCTTGACAGAGTACAAAATAGACTTCGTGGCTTAGTGGAGGATGCCTTTTCTCTACCCTGCAACCTTTCTCCCACAGAAGAGACGTTGCGAGCCTATCCTTGTTTTATCGTTATTTCCATGGCAGGTGCTCATCTGAACTCCAATCTCTGGTACCCTTCTCGCCAATCTTTCATGAAAAACACCCGTCTAGCTGAATCCACTGTGAAAAATTTCCCCCACTCTATATCTGTGCCTAAATCAAAACGCGGATTCCATGAACAAAGCTTCTTTCTTAGAACTGCACGCCTGTGGAACTCTGTTCCGTCTGCCTGCTTCCCACCGGACTACAACTTGGATGTATACAAGTCCAATGTTAACAAATTCCTAATGAACCGCCCCCTTAAGTAAACACTTCATCAAATCTCCACACTAACGTAATGTACTGTAAAAAAAAAAATCTCCGATTTATGAAACGAGGTCGTCTCTATCTTTTATTTGAGCGACTTTTATGCGACAAAGTGCTGTGATTTCATTTCTCTATGACGTGATGTTTTATTTAGAAACGCAGACGTTGACGTTCGTTTAAGCACCTGGTTTTTTAACCGTTTAATTTCAACCATTCTTGCTATTCTGCGCTCTTAGCATCATTGTAAGTTATCAGGCTTTCTTTTCCGACTTCGCCTGAAAGCTTCGGGTTCGAGACCAACTGCCTACTACAACTCTTTTTTTTCTTTTACATCTCCAAACACCCGAGCAACGCCGGGCACCTCCGCTAGTCTATTATATAAAAGCGAAAATGTGTGTGTGTGTGTTTGCACATGTGTGCATTTTTTTTTTGTATGTTCAGCAAAGGCTTTTTTCGGGGAGCGGGGCGCTCGAAGAGGTCACTAATTCTTTCAACTTTTTATATACTCCCTAGATTATAATATCTCAGATTTACAAAAGGAGGTCGTCTCTATCTTTTATTTGAGCGACTTTTATTTTATCAAATTCACGCTATCCCGTGGTCCCGCCTGTTTGTTTGGCTTTTTGGTATAAATAAATTAATTTAAACCTTCGCCACTTCCCTTTGGCGATGGGTGCAACAGCAAAGACGTCATGTTTTTTTCGCGTTCTTTTCCTCCTTTCCGATATGGGGTTGAGCCTGCCTGACTACGACCACTTTCTTTTTTTTTTGCTCAACACACACCTCCAAACACCAGGGTAACGCCGGGCACCCAGTCTAGTATTCTATAAAAGTGAGAATGTGTGGACACTTCTCAAGCTATATACTCAACGGATTTTTAATCTACAAACTTGAAATTTGGTATATAAGTTATTCAGACATGTGGAAACATTTTAAAATGTTTTCACCCGAAAACAAAGGCTGCTAAAGAGTAAAAATTTAAAAAATTGGTACGTGGGAGGCCACCGGATTTTTATCTGTTTTCAATTGTTTCACGACTGCGTATACACGATCATGAAATAAAATAACATCCTCATATATATATATATATATATATATATATATATATATATATATATATATATATATATATATCATCCAAGTATGAGTCGGTTTGAAAACATTTTCAAACAGTCATGTTAATCCGGTGTAATGGTTATTGTATTTGACTCACTGTCCTTAGGTTTTGGTTTCTATCTCAGCTCGAGTATTTTCTTTTTTACTTACAAGAAATGAACTGCTTATAAAAAACATAATACTCGAATGCACATGTCTCAGTTTCTTTCCGTTATTTTTATTTCATTTTTTTTTAAGGAACTTCACGCTACGTTTAATACCTACGGCATTTCTGTTTATAATAAAAACGACGAATTCTGCATTGATTAAAATATTTATGCGTATTTTCAAACCAGACAACGCCGGGCGGTCTGCTAGTATATATATATATATATATATATATATATATATATATATATATATATATATATATATATATATATATACGAGAATATGTGTGTGTATGTGTGCGTATGTGTGTCTGTGTGTTTGTGTGTGTGAAGAAAATTCTCTACTATATACTCAACGAACTTTTGATCTACAGACTGTAAATTTGGTATATAGAGTGTTCAGACACATGGAAAACTTTTTATCGATTTCATCCGGAAATAGGGCTGCTAAGGGGTCAAAAATTAAAAATTTGTACAATACGTCATCGAATTTTTATCTGTTTGTCAACTGTTTCACGAATACGCATGCGTGAATGGTTTACATGACAGAATACTTATGTTAAGAATAAGTAAGTTTGAAAACACTTTTTTAAAATCGTGTCAAACTGACATAATGGTTATCGTACTTGATTCACTATCTTTATGTTTTGCTTTCGATCTCTGCTCGAGTTTTTTTTTAATGTTTTTTTACTTACAAGAATGCACATGTCTCAGTTTCTCTCCGTTTTTTTACTCCATCTTTTTAAAAGAATTAAAAGTTACGTTTAATATCTACGGTATTTCTGTTTATAAAAAATAGCGATTCTGCATTAAGTAAATTATAATATTTATGTATATGCGAGCAGTTCAGCCCGGCTTTGCTCGAGCCTTATGTACTGTTAATTACTTTATGTGCATATGTATATCTATATAATTATGAAACTGAAATGACCTTGTAACGGGTATTGTAATCCAACATCCCGTTTACGACTTCCGGTTGCGCAGGCGTACACAAACATAAACTCATAACAGTGTAAATAAATAATCAACTCGACAATAAAACGTATTGTTTTAGTGTGTACGTTTTCAGCGTCCCAATTTTTTTTTCGCGTTTAAATTATCTAAATAAACAATTGTTAATATTTCTGATTTTTTTAGATCGTTCATTTTCCCATAACAGCGTAAATAAATAATCAACTCGACAATAAAACGTATTGTTTTACTGTGTACGTTTTCAGCATCCCAATTGTTTTTTTTTTCGCGTTTAAATTATCCAAATAAACAATACTTTCTGCATTGTTTTTTACATCGTTCATTTCCGCATTGTCTTAATTAGTTTTTTTTTACCTTATTATTAACATATAAATTAAATATTTGACCCAATGGGTTATAAATGTTTGTTTAAAATAAATGAAAAAAGTTACATTTTATCAAAATTTGAACTTAACTTTCAGTATTATGGTATCTGTTCAGTGCACATTTGCCTATAATTATCGCAAACCACTTATAATTCAATGGCTGTGTGTGTGTGTGTGTGTGTGTGAGAGAGAGAGAGAGAGAGAGAGAGAGAGAGAGAGAGAGAGAGTTGAATAATTTAAAATTGTGAAAATATTTTTTATTCAGTATTATCAACAGAAAACTAACAAATAGAAACAAAACTGTTTCGTTTTCAATTCTTAACATCTGTGTCGACATTAACAGCCTTTGTATCCATTCCCAAATAAAGTTTTTTTTAATGAAGAAAAATAAGAAAATAGCAATTTTTTATATCAGGAATTTCAGTTTTTAAATTTCGCATAATAGCGATAACAAAAATGTTAACGTTAACGTAAAAAGGCATCTTTTATGGGAGAAAAGTATGTTACATGGCGAGAAAATAACGAGAGGTCCGAAGAGCTTTAACGAGAACATGCGTGACTGTGACGTCACAGAAGAAAGAGAGAAGACGTGATCTTGATCTTTTGATTGATGTGTGAAACTGTGAGATAAAGAAAGAGGGAGAGTGTGAGTGAGTATTAGAGAGAGAAAGAGAAAGAAAGAGAGAAAGAGAGAGAGAGAGAGAGAGAGAGAGAGAGAGAGAGAGAGAGAGAGAAAGCATGACAAAGTAAAAATTAATGAGTGAGACATATACAATAATTACGAACGACTATGATTGGTTGTTTGTTTTGTTTTACGGTATTTTCGAATTATTTAATACCGAATCCGGTAATTTTGAAAAACGAAAAGGGCTTTATTCTTCAAGTTATTTATGTCTTCACATTTTTATTCATGGTGCTTATTTTGGTTGTTTTGTAGAGAAAAAATGTTCCTGTTTTTCTTTTTTTGGGGAGGGGTTGTAGAACATGATTGAGTTTTGCAAAGGGAAAGAATAAAAAACAATAACATGAATATTTGATGCATTTCAGTCAGGAAGCCGATATTCTAGACAGTCTGATCGGATAATACCAGGGATGCTGCTGCTGCTGCTGCTGCTGCTGCTGCTGCTGATGATGATGATGATGATGATGATGCAGAGAGCAGTAAATGATTCATTGAAATAAAAGCTATTGAATTGATGATGTTCATGCCGACGACAATCATCATTATGGCTTCGTTGTCAAGATGTTTAGTTTACTCCGATGAAGATATTGATAATGGCGACAGATGGATAGAAGTTCAGCAGGTTACAATGACACATTTATCCGTAATCGCTTTTCTTTTCCTGTCCTGCACAAAATAAGGGTCGCGATAAGACAAAACTCTCTATCTAATTTAATCATTTGAAACCGGCTGTGACCACAGGTCATTTTTCGTTAGTTTATTCAGCCTCGAAAACGATGTTTTTTCAATACTAACGGCTGAAGTTGTTTTAATGTACTTGTAAGTTGTTGGTTCATTATCGAGATAATGCTGGGATGTATGAGATATGCAATCACAGTAGACACAGAACGCTTTTTGAAGTTGCTAGAATCGAAGAAACTTGATTGTTTATATTTCTATCAAAAACGAATTCACACAGACTAGTTGAACGCGAAAGCTATTTGTATAAATGGTAGAATAGATTTTTACTCATACGTACATTCAATTTTGGCAGTAAATAATTATTCAAGCACATCTGATTGAACGCGACAGGGTTATATATATATATATATATATATATATATATATATATATATATATATATATATATATATATAAATATACCAATCCTCAAAGGGAAAGAAGAAGAAAATGATAACAACAATAGCTCCTGATGATAATCGGATGCACCAATAGAAAGCGCTTGAGTAGAATATGGCTGAAAAACAACTTTTGGGTGCCATTTTATACTACATGCCAGCTGAAATGAAAAAAGACCGCTTGGCGAATGCAAAAGATATCCAGAAAATCGGAAAAAAAATAACTATATACACATCTATATACATGTACATATACATATATATATATACATATATACATATATATATATACACACATATATATATACATATATGTGCACATCTATATACATATATATACATATATATGCACATCTATATACATATATATACATATATATGCATATATATATACATACATATATGTTTAAAGAAAAAATAGAAAAAATCGAATGAAATTATTAAAAAATCAACGTTTCGTCCTTGTTTCAGAGGACATCTTCAGGATAATTGAAATAAAAATGTGATAAAAGAAAAAGTCATAGATCGTGCGAAAAAAGACAGTTTTTTTAAAATCCAACCCATGTCGGGAAAGGACGAATATGTGTGCGTATGGGAAGGTTGTTTGATGTCTATATATACACTTTTAAAATGCATTAAAATAAATATGTACATTTTTTTTTTCTTCTGCGAAACTATTCATTTTCCTGAAACATTCAAAGAAAAACGGCTAGCCATACATATATATATATATATATATATATATATACATATATATACATATATATGCATATATATACATACATATATATATATACATATATATAGACATATATACATGTATATACATATAGATGCACATCTATATACATATATATACATATATATGCATATATATACATACATATATATATACATATATATAGATATATATACATGTATATACATATATAGATATTCAAGCAAACATTATTAAATGCAACGGAGATATATACATATATATGCACATCTATATACATATATATACATATATATGCATATATATACATACATATATATATACATATATATATAGACATATATACATGTATATACGTATATACATATTCAAGCAAACATTATTAAATGCAACGGAGATATATACATATATATGCACATCTATATACATATATATACATATATATGCATATATATATACATACATATATATATATACATATATATACATACATATATACATGTATATACATATATACATATTCAAGCAAACATTATTAAATGCAACGGAGATATATACATATATATGCACATCTATATACATATATATACATATATATGCATATATATACATACATATATATATACATATATATATATAGACATATATACATGTATATACGTATATACATATTCAAGCAAACATTATTAAATGCAACGGAGATATATACATATATATGCACATCTATATACATATATATACATATATATGCATATATATATATATATACATACATATATATATATACATATATATATATACATACATGTATATATATATATACATATATATATACATGTATATACATATATACATATTCAAGCAAACATTATTAAATGCAACGGAGATACTTTTCTTCATGATTTTTTTTTTTTTCGATTTTCCGTATAATTTTTTTTTTTATATAAAAATCGAAAATATTAATGAAGGTTCCATAATTGTTGTTGTCACGAGCGCTTTCGATTCGTCCACGGATTATCTTCAGGCGCTGGGAAAGTAAAAGTGAGAAGGAGCGACATGAAAATTAAAAAGTGAAAAGTAAATTATACATTAAACCATGTTAGGTGATGGTAAGTTAAAATATATAAAATCGACGAGAAGTCGATTAAAATATAGGTCGATTAAAAATTCGAGTATTAAAATCAGCAAGTTCGCAAGATATTTTAACACATTGCTGCTTTTCTCGAATGCAATATTATTTACAACTAGCGGGGGTACCCGGCGTTGCCCGAGTGTTTGTTTCCGGGACGGTGGGGGGAGTTTTAAAAAATGTTATTTTAGGTAAGTAGGAAGGATCAAACCCGGAGTCATGAGTAAAAGTAGGAAAATAAACTGTGAAAAAAAAAACAAAAAAAAACATTTGCAACGTTAACAGTTCGGCCACCAAGAAAAGTCCATTCCAGTTGTTTAGGAAAAAAAAAAAAAAAAAACGACTACGGTAGGTCGGCGCGAACGTGAAAATATAATGTGAATTGTCCAGCACGCTAACCACTACGCCACAGAGCACTGCAGCTTAGTTTAGTGATTTTAAATAACTTCACATGAAAGAACTACGAAGCCAAACCGGTGTTCTCTTCTCAACTGTTCCTTGTGAACGATCCCCAAACGGTGTTAAGTGGTGGCAGGGGGAGGAGGAATTTATTAGAGAGAAAATATTTTACCACTTCCATTGATCTTAACCGATTTTGGCCGTGACTTCTCAGCAGAAAAAGTATAGAAATCTAAGATTATCGAGGAATTTGAGAAATAATAAGCCGATAACACACCTCAGATATTGTTCTGCCGTTTGTGCATATTATATTTGCATGAAATATCTTGATTTTTAATCCTATTAAGGTCAAAATAAGACGGGAAAAATGACTTCATTTTATTTATATAGAGAAGAGATAGGGTGATGAGTTCTAATGTATAACACTTCAAGAATTTAAAAAATTTAAGATGGCTTTTACGTTGTATAATTTTTGCGTTGTTGGTGAGGATTTTTCTGAGATTGGCGGGGGCACAGTTGTGTTTTTTTTTTATTAAATGTTGATATATAGCGCTAGTATTGTTTAAATGTATGGTGATTCAACGTTGTCGTTGTATGCCCAATGTATGTATTATTCTTATATTTATTTTCGGAGTTACATTCTCCTTGAGAGCATTTGAATTTATACACCGCATTGGTTTGTAGCCGATGATGAGTTGTTTCTAATTACGAGGTTTTGGGTTCTAAACTATTGTAGTAAATAAAAAAATTAAATTTTACAGTTTCTAGCAATAGGTGTCAAATATCTACGGACGATATGTTTAATTGCATTTTCTTCGATTCTGAAGTAAGGTGTCATTTGATTTTGGTAAGATATATTAATGGACTTTACATTGCGGTGCTGGTTATTATTATTATTATTATTATTATTATTATTATTATTATTATTATTGGTTTCAAGGGATTGTAGAATTCGTTTTATTTGTTCATCAACAATGTAATTCGGAAAGTGATTGTTGTTTAATGTTTTCTATTTCAATGAATTGTGCCTTTTTGTGGATGATATCATTTTAGCGCAATTTAATAAATTTTTAATTATGGCTATTTTGTATCTATGTGGGCACTTACTCTTACAGTTTAGTAGGATGAAATTTATACTCGTTGTTTTTTTTTTAATATACAAAGATGTTAAAAGTATTATTGGACGTATAAATAAGGACGTCAAGAAATTAAATCGTATTATTATAATTCAACTCTACTGTGAACTTAGGGAATGAGTGTTTTTTGAAAAAGGTCCTGCACTTGGTATATCCGTTCGTTATTTTCAGCTAAAATAAGAATGTCGCCCACGTAGCATACATATATACACATATATACCTATACATGAATATACATATATACATACACATGTTCATGCATATATACTAATATATACACGTATACATACATATAAATATACATACACACACACATATATATACATACATATACATGCATATATACATTCATATATATACATATATACATTCATGATTATATATACATATATAATTATTATATATATATATATATACAAATATACACATATATGTATGCATATATAAATATATTTATACATATATATAATTGATACATACATGATTATACACATACATATGTACATATATATACATATATGTACATATATACGTACATATATATACACATATATATACATATACACACACACACACACACACACATATATATATATATATATATATATATATATATATAAATATATATATATATGCACATATACAGGGTTACTCCCCCCAAAAAAACGGGCCCAACTCTAATTTGGCCTCGTTTCTTAGTGTTTTATCCGAATGAAATGAAACTTTGGTCATAACTAGTTTATTATATTCAAAACATCACATCAAAACTATGGGTCTTTGGCCTTTTTTTCTCCGTTGACTGTAAAATGCTCAGAAAAACAAATGAATGTCCTCTGTTTTTTTTTTGTTCACCCTGTATATACACATATACTTATGCACATTTATACACACACACACACACACACACACACACACACACACACACACACACACACATATATATATATATATATATATATATATATATATATATATATATATATATATATATAAATATTTACAAATACAAACAAACTGTTAAGCGTTGGTCAGATGTTGATCCAATAGACATTTGATGAATTATTTTACGGGTACCGATACTAAGTTCAGTGGCAAGAGCTGCCGCCAGTCAACACGATGGTCGACGGTTCGATCGATGGGGAAAAGTACTAACCTCACGAGTTGTAATATAATGAAACAGTATGTAGATGATTTTCAGATGGGGCCAATCTCTAAGTCACTGAAAGTCCATGTTTCCGAAGATGACTTTTCAGCCTTGCCAGCGACATGCACAGCATCAAGAAGACATGACACTGAAGACGATAATTGGTATACATACATACATACATACATACATACATACATGCATACACACATACACACATATATATACATACATATATACACACACTTTTTTGGGGGGTGGGGGTCAATTCTCGGAACGCTCAAAGATTCTCTATAGTCGTTTCAAGAATAATAAAAACAAACAAATGAGATCTTTTCGTTTATTCGTAAGTGTTTGATTTATTTATTTACTTTCTAATATTTAAAAATAAAACAAAACATCTTTCTGTCTACATGAAATTAATTTTTCACGCTAGAAACATCTTGCGATTAGTAAATTATTTTATGTGGAGAAAAGTTTCTTTTTTTATCTTTCGAACTTCAGAACGTATAAAAAAACTCGTCAGAGAAAATAACTGTACGCGTTTCTAAAAGAAATCGATGTCGGAACTAATAATTCCAAATAAATTAAATTAAATATATTATCAATATAATTATTATTAAAAGTTGATTAAATAATCTTAAATAGAAGACTTAAAATAACTCTCTCGCTAGAAACTTAAACTAATATATAGCTATTTAATAAAATCAATTTTCCTTAATAGATATGCAAATGAGGTAACCTCTTAATCGTATATTTTGAAAACACCACGCTATTTATATAAATAAATGAAATATTAAAGTAATGGACCTTTTGTATATATTAATCAAATTGTCAACAAACAAACAAACAAGCGGACAGGAACACGTATATATATATATATATATATATATATATATATATATATATATATATATATATATATATATATATAAGGCGAACCATTAAAAGATATATATATATATATATATATATATATATATATATGCAGAGATTGATTGCAGATTAGTTATTACATGCTTCTAGCCTGTCAGGCATACACGTGTCATAACTTTTCCATAGCCACAGATTTTTTTTTCTTTTTTTGTAGACAAATGTCTGAGAGAGTATCTGTACGGCAGCTAAGACACACTCTCTCTCTCTCTCTCTCTCTCTCTCTCTCTCTCTCTCTCTCTCTCTTGTTACAAAATGTTGAGATCCAGCAACATGCAAGAGCAAAATAGTCAGCAGCAAGTCAAACTGCAGACGAACTTAATGCGGATACTTATCTTCCCTTTATGGTATTTCAAATAAGAGATTTGCTTCTCCTTTAGGGGTTGCCTTCACCTCGGTGTACGGGAGCTCTCTCCACCCAAATCCTATTAGGTCCATATCTGGGACTTAGGTCGCTGGGAACCAGAGCATATTCCACACACCGGTAGGTCATGCATAACGCAGCTGACAGGGCCTAAGCTTCTCACGTGGTTTCTGTCAGAGTTAGCTCAACCTTAGCCTTTGGTTAAAGGACGTTGACCCACAAGGCAGTGGGGGTCCAGTTATATGGCGCCGGACACACACTGTTCATAAGAGCCCCAACAATGAATAAATAAAAACAAACTCAGCACACACGACACATAAAACAGGCGGTCATGAGTTGCGGTGTCTGTGTAAATCTCAAACTGAAGGAGCGTTCAAACGATCCCCAACGATCACTACAACGGTAATGATGGGTCTAATTAATTCAATTAATTTTCTTTTATCTATTCATGTTCAAATCAATTTAAATAAATTAATATATAAATAAAAATACGTCCGACAGAAACGATATCTGTTATGGGCAGATCTTGATCGTGATCTTTTATATATATATATATATATATATATATATATATATATATATATATATATATATATATATATATATATATATATATATATACATATATATTACAATAGAACAATTCGAGCATGAAAAGTAACATGGTTAAGCTTAAACATGGAAATGTAAAGGACTAGTTGTTAAAACTGGAAAAGGAAAAGAACAAGATATTCTAGTAAAAATATAAATTTATAACTCAAAATATTGCAGCATTAAGAATTGATTATATGATGTTATGAATTGAATTTTAAAAAGATATTATGGATGACTACATATACATACACACACACATATATATATATATATATATATATATATATATATATATATATATATATATAAACATTATTAAAGACAACAGAGAGCTTTTGTTTAGTTATACCTTTTGTATTTTTTTCAATTTTTCTGATGAGGTTTTTTTTGTGTCTAAATCAAAGGTATTAATAAATGTCCCATAGTTAGATTTGTCTCTTCGAAGCATATCGCGGTTTGTTATTTTTCGTCTTTACGAAAGACATCGTCAGGAATGTGTAAGATTTGGTTGTTCTAACGGAGCGATTGCTAGAAGCAGTAGTAGTCTGAAAACGATTAATGCGTGCGAAACCGTTTGTACCCAGGGGAGGGAGGGAGTGTATAGTTTTGAGGTGAGACCAGGGTCAGAAAAGGGAAGGAAGTTACGATAGGCATTTTATAATATTTTGACTGGTTTGCAAAGTAACCATATTTAGAAAAGGTTTCAGAGTTCTTATATATACCGCTTCAAAAGTTTTTAATCTTTTAACGTTGGTTTCATGGTATATTATTTGTGTTTGCTAACTAATATTTCTCTAACTTCGGAGGGGGGCAGTTATGTTTTTTCTGTATGTTGTAATATAGAACTAGACTCTATATTATGCATGGTAAGACGACGGGATAATGTAACCAACGCAACTAGTTTTTTTTTTGTTATTATAGGAATCATACTCTCCCAACGGGCATCATTTGAACTTATAAATGACGTTGGTTCATTCTTCATATATATATATATATATATATATATATATATATATATATATATATATATACATGTGAGTACATGTATATACATATGTATATATGTATGTATGCATATATATGTATATATATGTATATATTATGCATGCATATATATGTATATATATATGTATATATGTGTCTCACTCGGAGCGTGATATGCAAAATATAGTGAATTATTTTTCAGCAGCATGTGACACCTTTGACTTAACTATTAAAATTAAGAGGACGAAAGTAATGTTCACCCCTGCAGTGCACCTGGCGCTCCGTACATTGAACCAAACATATATGTGGGGGAAAGAGGGAAGTAGCCTTGATGTTGTGGACACAATTGTGTACTTGGGTAGCACAATCTCCGGAGATGGCTCTCTGGATGCGGAGATACGTCTTCGCATCCAGAGGGCTAACACGAGATTTGGAACACTAGAAAAGCGGCTGTGGTGTGATCGTGACATCTGTGTCAAAGCCAAGATAAGTGTTTATTCGACCTGCGTGCTTTCTGTTTTGTTTTACTCATCTGAATGTTGGACAACACAACGTCAGCACTTGAAGCAACACGAGAGATTCCATCAGAAATGCATCAGGCGTGTTCTAAATGTGAAATGGCAGTGTCTGACACCTGACACGGATATTCTTGTGAAGGCTGAGTGTTTGAGCATCGGAGCAATGGTGATGAGGAACCGGTTGCGCTGGGTAGATCACGTTGTTCGAATGGAGGATGTGAGGCTGTCTAAACAGTTGTTTTATGGCGAGCTTAAGACTGGGAAACGTCCTCAACATCAACCAAAGAAACGTTTCAAGGATTGCATAAAGGACGATCTTAAAGCTTTTAAGATTCCTGTTAAGAACTGAGATACCCTGACAGAACACCGGCCTGAATGGAGGAGGCTAGTTGGAGGGGGTTCTGAATTTTTTTGCAAGGAAAAATTTACTCATGCTGAACTGAAGAAAAGCCTTCAGAAGGGGAACGTTTCGGTTTTGCCCATTGAATTGAGAACTGGAAATGTGGAGCTTGTAATCGCGTGCTCCTCTCAAAAGCAGCTTACATTAACCATAAAAAAACACACGCCACGAGCAAAGTGAGCAAAAAAAAAAAAAAAAAAAAAAAAAAAAACGGAGCCAGAAGTGAAACAAGTTTTAACGCACAACTTTGTCTGCCATATGTGTAGCAGACTGTGCAAGTCTAATGCTGGCTTGAAAAGTCATCTTCGGGCTCACGGACGGGGTTTAGGTATCGCTGAGGATTGACCTGATAACTATTGTGAGGTTGGTGAGAAGCATTGGGATGGCTAACGTCTATAAAGACGATACAATTTGTATATATATATATATATATATATATATATATATATATATATATATATATACATACATACATACATACATACATATATATATGTGTATATATATGTGTGCATGTGCATGTATATGTATATATGTGTGTGTATGTATCTTCTCCTACCTATTCTCCATCTTACTTGCGTGTTTGCGTGTACTTATGTTTGAATGATTAAGTGCATGTATGCATGCGTGTTTTGGTTGTGGAAAAAAAATAACCAATATGTGCCTGACGTGTTAGTGGTGGATGTGTGTGAGTGTGTGTGTTAGTGTGTAGGTGGGTATGTATATATGTATGCTCCTACATATATTTCTATGTATGTGCGTGTGTATATGTGTATGTGCCTGCGTGCGTATGCGTGTGTATGTGTACATGTACATGTATGTATATATATGCGTGTGTGATTGTGTGTGAGTGTGTGCTATACATGGTGAAAGAAAGTCTTAAAAAACATAAAAAAACATAAAAACCTTCACCAAATGGACCAAAAGCGCCCTCTTGAATCTAACTTTGATCGGACACTTTGAACACTTACGGTTGGAGACCACATCACTCTGAAAAACACATTTAGTATCAGCAGAGGTAAAAATAACTTTTCAAACTCCCATTTTAAAGAAAAACTTTTTACGAAAACATCTGAAGAGAGTACACCCTAAGCTCGAAACGCGTTATAAAAATATTTTAAAATAAAATATGATGAAAACCTTAAAAAAAACCCCACAATTATTGATGGCTACACTCTTTTAAATATACATTTTTTTCTCTGGTTGGAACTACATAACCATCACTTTAAATATATATATATATATATATATATATATATATATATATATATATATATATATATATATATATATATATATATCCATACATATATATGCATATATATACATATGCAAGGTGACCGGAAAAAAACGGGTCCCAACTCTAATAGGCCCCGTTTCTTAGTGTTTTGTCCGAATGAAATGAAACTTTGGTCATAACTAGTTTATTATATTCAAAACATCACATCAAAACACTAGGTTCGTTAGCCTGTTTTTCTCTGTTCTACAGCAAATGTTCTAGATGGCCTCCATTTAGTTTTTTGTTTTTTGGGGTCACCCTGTATATACATATATTTATACATATATATATATATATATATATATATATATATATATATATATATATATACATATATATACATATATATGCATACATACATATGTATATACATATATACATATACATAAATACACAAATATATATATATATATATATATATATATATATATATATATATATATATATATATACTAGCATAGGTACCCAGCGTTGCCTGGGTTTACATGAAATTTCGTTTTGAACACACCTTCTATACTAATCATTTTCATCATGGGACAACTTGGATAGCTCTACAATTGTTCCAAAAATAAAAGAACGGATGAAAACGTAAATGTAATCGCCCCCAAAAATAAGTACTTGATACCCTCTCCACCAGATATTTCGACAGAAGGGATACAAAGAGAAGAAACTATTCTCCGGATAGTGAGCACTGGAAAGAAATCTCCCCTACAAAAAATAAATAATTAAAAATAAATGATTACAACTTTCGTTTGAATAAAAATAGCAGCGAATGCCCGTGCGATCGCAAAAAAAAAAAAAAAAAAAAAAAAAAAATTGTCAATTAGGCAGGCTCGAATCTGGAACGCGAATGAAGGTAAAGATGTAATTTGAAACTGTTTTGCCCGCTGTCCTTAGAAAGCTTCACGATTTTATGAACCTAAACAAATAACGTTTATAAACATTAACGTGTGCGTTTTTTTTTTAAAATTTTTGTAATGACACTTTTTTCACTGTATTTTTTTTTTTTTAATAAAGGACATTTTCAATTTGCTTTTTTTAGGGGAAGGGCTTTTTCGACTTGCTTTTTTTGTTAAGGAGGGGGGCCTTTTTGTCTTTAAAAGTGTGTGTTTCGAATTCAAACTTAAGTTTGAATTCGAAGCAAAGATTTTGTAGTAAATTTTTACGACGTGACCCAGCGTTGTTTACCCCGTAAAAATGAAGATCTACCAAAAATTAATTCCAAAAACAATCAAGTGATATTTTTCGTCATTTTATGTTTCTAATGTAATCCCCCCAATTGAATTTAGTACTAAAAGGATGACCATTTGGGAATACCAGGTGCTGTATGTGCTCGCCGCTTGTCTCGATATTGTTTTCAGTCGTCCTCAACTTCTCCTTGCCACTAGAATCAAGCAATGCCGACTCGGGGGGAGGGTAAGGTTTGGGATCGCACAATCCTTGGTTCATGATTACATGTGCAAGAACACTTACAAGGGGTATCGAGGTATCCACTGTCTCAGTGAGAGAAGGATACAAAGTCTTAGAACTCCTTCTGAAGCCAAACCTGGGTCTCTTTGGATTTGTGGGACGGCGCCAAGTCCTGCTGTCACACCTAGGGTCAGCCAACAGCCACCTCGTTGCACCAGGGGATCACCACATTCTTCAGCATATCCAGGTATATTTTGGTGTTGACTTTCAAGCCGACTTCGAAGATGTGAGGTGGCATGATGTGGTCCTCACTTGAAACCACACCAAAGACCATAACCGTGGCCGGAAACTTTGTTTTCATCACCCTGAGCACGTCCCTGTTATTCGTGGCAATCCAGTGATGCATTTTGGGGTGCTGGCAACGGTTCTGTTGTCATAATTTAGATCAGTAGAGAGCATTAGTTGTACAGAGGCGCATTTCTGATCTCGCTCGTTGAACATTGTATCACTTGATAGGCATGATAGACGGCTCTGCAACAATAAAAGAAACCCGGTTTTCGTTAAACGGAAATGGAATCCTGTCGTCTTTTCTAGGGTGACAATTTTATCGTTCCACCCTGTATACGTTCTATAAATATCTTTTGAGTAAAACAAGGACTGGTCAGGTGATCGTTATAAAATGCGTTGGTACAAATACGTATAGTCTCATTCAATGGTATATAGGTGAAGAGAATAGAAACATCAAATGAACACATAAAGGATGTCTAAGAACCCGAATCTAACCCACGTAAACATTCCAATAAATCGATAGTAATCAGGTATGCAGTACGTAGTGTACAACTGCCGTATAGATTTTAAGATTTCTAAAAGCCACTGAGCCAATAAATATTGGTCAGAATCTATCATAAATAAAATGTGCCTCAGTGGAACTCCTTGATTGTGTATTTTAAGGAGACCATACGGTTTGGGACGTAGTAACCTGGAGATTCTGATCTTATCATAAACGTTTATGATAAGAAAAAGGTTCTTTTTAAATAATGCAAGTAAACGTTGTTACATTTTTATTTCGTTTCTTGCAAGTATTATCCGCCAACTCGACAGTATATCTATATACAACCTAACATCACAAGTGCATTTGAGAAATTTTATTACCACATAAGCAGAAAGGTTCGACATATAAAATCAACAGTAGGTTCTTTGATATGACAGAAGCGCGTTCGAAATGAATGTCTCTGTTTGAAGCACAATCGAACCATGATACTTGACTTTTTCATTTTAAACTTAAATTCAAATATTATCACTACACAAGCAGAAAGGCCAGTTGTATAAAATGATCAATACGTTCTATAACATGACAGGAGCGCGTTCGAAATGAATGTTCTTGTTTAGAGCACAATTGGGCAACGATACTTAACTTTTGCATTTAAAACTTTAATTCAAGCAATTATAAGCAAGAAAATAATTATATAAAATCAACAGTAGGTTCTCTACAGTGCAATGTAGGCTATAATGTATTGTGGACTAAGTCACTGCGGAGAAGTATGTGAAGATTCCTCCCGGTACACTGCGATGGGTACTAACTAGAGAAATCAATCAATTTGATTGAAAAAAAAATGGACTATTTCACCGATTTCAATGACAATAAAAATATGAAAGTGTGAAACATTCGTTGATCATCATTCAATCCCGAGCAACGTCGAGCATTCCGGCTAATATTTGCTAAAATATTTAAGCCCGAGTTTCTGATTTTTTTTTTCTCGACTTGGGTGGGTGGGAGCGTTATCTAAGAACTCGACACCTCAGCCACAACTGCAAAAAACTTTCTTTCCTTCCCCCGTTTATCAAACATCAATAGAAATTTCCTTGAGCAGAATTCTTCTCCAAGAACTTTCCATCCGTGAAGCATATTCCCGTGAGAACAGAGTAGCGATGCAAATGAGAGTAAAACATTATCAACTTATTTAAGCTACTCTCTTTCCTTCTCCGTTCCGTAAGCTTATTCTTTCATATTCACATATGCGTATTCACATTAAGAAACATAGACATACACGTTTCTAACACTTGTGTCTTCTTACACACTGGACCATTCTCTGTCAAACAACAGAACGTTAACTTTTCTAAACGAATAAATAATTATTCAAAGTGTCTTTTTCATTACTATAAAGTTAAATATTCGTATTCGTAGATGCGTTTACAACGGTATAATCCTCAATGATCATGAGGATTTATTCCGTTGTGAACGCATCTTCAATTTGAAAGTTGCACAGACACCGCAACGAATGACCGTCTCTTCTACGAATTGTGTGTATTAATATTGTTTTTCTTTTTATTCATGTTAAATTCATTTAATCGTACCCATCATCATCATTGTCGTCATGATCATTGAGGATTTATGCCGCTGTGAACGCATCTTCAATTTGAAAGTTGCACAAACACGGCAACCAATGGCTGTCTGTTCTGCGAATTTTGTGTATGGGATTGCAGTCTTTATTATGCATGGTAAATTCATTTAATCATACCGATCATCATCATCGTCGTCATGATCATTGAGGATTTCTGCGGTTTGGAACGCTCCTTCCTGTATATTCTACATGTACATGTATATGTACGTGTATATATGCACATGTATGTACATGCGCATATGTGTGCATCTATGAGTGTATGTGCATGTGGTTATGTGTGCATGTGTGTGTATGTACATGCATATGTATCTTTGCATGCATGTATGTGTGCGCGCATGTATTTATTTGCATGCGTATGTGGGGTGGAGAGGGCTCCTGTAAGCCGTAGTGAAGAAATTCTTTGATTTGAAAAACCATAAAGTGGAAGACCAGTACCTGCATTAAGCTGGTCTGCAGTTTGACTTGTTGTTGGCTATCTTGCTTATGCTTATTTCTTGATCTCAACATTTTGAACCGAGAGAGAAACTTACCTGTCGTAAAAAGCCACAACTCTGTAATAACATCTTTGTTATAGATACCCCCTCAGACATTTGTCTAAAAAAAAAATTAGTCCTGTGGCGACGGGAAAGTTGTGATGCGTGTAGGCCTGAAAGGCTGGAAGCAAGTAATAACTAACCTGCCATCATTATATATATATATATATATATATATATATATATATATATATATATATATATGTATATATGTGTATGCGTGTGTATGTGTTTATGTGTGTATGTGTGCATATATATGTTTCTGTGTGTATATATGTATATGTATGTGTATACATGCATATATATGTATGTATTTGTAGGTATATGTATGTGTATATGTGAATGTATATATGTATATATGTGTACGTATATGTACGTTTATATGTATGTTTATATGTGTAAGTGTATATATGTGTATGTATATGTGTATGTATGCATGTGTGTCCACCGACATAAATTAAAGACGCTTAGTTTTTTTTTTTTAAATAAAAAGTTTGGTTGAGACAAACACATTTGTAATAGTAACTGACGATGATATAAACAAATTCACACTTTTTTTCACAAATAAACTCAGCGACGTATAGTCAAAATGTAAACAGTCCAACGGACATAAATTAAAGACGCTTATTTTTTTTTTTTAAATAAAAAGTTTGGTTGAGACAAACACTTTTGGAATAGTAACTGACGATGATATAAACAAATTCACACATTTTTTCACAAATAAACTCAGCGACGTATAGTCAAAATGTAAACAGTCCAACGGACATAAATTAATGACGCTTCTTTATTTTTTTTAAATAAATAAAAAATAAATAAATAAAAATTTATGTCGGTGGACTGTGTTTACATTTTGACTATCTGTCGCTGAGTTTTTTTGTGAGAAAATGTGTGAATTTGTTTATATCATCGTCAGTTACTATTCCAAAAGTGTTTGTCTCAACCAAACTGTTTATTTAAAAAAAAAAAAAAGAAAGTAAGCGTCTTTAATATATGTCGGTGGACTGTTTACATTTTGACTATATCTCGCTGAGTTTATTTGTGAAAAAAATGTGTGAATTTGTGTATATCATCGTCAGTTACTATTCCAAAAGTGTTTGTCTCAACCAAACTTTTTATTTAAAAAAAAAAGTAAGCGTTTTTAATTCATGTCGGTGGACTGTTTACATTTTGACTATACGTCGCTGAGTTTATTTGTGAAAAAATGTGTGAATTTGTTTATATCATCGTCAGTTACTATTCCAAAAGTGTTTGTCTCAACCAAATTTTTTTTATTCAAAAAAACACAAAAAAAAAACAACAAAGCGGGAGACCAGTACGCGCATTAAGCTGGTCTGCAGTTTGACTTGTTGCTGGCTATCTTGCTCTTGATTGCTGCTGGATGACAACATTTTGAACCGAGAGAGAGAGAGAGAGAGAGAGAGAGAGAGAGAGAGAGAGAGAGAGAGATTTAGCTGTCGTACAAAGCTAAAACTCTGTAACACCATCTTTGTATAGATACTCCCTCAAGTATTTGTCTATTATAAAAAAAAAAAGAAAAAGGTCCTGTGGCGATAAAAAAAAGCTGTGACGCGTGTACGCCTGTAATGCTGGATGCATGTAACAACTATTCTGCCATCATTATATGTATCTATGTATGTATGTGTATGTTTATATGTGTATGTGGATATATATTTATATATGTACATGTGAGTTTATATGTATTTGTGTATATGTGTGTATATGTGTCTATGTGTATATATGTTTGTGTGTGTACAAATATACATTTATAAATGTTAGTATTCATGTATGCGTGTATATGCATGTATGTGTATGTATGCAGGTGTGTATGTATATGTATTTGTATGTGTGCATGTATGTGTGTATGTGTATTAATCCATATATATGGATATGTATGTATATGTAGGTAAGTGTATGTATATATATGTGCATATGTGTACGTATATGTATGTGTAAGTATATGTGTGTATGTATTTGTATATGTGGATGTATATGTATGCATATGTGTATGTATGAATGTGGGTATGTATATGTATGTTTGTGTATTATGCATTGTGTATGTATATGGGTATATATGAGCGTATGCTTATAGACATGTATGTATGTATGCATGTATACATTTATATGTATGTATACCAATGACCGTCTTATTTAAGTTTGCATGTGTGTGTGTATGTATATGTATGTGTGCGTATTGTGTATGTACGAATGTATATATGTGTGTGCGTGTATATATATATGTATGTATAACAATGACCGTCTTTAGTGTCATGTCTGCTTGAGCATGTGAATTCGCTGGCAGGACTATATGTCTTTTTTCGGGCTCATGAACTTTCAGTATCTGAGGGAGTGGCACTCGTCTGACAAGACGTTGCAATCATCATGCATGTGTGTATGTATATGTATGCATATGTATATATGTATGTATGTGTATATATGTATGTATATATGAATATATGTGTGTATGTATATATATGTATGCATATATGTGTATATGTGTATGTATGTGCATATATGTATGTATGAGTTGTATGAGTATATATATATATATATATATATATATATATATATATATATATATATATATATAGGAGCAAACAGTTAATAAAACATGTTAAAAAACACTTTGAAAAAGAGTTAAAAACATATTTAATCTGAAAAGGAAACACTAGATAAGTGGATAGTCCTTAATCCGCGGAGTTTCGAAGAAATATTTTCCTTCTCACCAGAGGGTAGGAATTAGCAAAATGCGGGATCGGATTTTGCATGCAAAAGTATTTGATGAAACAACAAGTAAGTCAAAGATCTTACTTGATAACAAAAAAGTGGAGAAGAGGGAATATGGTGAAGAAAAAGGTGATTACACGTGAATAGATAGTCTGGTGGAAGATAAATAATCCAGTGGAAATTATAAGCTCTATCTCCTATTTGGTTTTATCGAGCTTTTACATCTGGCTGAGATAACTTTATACATATTAATTCTTTAATGTTCATAATATACTTTAATTTTACCATCTTGGATCATTTTGGTAAATTTAATTGTAATTTATATATATATATATATATATATATATATATATATATATATATATATATATATATATATAAACATATATATATATAAACATATATATATATATATATATATATATATATATATATATATATATATATATATATATATATATGTATGTATGTATACCAACGACTGTCTTCAGTGTCAGGTGTGCTTGAAGGTGTGCAAAACGCTGACTGGACGAAAAGTCATCTTCGGGCACATGGAATTTCAATGACTGAGGGAGTGGCACTCGTCTGACAAAATGTTGGAATCATCATATATATATATATATATATATATATATATATATATATATATATATATATGAGTGAAAATGTCTGTCCGTCTGTGTCTGTGTCCAGTTCTCTACACAATAACTGTCAATTTTCGGTCTAGGGACTCGAAATTAGACATAAAGAGTATTGAGATGTGGGAAAATCTTTTTAATCGGTTTTCGGCAAAATAATTTGGCTGTCAAGGGGTCAAATGTCAACGATTTGACCTTTGAGAACTCTACTAAACTCCTCCGTCAATTTTGTGTCTAAACACTTGAAATTTAAAATGTATGTTACTTGGTCATGAATCAAACTTTATAATTTGATTTGAGTCCCCCAGTTCAGGGTCAAAACTGGGTTCAAATTTAAAAAAAAAAATTGACCTCTGCGGTCTCTACCAAATTACCCAGCCAATTTCTGGTCTAAAAATTTGAAATTTTACATGAAGTGTATTCAAAAATAGGGGAAGCTTTGTAATCGGCTAGGGTCGAAAATTTGAGCTACCAAGGGGTCAAAGTTCAAAAGATTGTACCTGTGCGGTGTCTAGCAAACTACTCAGCCAAGTTATTTATTGTGCCGTAACGGGTAAATTTTTTATAAGAAATGGGAATCCATAATTAAAGAATCGTCACTCGGATGTAATAGTGACACACAAAATAAATAACACACACGCTATCGTATTAATATACAGTATTGTTAAAAGTCATAAAAACCACGCTCCTTTCCCACTACTAACCCTAAGTACGGATGGCAATACGAAAAATATAGCAATTACACCGCTTTTTTTTTTTAATTTAACAAACTTCTTAATGTTTGCCTTTCCAAAGTTTGTGAGATTTTCATCTTCACCAATCAAAATATAAGGAAACATGAAATATTTCAAAGGTGATCATGGTGATTCGGTGATCATACAAAACACGCACCAGAAAGAAAATCTTTGATATTAAAGTCCCTAATTAAATTATCAAAGTCTCTAATAGACGCCATATGGCCATTTATCAAATAGGTGCGAAAAGCTTTTTAAAATCTGTGATATTGAATAGGCAAGTGGCATCTAGAATTTGCTTACAATAAAAATTAATATAAAAAAATTAAAATAGAGAGTTTGAGAATTTTCTTGTGTTTAAAAAGGTGCAATAAAACTTTAATTATTTCAGAAGGCGCCAACGAAATTTAACCCTCCCGCCCAGAACATTAAAAATGTGTAAATAATCATATGAACTCCCTCACATGAGGGCACAGAGACATTTTAGCGAGAAAATGCTACACGATTACAAATGCAATAGGGAAGTTATACATGACTAATAAATAAAATGAATAAAACTCTGCTAATCAATGTTAAATCTGTAAATGAAATTTACAACTTATTCTGTGGCCCTTCTCAATCGTATGTTGTAAAGGAATAACTTCTAATAATAATAAAAAAAAAAAAAACAATTTGGGCTGTTTCATTTTTTCTTGTAAAAATTTAAAGAATCGGTTAGGAATCGGAAATTGGGCTATACTTTTTCCGATTCCGATACCCTCAAAATTTTCGATTTTTCCGATTCCGATGCCGATTAATCGTCCCAAAACTAATATAAATATATATATATATATATATATATATATATATATATATATATATATATATATATATATATATATATATATATATATATAAACGAAAGTGTCTGTCTTTCTGTGTGTGTGTTCGTGTGTCTGTGTACATTTCCCTACACAATAACTCAATTTTAAATCTACATTCTCGAAATTTGATTTACAGAGTACTGAGATTTGGGAAAATTTTTGTAAACGGTTTTCGCCCTGAAATTTGGCTGTTAAGGGATCAAAGTTTAACGATTTAACTTTGAGATCTTTACCAAATTCCTCCGGCAATTTTGGGTCTACACACTTGAAATTTTAGATATAGGTTCCTTGGACATGGATCTAACTTAATAACTTGATTAATGTTAAGGGAGGGGTCATAATAGGGATCAAATTAAAAAAAAGATTGACTGCGTCGGCCCTACTAAATTACTCAGACAATTTCTGGTCTAAACATTTAAAATTTTACATAAAGGCTATTCAAAGATATGGCAAGGTTTTTAATCGGTTTTAATCGAAAATTTGAATGACCAATATATAAATGTATGTATGTATGTATATCTGCCTAAAATTTTCGACAAAGGCGACGGATTTTTACTAGATCAGTATCGTTTAAAAGGTCGATCTTTCAGAAAACATATATCGAAAAATTGGCTTAAAACATTAATATCTTCACCTTCAACTGGACACTGGGGGAGGGGTCGCTTTTTTTCGCCGATATTTTCGAAAGTCATCCTCTCCTTTCAATTGTCTAGCCTTAATAAAACCTACGTCACTTCAGGTTTGGCGGTGGTCGTACAACAAAGACGTAAGGTTTTTTCCCGTTCTTTTCCTCCTTTGCGGTACGGGTTCGAGCCTGCCTTCCTACTACCGCTTTTGTTTTTGCTCAATACAAACCTCCAAACACCCGGGCAACGCCGGCCGGGCTGAAATGCTAGTATATATATATATATATATATATATATATATATAATATAAAGCTGAACGTATGTGTGTGTGCGCGCGCGTGTGTGTGTGTTGTGTGTGTGTTGTGTGTGTGTGTGCGCGTCTGGTCACAAATAGTCTCCTATATGGTTGACTATTTTAAAAAGCTGATTACATATAATGATAGAAGATGTATCGAGGATCAGGAATGGGTATGTTTGATCTGGCAGAACAGTGGTTCATAAAAATTGTGGGGTCTGCGTTCGCACCTGGCCCACAAAGTATGGAAATAAAAAATTTAAAAATAAAAACAAACGTTTACAAGTGTTTTTGATATAGATGTACATAAGAATACTTTGATAAGTATGTTTTAACTTAAATAGAGATGGTATAATAAAATTGTGGGGTCTGCGTTCGCGCCTGCCCTCCATAGAATGGAAATAGGCACAAACTTTGATAAAGACTTTACATATCTATCTGCGTAAGTATACTGTGATAATTATGTTTCAGTTTGAAGAAATATGATATAATAAAATTATGGGGTGTTCGTTCGCGCCTGACCTCAATAGAATGGAAATATGTCACAAAGTTTAACAAGGTTTTTTTTAATATAGATCCACAGAATATTGTTATAAGTGCTTCAGTGTGAACAAGTATGGTATACTAAATTATGGGGTTTATCTATTTTATTTTTACTTTCATCATCTTTTGCTTGGATTTTGATACACCCAAATTCGAACTATCTCTTTATAACTCTTCCTTTTCATAACCTATCATACTTTCATTAATCAGAGTCCATTTTCTGTAGTCAACGACGGGTACTTTTGCTAGTATATATATATATATATATATATATATATATATGTGTGTGTGTGTGTGTGTGTGTGTGTACTTTTGCTAGTATACATATATATATTAACATATATATACACGTATATAACCATATGTATATATATCTAAATCTATATAAATATCCATAAATATATAGATCTTGTTATATATATATATATATATATATATATA